>NC_049222.1:48270865-48583532 GCF_011100685.1 Canis lupus familiaris
ATGTATACGCCTTTATATGTATATGCCATGTTTTATTTATCCATTCATCTGATGGGCCACTGGGGTTCCTTCTTACCTCTTGGCTATTATACATAATGTTTCTGTGAACATGGATGTAGAAATCTCTCTTCAAGGTACTGCTTTCAGTTTTTTGGGGAATATACCTAGAAGTAGAATTGCTGGATCTTATGGTACTCTTCTGAGGAACCTCCATACTATTTTCCATAGCACTTCTACCATTTTGCAGTCCTACCAATAGTACAATTTCTTCACATCCTTGCTGACACTTTTTTTGGGATACTAACCATCCTAATTACTGTGAAGTGATAACTCATTGTAGATATGTGTGTGACCAGATGTCATAATAATGTTCTTTTTGAGTTTTTTCAAAATACTGTTTTCTTTTCTGCCATGGTCTTTGTACATGCTATCTCACTTGCATGGATATCTGCCCTTGCTGCTTCCATCCTTTCTTCACATATTTAACATCTGTTTTTCCATCAGATTACAGTTTCAGAACATTATAGTTCTCTTCCTTATGGCATTTTTCATAGCCATAATTATATGGTTAATGCCTAATCTTTACCATTGGACTGCAGGATCCTTGAAGGTGGGACCAGATCTATACTTATAATTGTCTTTAAGGCACCCATCCTAATGCCTGGTATATAACAGCAGCAATGCTAATAATCACTAGTAATGTGTAGCATTTACAGTGTACCGAATACTATTTTTAAAAATATGCAAAGTACTCAGGGTGCGTGAGTGGCTCAGTCATTTGAGCATGTGACTCTTGATTGCAGCTCAGGTATGATCTCAGGGTCCTGGGATCAAGCCCTGTGTTGGGCTCTGTGCTCAGCATGGAGTTTCCTTGAGTCTCTCTCTCTTCTCCTCTGCCCCTCCCTTTGCTTGTGTGCTCTCTCTCTCAAATCTTTAAAAAAATATGTAAAGTACCCTTTTTAGTGTATAGTTCTATGCTTTCTTTTTTAAAAGTAGGCTGCACACCCAGTGTGGGGCTTGAACTCATGACCCCGAGATCTTCTGCCTGAAGCCAGCTAGGCACTCCCACAGTTATGTCCGTTTTGACAAATGTAAACAGTTGTGTAACCACCCCCATATCAAAACATGGAACAGTTCTATCACTCCCCAAAATTTCTCTGTTTCTTTCTCCCCTTTTCTTCTGAGTTTCTTTTTTTTTCTCAATGTGTTAAGATATGTTTGATATACAACATTGTATAAGTTTAAGGTGCATAACACAATATACACTTATATATCACAAAATGATCACCACAGTGGGGTTAACACCTGCATCACCTCACATAATTAACCATTTATTCTTCATGGCGAAAAGATTTACTTTCAACAGTTGTCAAGTATATAACACAGTGTTAAATACACTTACTGTGCTGTGTATTACATCCCCAGAATTTTGACTCTCAATCTTTTAGTGGGCCTTTGCCTCTGGATTGGCTTCACATATTTTTCTGTTTCCCTTATCCCTCTTAGGTGGGATGGGATGGCTGGAATGGGCTGGAGTTGGGTGTTTCTCTCCCCCTAGATCAGTTGGGTTCTGATAAAATCCTGATTGGTTATACCTTGGTTAAGTAGTTTTTCCTAAAAGCAGACCTTGTTAAGAACAGAATGCTGTAGTATATTTCAAAATGATTCCTTTTTCCTTTCCTTTGCTGGAAACACAGAGGATTTTCCTCTGAAATTTACTGTGAGGTTCTAGTGAGTTCCTGGAGGTAAAACTTGTAAGAGTCTAGGGCCCTGATGGCTGGGTCCTCCTGAAGTTTTTATCTCTCAAACTTGACCACAGTGAACTTCCAGCAGTCTGTCAGTTACAGTTCAGATTTCCCTACCTTGGGGCTGGTTTCCATAGAGGTTGTAGCTTACCCATTTCTGCTCTAATAAATGTAATTCTTCACATTAGCCTTTTGGACTTTACAGTTTTCGGCAATGTGGTTTGCCCCATGAATCACTTTTCTTACAGATCTAAGAAGAGTTGATTTTTCTGTTTGTTTAGCTTTTTACTTGTTATTAGGACAGAGTGATGATTTCTAGGCTTCTTTTATGGCAAACCGGAACCCAGAAATTCAAACCTAAAGTCTAAACTTGAATTATTTTAAATTCTGTTTATGTTCATTTCACTTGCTGAAGTCCAAGAGATCTTAATTTGTTGTTTCTACAGACAACTTATGATGACTTCTTTTCTTTTTTATGTTTGGTAATTTTTGATGGTAACTGATTTTTGGTTGAATCTCATCTGTGGGAATCCTTAGGTCCTAAATTGGGAATGTTTTCGTGCAGGCAGATTTGCATTTGCTCCAGCCCAGAATCATAGAGTACTAGAAGTCTGAGACAGCATTAGCCTCCTTTGTGGGCTCTGCAGAATGTGTGTGATTTGGTTTCTCCACCTTGAGGTTGGACCAAAGTTTGGGTATCTCATAGGATGACGTCTGGTTTGCCCAGGACAGAGGGATTTCCTGGGACATGGGACTTTGAATGTAAAACTAGAACAGTTCTGGGCAAACTGGGATGATGAGAAATCCTAATTCTGATTCCAGTGTTTATATTTGCATTATAATGACATATAATGACATACCAGCATTTAATGATAATTCTGGACATTTATGTGTCTTATATGTACGTTTGCCAGATAACCCTGGCTTTCTTATAGTTTGTATGTATGTGCCTTCCTTGGAGATTTCTCATACTTTCCTACAAGCCCAACAAAAAATTTTGTCTGTTGTAATTTACCCAAGATCTAGTAATATAGTTGTGGGCAGGCCCTTCAGAGGATCCTGGAAGTATAACCTGTAATTTTACTTTTACTTATGTTATTGAGAACGTGTTTCCATGCCATTCCATGGTTCTACAATATGATTACTAGTGGTTGCATAGTATTTTGTTTTATGTCTGTACCAGCACACTTACTGAATCAATATATATGAAAATGCTGTGTTGGAAATCCTTATAGATAAGTCTTTGCACGATTTAACATTATTTTCTTATGAGAAATTTGCAGAAGTAGAATTGCTGAATTAAAAGGCTTGCAACATTTTAAGTCTTTTGTATTATATCGCCAAATTGGTTTCCCATTTCTTTACACCTTATGTGGCACTGGGAATTATCATTTCTTTCAGTCTTTATCATTTTGAGAAATGAAATACTCACCATTTTTAAGTAAGGCATATGACTTTTGATACTAATAAGCACTATATATGGTACCACAATATTTCGACAACAAGGTTTCAGGTATAGATTCACTCTTAGAAGTATCTGGGTCCCATTCTCATTTGAAACTGGTCATCAAGTGGTTTGTCTTACAGCCTTCATATCCTCCTCTATTAGATGTTCATGTTTTTAGAACTGGCTGTTGGGATGCTTGGGTGGCTCAGCTGTTTCAGCGTCTGCCTTTGGCTCGGGGCGTGGTCCCGGAGTCCCAGGATCGAGTCCCACATCGGCCTCCCTGTGTGGAGTCTGTTTCTCGTTTCTCCCTCTGCCTGTGTCTCTGCCTCTCTCTTTCTGTGTCTCTCATGAATAAATAAATAAGATCTTAAAAAAAAAAAAAAAAAGAATTGGCTGTTGAAATCAGGTACAGAAAGTAAATAGGGAGTAGTTTTCCCTGAAAATGTACCTCTTTGCTGTTCTCTGAATACAAACCCCTAGCTTCCTCCCCTGAACTTTTAACTCACATGTGCTTCAGTGCTTGTCAGCCTCAGGCTTTCAAGACACCCAGGTTCTGAGTGACTGGTGTTGACCCAGAGTCAGTACAGAGA
The DNA here is from genome assembly GCF_011100685.1 of Canis lupus familiaris. NCBI lineage: Eukaryota > Metazoa > Chordata > Mammalia > Carnivora > Canidae > Canis > Canis lupus. The sequence continues at coordinate 48,274,648 of NC_049222.1, forward strand.
ACCTCGCCAGGCAGCATTTATTTCCCTGTTTCTTAGAAGACGGGGCTCTGTAGCATGCTTGGTGCCTTGTTGGACACTACTTACTTAAATGCAGTACTGATGGGTACTGTAGGTGAGATAAAAATTGGAGTGTAGGAGTTTGTTTTTTAGTAGGTATGATGAATTAAGTAGAAAGATAGCTCTACCTCAGGCAGAGAAGACCCTTGCCATGTGAGTTTGCACAGTGCTTTGGTGTATTACATCTAGAGGAACCAGTGCCGTTTTGAACAAGACAGAAGTTTTTTGAGGATTGCATCTCTCAAATTTATGGTTCAAGTCAATGGAAAAATGACTGGATATGAATACACTTGTAATAAGCATGCATCTTTTGAATAAGCCTGAGCATAACCAGCACACACGTCTTCATGATCTGACTGGCATGTTTTGAGAAGTCAGGGCTGGAAAATGACAACACGATAAATATATTAGATCATGATTGAACTTCATTATCTTTGCATTGGTGTTGGGAGGTTTTCACGTATGTAGTTGTTCATATGTAGGTAGCCATGTGACAAGTCACTTCTGAGAGTATCCCTGCCTTAGAAGGCAGTCTTAGAAGGCAAATTTGAACTAGCTTCTAGGCAGCTAATGAAACTAATTAGGAACCAGTTAGAACTGCCTTGGGCTAGGTGGATATTTGTGGGTTCTGGAAGATTCCCCAGGGAATGGAGTGACTGTAATTAGAGGTAGGTCATTGTAGTTACTTTAGTTCAGAAGAAATGTAGAGTTCAGGGTCTGCTACCAGCTGTGGAAAGGGGGCAGCCAGGGAAAAGCATGGGGAGAGCCACCCGGGCAGTAGACCTGAGTCTGAGACGTTTGACAAGGAGGACGCCAGAGCTGCTGCCCTTCAAGTAGAAATTGGGATGGGTTTAATTTCATCATTACTTAGGAATACTCATTTTCCTTTCTTTTTCTTCCATCCCCAAACAACTCTGTAATCAAAAACTTAAGCTTTGGAACATTTTATTCAAAAATTTTTACTGGGTTTTTCTCTCTGCTTTGTATTCATCTAACATCTATATATTTTGCCTACTGAAATTGACCTTTGCTTCTCATCTCAATCTTCTGTTTAACCACTCTTTTAAATTTTTATCCTTTAGAATGAAATAGAACGTTGTTCTGAAATTTTATCTCTATTTGTTACTCTTCATATGCGTTTTCTTTGCCAAAGCCCCCTTAGTTTGAGAACTAAATCAGTGTCTTTGGTATTTTATTGGGATTTTCTAGATTGGGAGAGTACTCATTAAGGTGGTATATAATAATTTTTAAAAATTCTTACTGATTTAATTTTTTTCTAAAAATCCCAAAGGATTGGTGCCTAATATAGTTCATAGCTTATTAAACCTTATTGTGAGATATCATCATACATGTAGAATGTGTCTGACATATAGGTCAGAGTAATTACAGAGTGAGCACCCTGTAACCACCACCCCAATCAGAATGTGGACTATTGCCAGCACCCCAGCAACACCCCTGTGTGCGTGCCTCTTCCCATTCACAGTCAGCTCCTGGAGGTCACCACTGTGCTGCTTTATGTTGTATTTTCCTGGCTTTTAAAATTTTAGCTATACTGTCTGTATATGCAGTCTTAGCTGATAAAATTAGTTTCACTTGTTTTGGACTTTATATCAGTGGATTTATATTGTAGGTATTTTTTCATGGGATCTCTTTGCTTAACATTATGTTTGTGAAATTCACCCATTGTTCTATGGTGTGTTCATTGACATTGCTATATATAGGATTCTCTTGTTTGAATCTGACATATTCTGTCCATTCGGGTTGGTTTCATTATTTTGGCTAATGTAAGAGTTGCTGCTACTACAGCTGTGAATGTCTGTGTGTCTTTCTCAGGGAGTACTGGTGAGGAATGTGTCTAGTGCACACATTCAAGAGTGGAATCCCTGTTTGCAGAGTACTCATGTCTTCAGTAGTCCTAATACTCTGGACTGCTTGCATTCTTATAACTTTTAGTGAATACATTTCTTTTTTTAAGATTTATTTATTTATCTATTCACGAGAGACAGAACGAGAGAGAGAGAGAGAGAGAAAAAGAGAGAGAGAGAGGCAGAGGGAAAAGCAGACTCCCCACAAGGAGCCTCATGCGGAACTTGATCCCAGACCCTGGGATCATGCCCTGAGCCAAAGGCAGATGCTAAACGACTGAGCCACCCAGGCATCCCTAGTGAATATATTTCTGTTAAAATTGTGGCAATGGAAAATATCTTTCCTAATTTATTTTATCTCTGATCTCTAACATTAATGCAAATGATCAAGAAATAAAAGATTTGTTTTTCTCCTTACCTCTCCCTCTAGTGAATTTTATCCATGTTGGTAAAAAGTAGAAATCAGAACAAAATAAACTAGAGTGAAAATAACTCTATCTGGAAAATAAAGTATCTAATTACAAACAGGGGAGGCAGAGAATGCAGTACAGGGGACTTTTGCATAAAATATTCAGTTAAGGTTTGTTGATTGATTAATCTGGGAGTGTCTTATTCCTGCAAGATTTCCTTTCCTAGAGAATGTACCATTCTGTCCCTCAATTGTACTTTTCCGAATTCTGGGACTTGTAATTTGTCATTAAGAACTGGATAGTATGGAAAGTTAGAGTGGGAATCTTATTTAAGTTTACAGACTCTGGTGCCACTGTCAGTTAGTAATTCAGTCAGACACACATATTATTTAAAATTGTAATCTCCAAAAAAGCAGGGATGGATTTTTCAGTGATTTATAGGACTAGTCTGAAAATAAGCTGTAATTACCAGAAGCAGGTCTGGGTCTGTATTACAGTGTTTAGGGTAAAAAACATAAAGCCAAATTTAGGAGTATTTACTTTCAATCTGTTATTGAAAGACTTTGAGTATTTGCTTTTCTTAATTTACTTGATTTTAAAATGAAGGTAAAATATACGTAGCAAAACTTACCATTTTAGTCACTTTAAAGTATACAACTCAGTGGCCTTAAGGACAGTCACATTATTTGCAGCCATCGCCACTGGCCATCTCTAAAAATTTTTTCATCATCCCAGACTGGAATGCTGTACCCATGAGATAACAGCTCTCCAGCCCTCTCACCCTCAACCCCTGGTGGCTGCCATTCTACTTTTGATCTCTATAAACTTGACTCTTCTAGGTACTTCATAAAAGTGTATTTAGAAGATTTGTCCTTATGTGACTGCCTTGTTATTTCATTGAGCATAATGTCTTCAGGGTTCATCCATGTTGTGGCGTGTCCAACAGAAAGTTCGTTCTCTTTCTTTCTTTGTTTCTTTCTTTGTTTCTTTCTTTGTTTCTTTCTTTCTTTCTTTCTTTCTTTCTTTCTTTCTTTCTTTCTTTCTTTCTTTCTTGTTTTGAGAGCATGTGCTTATGTGAGGGGTGGGGAGGGTTGGGGAAGGTTGGGGAGGGGTGGAGGGAGAGGGAGAAAGAGAATCTTCTGAGGAGCTCAGTCTCAACGACCATATGAGATCATGACCTGAGCCTAAATAAAAAGTCAGACACTTAACCGACTGAGCCACCCAGGTGCCCAAGAAAGTTCTTCCTTCTTAAGCCTGAGTCATATTCTATTGTAGGTACAGACCACATTTGGTTTATCTGTTCATCTGTCTGTTGACAGTGGGGTGGCTTCCACTTTGGGATCTTGTGAACATGGTGGTAAAATACTGTTGGAGTCCCTGGTTTCAGTTGAATAGTTGCTTTTTATTCTTTCTATTTATCTTTCTGTTAATCTATACCAGACCCCTTTTACTTAGGAGTGTAAAAGTAAGAAGCTGATCCTCTCAGAAGCTGATCAGTTATAGCTTCATTTTCTCACCCTCGTGAGTAAACAAGACTAAAAGAAGGGAAGTGTGCAACACTGTTGATTTCTGTCAGTGTAGTACTATAATTGGTGCTAGCCTTTCAGTAATTAAGACATTACAATTGTGATGCTATTTTGTTAGATTTTTGTATCCATTATTCATTGGGGTCATCATAAAGTAATATGACATTTTTTATATATGTGGCTATGGTTCTTAACTTTTATAATTTTAATGAAACACTTATGTCTGTGCTTTTACTACAGAAATTTATCCTACATACTTAAGTATAATAGTTATTTAAGGCTTACATTTTGGAGAGCTAGCGTATATTGGTGGTTTTCAAACTTTCTAGTCTCAGGGCCTCTTCATAGTCTTAAAAATTGTTGGAGACCCACAAGTGCTTTTGTTTATATGTGTGTTAGCTATTGATATTTACACTAGAAATTAAAACTGAGAAATTTTTAAAAATTACTAATTCATTTAAAAATAAACTACTAAATGTTTTAAATAATATGTTTCAAATGAAAAAACTGTATTTTTTAACTAAAAACATTTACTAAGAAGAGTGGCATTATTTTACATTTTGGCAAAATATCTTTAATGTCTTAGTAAAAGATAGCTGGCTTCTCCTATCTCTTTCTGCATTCAATCTGTTGCAATATGCTGTTTTTGTTAAAATATATGAAGAAAATCTGACCATACAGATATGTAGTTGGAAAAGGAAGAAATATTTTAATAATCTTTTCAGATAATCTTGGATTTTTTTGCTGCTATATTAAAACTTAACAAGTGGTAATTTTTTAAAGGCTAGTAGTAATGTGGAATTTTAAGTGTAATTGGTGAATTTTTTGTACTTGGTTAGATTAAAATCCTTTTGTCTTTCTTGCACCTCAATGGCTTTTTTTGCTCTAGCATAATTTGTGTCATCATGAATTGGTCATTTGGAAAATAGTGGTTCACCAAGTTATGTGAATCTTCCAAATACTGACACACTATGAAATATGAAATACAATATAAAAATACACATTTGTTAATGTTACTTCCAGTCGCATCCAGAATATCTTTAAATCTTGGGGAACTATCAAGCTTATAGTGATAGACAGTGGTTTTCAAACCCAAAATTCTGATTTTAACTTGAGTGCTCAACTTTTCTTTATAGGCAGCAAAAACTGTCAGTTTTCTTAAAGTGACATGCTCCCTTTGTGTTTGAGATAATGTCTGCCAAAAAGACCCACGCCTGAATTACCATAATTTGTCATTCATTCTTTCCAGTAAACATGGTATTCCATGCAAAAAAACATCATTTCAGTTTGTAGTTTAAACTATAGCACAAGTGCTTTTTCCAAGGTCACCCTTGAACTTCAGTAATCAGTAGGGATGCTTTCTGTGTACTTGAGACACAGAATATTAACCAACCATGTACTAATGGTTGAGACTTAATACAATTAATAATTTGTCCTACATCAAGAGTATCCTCTCTTGGGGCATTTGGGTGGCTCACTCGGTTAGACGTCTGCCTTTGGCTCAGGTCATGATCCCAGGGTTCTGGAATCGAGCCCCAGGTCCCTCTTTGGCCAGGAGTCTGCTTTTCCTGCTCCCTCTGCTGCTCCTCCCCCTCCTTGTATTCTCTCTCTTTTAAATAAATAAAATCTTAAGAAAAAAGCATGTTCTTTTCTTAAAAAGATTTACTGGGGCACCTGGGTGGCTCAGTAGTTGAGCATCTGCCTTTGGCTCAATGAGATCCCAGGGTTTAGGGATTGAGTCCTACATTGGGCTCCCCGCAGGGAACCTGCTTCTCCCTCTGCCTGTGTCTCTGCCTCTCTCTCTCTCTGTGTCTCATGAATAAATAAATAATCTTTTAAAAAAAGATTTATTATTTTCTTTATTAGTTAAAGATTTCTTATTTATTTTTAAAAAATTGAAAAAAAAAACAAAAAAAATAAAAAAAAATTTTGAGAGAGAGAGAGAAAAAAAAAAAAAAAAAAAAAACAAGCCAGGGGGAAGGGCAGAGGGGAGAGGGAAAAACAGACTTCCCCTCGAGCAGGAAGCCTGATATAGGGCTTGATCCTGGGACCCTGTGATCATGACCTGAGCTGAAGGCAGATGCTCCCCCTTATTTATTTATTTTAGAGAGAGAGAAAGCACGAATGGGAGGAGCAGAGGGAGTGGGAGAGAGACTGTCAAGCAGACTCCATGCTGAGACCAGAGCCCTAGGGGGTGCTCAGTCTCACCACCCTGAAGTCTCAATTTGAGCTGAAACCAAGAGTTGGATGCTTAACCACCTGTGCCACCGAGGCACCTCATATTTATTATTTAAGGAGAGAAAGAGACGGGGGTGAAGGACAGGGAGAAGGAGAGAATCTCAAGCAGACTCCCCGTTGAGTGCAACAGGGCTTGATTGCATAACCCTGAGATCATGACTAGAGCCAGAATCAAGATTTGGGATGCTCAACTGACTGAGCCACCCAGGCACCCTTGCATCAAGGATATTCTTAATTGAAGCTGGCATTTAAAAAAAAACCCTAATGAGTACTGGTACATTTGGGTACCAGTGCCTTCACTGGTGCTAATGAGCTGAGTTTGACATACTGTTGCTTTGGCACCATTGATACAATTTTCAATATAGTAAATAATGTCTTAGTGTTATTATGAAAACAATTTTGACCTTATAGATCCCCTAGGAGGATTTCAGGGGTTTGACAGCTTACACAGTCATATATAGTGTGGATGCTTTAATAATCATAGATTATGCTGTTAAATAGTTTAAAACCTATGTCTATATAGCTGGGTCTTGAGAAGTTGTGTCTGCTTTTCCCATCTGTGGCTGCCAAGTCAGAACATGGACTAAGGCTATATTATACAATGGTATTAGCATTTTAGGAGGAAGAATGTGGTGTTAATTTGAATTTTATAGCATTTGTTTTTACTTTACCCCCCTCAGGTACAGGTGCTTCCTTGAAAGAATTCCTGAGGGAATTTAGTGGCTTTAATTTATAGGTTCATACAAAATATGTATAATGACTCATCTGAATTAGAATATCTCAAGGAAATTGTGTAGCTGCTGCTCTGCTCCTGCCTGCCTCCTGTAAACTTTTCCTTGAATACCTAGTTTGTACTGAACTCTCTGCCAGGATTGAGAAAGATGGGTTCCCAGCCTCTATGAACATAGAAAAAGAGTGTTTGAATGCAGTGTGATGAGTGCTGTAACAGAAGTTAGTGCAAGGTGCTCTGGGAGGCTTCACAGGACAGGTGCTATTGTAGGTGGGGTTTAAAAGGAGTGTGTTGGGGCTTGGAAAGGAGTGGAGACATGAAGGAGAGGAAGGACACAGTACTTTGGGGGGGCAGGGAGTGGCCAGATTCAACAATGTAACACAGGCAAGGCCAGACTTGGAGGCCAGAAAAGAGAAGGGTCTTTTTGGGTCTGATCTTATAGACCAGATGTTCTCAAAGCAGCATTAATATCTATCTTTGTGGAACTGGTTAGAAATGCAAATACTGGCCCTACTTTTTCAGTGGCAGGTGTTTTGGGTGGAGCTAAGCTGTTGAACTAGCCCTCTAGGGTATTGCCGAGGCCAGGGGAGAGCAGCCTAGGTTCTCCAAGTAGCCTTGAAAATTTAGAAAAGGTCACCGTGAGGGCCCTCTGGAAGGTGGGATGGTGTGGGGAAGTTAGGGACTGCGTCGTCCAGTGTTTTTGTGGATGTGATTCAGGCCTGGACTATTGGCAGTAGGAAGGAAGAGAGGGCAGATTTGCTGGAGTTAGATTCTCTAGGACTGTATCACTAGTAGACAGCTTAAAAACTATGAAAACAGCTATTCTTTGCTCTGGACCTGCCAGCAATCCCGGATAGAGACCATTTTAAAGGCCCTTGCTTCTTTTGTCTTTAGGCAACAGCATTTAGCATAGTGAAAAAAACCAATTCAGGTAACTTGCCTGAGCCTCTGGAGTTTCCTTTTGGAGGTTGCCCACTTAAGTAGGGTGATGGTCCCTGGAAGGATAGAGTTGCACATGCAGAACCCAGAGTCTTAGATAGATAGCACAGTGTGGGAGAATGGAGGGGATGATTTCATTCAGGTATGTCCAGCTACTGGCAGATTGAATAATCACTGCATGGCATTCGAACTCCTTATGTTGTATGTTGTCAATGAGCTGCCTAGGTGTACCCTTTTATTGTTTGAATTTGAGCAATCAGTAGCTCTCTTGGGGGTGTGTGTGTATGTGTGTGTATGCATATGTATGTATGTGTGTGTGTATGTATGTATGTAAGTGAGTGTAAAGATGGGGTCTCCCAGTTTCAGTTATGGCAGTTACTCAGTTAGAACCTCTCTTCTTCAGTGTGTTAGTTTTTTTTTTTTTTTTTTTAATATCCTGTTTTGTTTTACAGATTTGTAAGACTCCAGGGCCTTCAAGCTGTGATTCATCAGATGGTTTCTGAAATGACTGGGAAGACGGACGCTTTGGTGCCCATCGAAGAGCATATGTCTGTGTATATCTAAGACCTTCTTTGTACACATACACGTTTACACGAGAAGACAGGCTCATTCTCGTGCACACTTGAAGAGTTTTACAACTGATGAAAATTAATTTAAGAATCAGATGGAGCAACTTGATACTACTGGGCTCAGGAGCCCGGGGAGAAAAATATGTCACTAATGGTCAGTTTTCCACATGGTCTTCACGGGTAAAGAAAGTTTGCAAAAAGAAGAAAAAAAAAACTTGCACAGTTCAAGCCTCAAAAATACCTCTCCAGTTTAAAGAAGAAACTAAGTGAGAAGGTGGCCAGGGGAGAAGTGTGGTTTCAAGCAGCACAGGCAGGATCATGCAGTGGGTTTTGCACTTTATTTTCCAGTGGTTTTGGTGATTTGGACAGACTTCAAACCCCTAGACTGAAAAGTAACTCTGGCTGTATATATGACTTCAGGAATGCAAGGTCAGGTGTGTTGGGACAAATTTGAACAATGAACTGGTTCCTTTGCCTTTTTCAGTTAACTGTATTAACTGTATTCTTGAAATTTTAATTTATGATTTCCCTTTTCCTTTCCCGTATCTATAGGATAATATTTTAAAGTAGTAGTTGAAACCAATATTTACAAAATAAATATCAAGGAACATCCAAGCAAAGCTTCTTTTCCCTTGGACTGTACATGTGGCATTTGGAAGCAGTCTCTGAATGTGAGCAGGAGAGCGCCCATCAGCAGAACATGCTGACTCTTTAAGGAAACAGTGTGGAAGAACCCGACTCTTGCCTGTATTTTTATTTTAAGGGATTCTCTTCCCTTTTGAGGCCAAGAAGACTTGCATATAGGAGGAAGAGTACTTGTTGGACTTAATTCTGCGATTAGTCTTTTTATTAAAGATGGAAAAAATATGTGATCCTTAGGAGCAGAAAGGGGAGAAGCCAATAGAGGAGGTTAGGAAAGAGACGGGTAAAAGAGACAAAATCCTGTAGTGAGGCTTGGTTTTGTCAGCAAGAGGATTTAGGATTCACCCAAGGCAAACACTTTTGCCACTTAAAGAGCTTTAGAACCTTCTGGTTCTGCAAGTGAAGGGGTTTTCTCTCTCTGCCTCTATGGCACCAAGGAGTGCATCGGTCTGTGGAGGGCCAGTCAGATGGAGCCCCACTCTCCCTCAGGACACAGTAGCCTGCCTGCTGGGAAGCCAGGACAGGCCCTGAGGTGGGAAGTTTCTGGTTCTGAACAGTGGGGAGAGTCTTTTTTTCTTCCTGAACTTGGACTGCTGTCTGCACAAACTCTGGTCTGTTTTGCACGGTTTGTGTGCCTTTTTTTCCCTTTATGCAATCTTTTTCAGCTTCAGCAGCAGAAATTTGTCTAGTTGAGAAAACATGCCAGAGGGTGGTTTCAGAAGGAAGATGATCCCACGTGTTCAGTCTCTGCATCTGAACTTTTGAAGAGGAAATTCCAGCTCGAGGGATTCTTTAAAGCCTTAAGTTACTTGAAATCTATGTATTTGCAACCCTTTGTCTCTGGAATCATATTACACTAAACTGGAATCTCAGGCTGAATGAGAATAACCAAGTTGAGTGAAAAGAAGAAAACCCCGTTTCTTGGTCAGCAAGTGTTAATGACGTTCTTCCTCTAAGGACTTGAAAATAAAAATGGACGCATGTTGTTTTTAAAGCATTCCCTTTTCCTAGCAGACTGCCATCATCTTTTCTAGAGGAATTTTTTCACTATGCATTTGGTGGATCTTTATACAATACTGACCTTGTAATTAGGGGTCAGTCTTAATTAAAAGGGGTCTGGGAAGACGACACAAGCCAACCACAAAAATTAAATCAGTCAAGTTGGTCAGTGAAAAGAATTGGTTTCTCGGCATTCAGCATTACTTTTTAAATAAAACAGTTAACTGAAAAAAAGTATGTATGCAGCGGTGGAACATGGGCCTGTCCTTTGTAGTGACTCCAATATCCTCTGCCTGTCCTGGAAGGGGCGCGTGCCCAAGAGCGAGAAGGAGAAGCCCGTGTGCCGCAGGCGCTACTATGAGGAGGGCTGGCTGGCCACAGGCAATGGCCGGGGCGTTGTTGGGGTGACCTTCACCTCCAGCCACTGCCGCCGGGACCGGAACACTCCACAGCGGATAAACTTCAATCTGCGGGGTCACAATAGCGAGGTGAGCTGGGCTTTTGCCACGCTTCTTGTCTGATCGCTGCTGGGGGTATTCTTGAAGCCTCTCCCTGTGGGTTCAAAATTTGCTTTGCTTCGTTTTCTCAACTTGCTGTCAAGGAGACTTTTCAAACCATGAATTCCGTCTTCTCTGTCCCAGTGGGAACGTGGCTGTGTCCCTCTCTGAGCGTGTCTGTCCTCTTGGACACCCTCACTCTCCTTTCCCAGCAGTGGGCAGCCCACTGGCAGGGAACACCAGCGTGACTTGAGGTTAGATAATCTCCACCAACGTGTCATGCGCTCAGCGTTTTTTGGTCACCCTGTATGCAGAGCAAAGAGTCACTGCCCCTGTGTGAGATTGGGACTGTAAACAATGAAAGTGGTGTTGTCTCCACCTTACATGGTGAATATCCACCTCGCTCTGGGTGGTAATTTAATTCCTACCATGTATTTCTTGTACATGGAGGTGCAGAACAAAGGAATTAAACAGAGGTGACAGAGATGATTAACTGGTGAAGAGCCATGGTTTTTCATATCTGTTGGGTGTGTTGTATTGAGGATATTATGCTGTCTATGCAAATATATGGGTTCCCCTGGGCTTCTAAAACCTAAACAGTATTATTACTACCTGTGAAATTCATTCAACTGGTATTTATTAAGCAGTGTTGAAGAGTTAGGTACTGTGTTTAAAATAAGAGATGTACTTGCATAGCATGTTAATAGTATTCATGTTTCCCTGTCAGCTACCTTATTTGTGTGTTTTCTTAGGAGGAATCCATTATAAAATGTCCATGCATAGTTACTAAGTAGTTGTAAAAGAGGGAGAATATTCTTGAAGTATATATACAATAAATGTATTAATCTTAGGCTTACCTCTCAATGATTATTCACATGTGCATTCACCCATGTAATCTCCAACCAGATGAAGATGTAGAACATTTCCATCACCCCTCACAAGTACCTGCTGCCCCTTCGCAGGCTGTCCACCCTGCTGAGAGGTCACCCACATAAGTTGTGCTTGTGCTTGAACTTAATATAAATTCATCATATACCCTTTGTGTCTGGCTTTTCTCACTCATTGTTGTATTTGTGAGATTTGTCCCTGTTGTGTGTGCTGTTAACTTGTTCTTTTTGATTGATGTTAGTTTTCCATTCAAGGAAGAAACCATAGTTTTTCCATTCCTGTATTGATGGGCATTTGGGTTGCTTCCAGTCTTTGGCTGTTATGGCTAAACCTTTTATAACGTTTGTGTCTTTTTATGGATCTGTGCATGCACAGTGGAATTTCCAAGTCCCAGTACAGGCATAGGGTTAGTAGAAATCACCAATTTCCCAAAGTGATAATGCCATTTTATGCCCCCCCCCCCATAATTAGGAAAGTTATGGCTGTATAAAAAACTTCGTTTGAATTTGATTTTTTCATATGAAAAAAATGGTTTTATTCAAGGAATTATGTTTTATAAATACCTCTATACTTACTGCACACACACAAATGTACACTACACAGCAGTCAATTGGGGAAAGCCCTCTTTAGAATCACCCTGCAGGTGCAAATGGGGACAGAAGCATCTTAGGGCTACCTTATGGAATTTGGGGCCTTGGTGGCATGCACAAGAGATCTGAAAGTTTAATTATATGTATATAATTAAAGATATGAATTGCAAAACTTCAGTCCCTCAGCCTTTCTTACATTGTTTCAGATAAACTTGTACTATAATAATAATGAAACAAACAATGTGTATTTACCTAATTTTATATGCTGGAAGGGAATTTAAAACAATAAAGTTTACCTACTAGTGTTTGGTTATTAATCCATTTTTATCTTCCAGCATTAGTATTAAAGATTTTCTGGAAGGGGGAAAAATGGGATAAGGATCTTCAGTGAGACTGGGAGATGGAGCAATATATGAATGAAGTAAATGTGTATTTAAAAATATAGTAGCTGATTGTAGCCATAGTTAACTTAATTTTCTTGATGAGAAATGTATCTTCTTTTTTTAGAGTAGACTTGGAAACCTGGGTGGTGTATGTGCTGGGGTACAGAGTGTTGCACTAGAGCAGAGGGTGATGCCTTGGGCCACAAGTGACTGGTGAGTGGCTGGTGATGCTTTCTGGGGCGTAAGCTGGATCTCGGAGCCCCTTTGGGCTCTGTACACACTTGAGAGTCCACTGTCAACTGGCTACTGCTGAGGTTTGGCTCCAAAACCACCAAGGAGCAGTTCCTGCCCAGGTGACCCGTGTGTCAGAGGATGGATATGGTTTGCATGGAAATAATGTTGGTGACAGTTGCCATGTGTTCTTTGGCCAAATTTTCTATGTGTTTGCTATCTGTTATTTTGTTTATGCCTTGTAACAAACAGTTCTTTGCAGCTCTGTTTTATTCCTCTACCCAATTGAAGAATCTGAGGCTCAGAGATGTTTTGGAAATTGTCCAAGGTGGAGAGATAGATGATGATGGCATACCTTGTAAAAGATTCCTATCTGTTTTTCCTTCTGTAAGCTACTGCTTCAAAAGAGGTGAACTCTAGTGATCAGAGAAACAGAGTTATATAAATGACTGTGTGTTGGATGGTGAAGGGGTTGGTGAGGTATTAGAGCTGTGTGGGCTGGGAAGACTGGACCCTGAGTAGGCATAATGAAAAAGCAATAGGGATGAATGCTTGTGGGATGAAAGGGGCGCTGCTTTTGGTTTGGGTTACATCCCCAAACCATTAGAAGACTGTTGTATTCAAAAAGAAGTTTTGAGGGACACCTGGGTGGCTCAGCGGTTGAGCGTCTACCTTTGGCTCAGGGGGTAATCCTGGAATCCTGGGATCAAGTCCCACATTGGGCTCCCTGCATGGAGCCTGCTTCTCCCTCTGCCTGTGTCTCTGTCTCTCTCATGAATAAATAAAAAAAAAAAAAAAAAAAAGTTTGAAAAAATCAAATGTGAGTATAAAAATAATCATTCAGTTCAGTGCATTTATCCACCAATGTGGAAAACTGAGTTGACAGCATTGCCTTAATTTATTATGGAATTTATTTGATTATTTTAATGTTTATTAATATATTTATAACATATACTATTGTGTTTATTTATAATTTTAATAAAATTTATTATGGAAATAATAGTCTTCAAGAACTAGTGTCTAATAAACATGTCACTGTGATACCATGATAGTGTGTGAATGGCTCTAGTAACAGTCTTGTGATAAGAATGTAACCAGTTATTATAGATGTAAGGTGTATTTGAGAAACAGCTCTGTTAAATTTGTCTTACGAATTGTTATTTTGAACAGGAACTATTCTAGCAAAGTGGCAGAAATAGGACTATTTTTGTATATTAAGTTTAGAGTTTTGTTTCACCTAAACTGGCTTATCTATTTTTACAGGAGAGCTCAGTAGTGCGAGTTCATCTTTATTGCAGTAACACTTCCAAGTTGGTAAATGCTAATCATGAAAAATAGCTCTGTTCTAACTTCTTTCCCCTTCCCCTGCTTCCTCTCCTGGCTATTCACCAAAGGCTTATATTATTACCTATTGGATTAATCAGTTTTGGGAATTTGTCTGTTGGCTTCTTTCCTATCTTGGCCGGTGGAGATTTAGCTCTCCCTTCCTTGACTACTCAGCCCGACCTTGCCCTGCAAGGTAATCATCACATTTTGCTCTATCATTATTGGTTAACTCATTATTCAGTGTTGAGATTATTTAAACTGTGTCAGTATTGTGCCCAGGCAAATCAGGTAGGATACTATGATTATATTTCCTTTACTGTTCAGCATTTTTTTCCTTTGTGATATAAAAATAGTCTTATTTTTCTTAGTGGTTTGGTTTCTTTACCTACTGTGAATCTTCCAGTGTCGTATGTTTCTATATGTTCAAACCAATAAGACAATTAATCAGTTCATTTTGTTTTTGTTTTTTTTCCTGGAGACCTCCATCTGGGAGTCCTTTGTCCTCCTGCTCCTCTTGGGTTGGTAGCTCTATGGGCCTCCTGCCCAGGTGACTTCCTGAACTTCCCTTTTATCATCACCTTGAGAATTTCCTTTGCCTCTTCTGCTTTATCTCTTGTTTCTTTGACCTTGTATCTTTTCTTTCTTGGTTTAATTCATTCTTTTGTTGGAGCATAATCACCAGTATCTTCCTAAGAAAGAATTTGCAAGTCATGAATTTCAAGACTTGTACATGTAAAAGTGTCTTAATTCTTCATTCACTGTTGACTGATTGTCTAGGTATAGATTTCTAGGTTAGTACCTCCTGAATTTTGAAGGTATTTTTCCATAGTTTTAGAGTTGGAGAGTTATTATTTAGAAACAAAATAGTAGTTAAGGCCCTGAAGCTAGACTCTGAATCCTAGCTTTAAGTATATTATTTAATTTCTCTCTTCTGTTTATCTTCTCATTTGTGAAATGAAACCTACTCCTGTAGGTTTGTTTTAAGGTTTGAATGATTATATGTAAAGCATTTAGAGTAGTGCCTGGTATATCATGAGGGCTTTATAAATTGGCTATTATTATTCTAAGTCCTCTATATGTGATCTGTTAAAAAAAATCTGGAAGTTTTGGCATCTGCTCTTTATCATAGATATTCTGAAATTTCACAATGATGTTTAAAAGTAATGTACTGTAAAGCTGTTTGGCACCTCTGTGTATATGTACATGGGAGGTTCTTTCAGCTGGTGGATTTTACTGTGGAATAATCTGGGGAGAACTGACTGTTTTTTTGCTAACTGCCAGATGTCAACATCCAAGCATACTTCTCTGGGATTACTCAGTTTCTTTAGATAAGGCCCTTCCAGTCACATGCCTGTGAATTTACTTTTGCTGCTGGCATTCCAAAAGCTAAGGATGTGTGTGTATGTGTGTGTATGTATGTATATATGTGTGTGTATGCACACATGTGTGCTGGGGAAGAGGGAGTGATAGGAGGGGGAGTATTTTAGTGCTTGCTGTGTGTGAGACGCCATTCTAAGAGCTTTAGCTCATTTAATCTTGACATCAACTCTCTGATTTTGAAACTGTTATTATCCCATTTTATAACTGAAGGAACTGATATACAGAGTGGTTAAAGACCTTGCCCAGGTGACACATCTAATTGACAGAGTTGAGACTGAACCAGGAGCCCCTCAGATTCCATACTCCTAACCTTTGGGAAAATCACCAGAGGTTTAGTCCCTGTCACCATCTTCACTGTGTCAGGTCCCCAGGGGTACTCTCTGTGGCTAGGAGGACGAGCTCTCACTGTCTGACACTGTGAGGGAGAGGTCTGCCTGTAAACCTCTGGAGTGCTCTGAGGGCAGGAGCATCTCCTGATGGCCTGCCTGTGCTGCAGTGACTTGTGTGTGGCTTTTCTCTCAGCACCTGCGCTCGTGCCTGAATCGTTCTGGGTTTTCTGCTTCTGGACATCTCTCTGCAGACACTCAGTTTGGCCTTGCTCTGTTTTAGAAATTCATTTACCACTCCTTATCCATTTTCTGTCTTCATATGCTGTGATTCGGGCATTGTGGAAGATGGCCTTTGTGTTTGTTTTCATGCTCCTTGTTGTGAAATGATTTCTTTCTTTATTTTCTTTTTTCTTTTTTTTTTTTTTAATTTTTATTTATTTATGATAGTCACACAGAGAGAGAGAGAGAGGCAGAGACACAGGCAGAGGGAGAAGCAGGCTCCATGCACCGGGAGCCCGACGTGGGATTCGATCCCGGGTCTCCAGGATCGCGCCCTGGGCCAAAGGCAGGCGCCAAACCGCTGCGCCACCCAGGGATCCCCTCTTTCTTTATTTTCTTGTGAAGTGATTTCTTTCTTTTTTTTTCTTAAAGATTTATTTATTTATTTATTTATTTATTTATTTATTTATTTGAGAAAGAGAAGAAAATTCAGGGACAGGGGCAGAGGGGAAGCAGACCCCCACTGAGCTGTGCAGATCTCTAGATTAAGAGATCATGACCTGAGCCAAAAACAAGTCTGTCATCACTTAACCCATTTAGCCACCCAGGCACCCCTATAAAGTAATTTCTAAGACAAAGATTAGGATCATCTTTAGTTTGACATCTTAAATTGGAAATCTCCTGTTAAGATATTTTTGAAGGTTCTTAAAAGCATTAAATACAGTTTCTATCCCCCCAAACAAAACCCAGAATATAATGGAGTTATATTTTATTAAGAAAATAGAATTTGTCAGGGCACCTGGGTGGCTCAGTCATTAAGTGTCTGCCTTCAGCTCAGGTCCTGATCCCAGGGTCCTGAGATCAAGCCCTCCATGGGCTCCCTGCTCAGCGGGGAGCCTGCTTCTTCCTCTGCCCCTCCCAACCATCCCCTCGCACCCTGTTTGTGCCCTCTCTTTCTCTCTCTCTCCTCTGTGTCTCAAATAAATAAATAAAATTAAAATAGAATTTGTCAAACTGATGGCATTATTTTTTTCCTTTAGCAATTTGTTTTAATTTTTTTCTCCTAATAGAAATAATCATGTCTGCAAGTAACTTAGACACATGGAAAACACAGTCTTTTGGGTGTATTTTTGCTAGAGAGAGAGAGGGAGGGATGTGGATACAAGGCAATAATTTTTTTGGTAATAGCCTCTTAGGGAAGCAGCTTCGAGCTACATCATGTCACAATGAGAGTGAATGAGATTACTACTGAAATTCTGAACAAATAAATATTTCCCCAACTATAGATTCTGTGTTCATGATTTATGAATAAGTGAACCTATGGATTCTTTAGCCAGACTGTCTCTGTGCTGTGGTTGCATTCTGTCTGGAAGGGAACAGTGACACCTGCTTCCTAAAGTGGTGACCGAAGTTCGAATCCACAGTGTACGTGAAAGAGCTCATTAAGTCTTTATTCTTACTTAATTATAATTAGACTCACTGTCATCCCTGGGTGTTGTACCCATCTGCATTTCCTTCCAAGGCTAAAACAGTGGAGCCGTGGCCTCTCTGCTGAGAAGTGGCCTAGTGATTGCAAAATATGGGAATGGAATGTGAGGTGGGAGGCAGGTGAAGGATTAGGAGCAGGGTGGGACTTCTTGCTAGGAGGGAGGCTGGGCTCATGTCAGTAGTTTTATTATAGGTTTGGGATTCTGGAACATTGGTCACCTCATCTGTATTGTATCCTTATCTGTGAGGCATTCTTGACTTTAAGCAGAGCTCACTCATCCTTGCCTACTTCCATCTGAGTTCACAGAACCTGCCTCATGGCCTCAGGTGTCATGAAGCCACCTATTGGTCCTTCGGCAGGGAGAATGTAGGTGTGATGCAGGAATGGATCCATAGTGCACTGGGCAGTTGGTATCATATTCTAATAGGTTTGTGTCTAAAGTTGAGTAAAGTCATCTCTCTGGGATATGGTCTGGGCTGGGCCTAGAGGGTGTGGGAGGGGAGAGAGAATACGAGAATCTGTGCTGTGCCGCAGTTTGGTATTTGTAATTGGGTCCACCCACATGCTTGACTCTGAACTTCCAAAACAAACATGCCTGTGCGTTTTGCCCAAGATTATACTGCTGGGTGTTTTTGTTGTACCTTCTGGCAACTTACATTTGGTTTCTCTTCCTCATTGTTGCTGTTTTATGGAATCTTTACTGGCATTTGTTGTTTTTTCCACTTGGCCTACTTAGATTTGGTCTACTAAATACAGAGGAAATGGTCTCCATCCCAGGGGCCTTTCTTTGTCCTGGAGTAACCCTCCTGTCGAAGCTCACCTCCAACCCCTTCCTGCTGCATGTGACCCCATAACAGTGCTCAAGACAAGAACCAGTTTTGTCTGTCTTCCTGTTCTCTTTCTTTGCTTAGGTTTTAGAGTTTAAGGGCATGTTCGTTCATCAGAGCCTTAAAATAGAAAAATAAATAACCTTGGAAATAATATGGTTGTCAGTAAGGTCTCTTGAGAACTTCTTGGTAACAGAAATAAATGTTTAATGGCTTTGTTGATAAGATGCTATAAGTTAATGCTTAGGACTCAGGAAGTCGATTTTATTCATTTTACTCAGAGTTTGAAGATGGAAATATAAAAAATCAGCTATTGTCTATTTCCCTTGATATTTTCATGGTTTTAGATTTTATTTTACCCCTCTTCAAGAATTTGCTCTAGATGCATTTGTGACTAATTAGAGAATTACCTAAATAACACAACCAAAGAGCTCTTTCCTGTCTTCTAGGTCTTGAAATTTTCTTTTGCCTTAATTATGCCTTTAAAAAGCCTAATTATCTGCCTTACTTCCAAGATTGAAATTATATTAAGGTAGTTAGGATCTGTCACGTAAATTGACATTTTCCCCTAGTAATGACATACTAAGGGAAAGAGAGGCCGGTACCTCTTTATTTATTTATTTTTTAAAAGTTTTATTTATTTCTTTGAGAAAGAGAGCACATATGCATGAGCAGGAGGGAGGGGCAGAAGGAGAGGAAGAAGCAGGCTCCCCACCAAGCAGGGAGCTCAACATGGGGCTCAATCCCATTACCCTGAGATCATGGTTTGAGCTGAAGGCAGATGCTTAGCTGACAGCTGCGCATGCACCTGAGAATATACCTCTTTAAAAAAGTATATTATTATTAGATCAGCAGTGTGCAATAGAATTATGATATGAGCCATATATGTAATTTTAAATTTTTAGTAGCTACATTAAAATAAAAAACAGATGAAATTAATAATGTTTTATATAAATCAATATATCTAAGGTGTTGTTTCAACCTGTAATCAGTATAAAAACTATTAATGAGATAACTTTACATTCTTTTTTTCACATGAAATCTTTGAAATCTGATACATCTCAGTTTGAATTAGCCACATCTCAAGTGCTCATTTGCCACATGTGGCTGGCTAGTGGCTACTATTTGGATTATGTAGTTTTGGACAACAATGTTTTGAGTATTGTGGCAGTGCTGCATGCTTACTCCAGAGAAGTTTTTAATGTATGTCTTAGAATCTTAGTTAAAAGACATTCTAAAATCTTTTTACAGGGAAATAATTTCGAACTTACATCAAAGTTGCAAGAAAGTAAAAAGAACACTCAGTCTGTACTGAAAATCACCTATTGTTAACCTGTACTCATTTCTCATTTGTGCTCCTTCCTTCCCTTTAGCCCTCCGTTCCGTCCCATGACGTGTGTGTCCCTCCCAAATAATTTGAGAATATATACCTTGATCTTTTATCCTGAAATATTTCAGTGTATATATTTACTAATAATAAGAACATTCTGGCATATAACCGTAGTAGTACAGTTACCAACTTAAGGAAATTTAACATTAGTTCAGTACTTTAACGTACTGTCCATGTTCCACTTGTCATTTTTTCCCCCTAGTACGGTATCCAGTTTAGGATCATATATGGCATTCACTTATTACCTACATGTCTTTAAGCCCCTTTGATCTGGAACAGTTCTTCGGTTTTTGTTTTTGTTTTTGTTTTTTGTCTTTTATGACATTGACATTTTGGAAGAACACTCCTCCTCCTCTTTAATAGAATGTTCTGCATTTGGAGTTTGCCTGATTTTTATTATTATTAAATTCAGGTTAATAATCCCCAACTGAATCCTCCATAAGTGATATTGGATGTTGTGTCCTTCTCAGAGTGTCACAGTGTCTGTCTGCCCTTCATTGCTGATATTAATTTTGACCAGATCTTCTTGCTGTGCAGTTACTGTGTTTTCCCCTTGCATTTACAGGCAGTC
Source organism: Canis lupus familiaris (assembly GCF_011100685.1). Taxonomy (NCBI): domain Eukaryota; kingdom Metazoa; phylum Chordata; class Mammalia; order Carnivora; family Canidae; genus Canis; species Canis lupus. Next base: position 48,294,743 of record NC_049222.1, read on the forward strand.
AGTAGGAGGATACTTTAAAGCAATACACATATCCTCTTCCTTACTGGAATTTCCTACATGGGTTGATTATCCATTGCTTCTTGCTTGAACCAGTCTTTACTGTGATGGTTGCAAAATGGTGATTTTTAACTCTAGTCCTCCCTGCATATACAGATATCCTGTGTGTAAGTACATCCATCCATCTACCCATCCTGTCTGTTACCAGTGTGAGCTCATGGATTTTTCTTGAACTCCATTTTCTGAACTCAGTTTTTTTCTTCAATGCTTATTAAACTTAATTATACCCAGTTTTGCTCAGATCATTCCAGATTTAGTCTTGGAGGCTCCTTCAGGCTGCTGTGTTGTTTTGATACACTCCAACCACTGGGGATGCCTTTCTACTTTGGTACATAACAAGATATTCCAGCCTTATCTTGTACTTACCCTGCTCCAGGTCTGGAAACAGTCATTTCTCTGAAAAGAAATTCTGCTTTGGTAGAGTCAGGGAGTATGGTATTAGAAGCCAAGATCTGGCCTCTAGATTTGATCATTGCTGCTGGGGTTTTGTTGCCACTGGGCCCTTTTCAGTGGATGCATACCTACAAATATAAGTACTGTAGAGGTCTGAATCAGCCAGGAGACAGAGACCACCCGGTAGATTAAACAGGGAAAGTTTAACATAAACATTACTAACTGATAAAAGAGTTACAGTAGATTCAAAGAAACTCTATGGGACCCTAGGACTGAGAGTGAGGACCCAAGGAAAGACAAGCTTGCTTCAGATCTCACTGGCAAAGGTGTGGTTCATCCCAGCAGATAGCAGAGAAGTTTGTTGCCTTAGCCAGACTGGAGCAGGTCTGAAGGCAAGCAATAAACAACCCTTTGGAGAGTGGTCAGAGGAACAGCTGATGGTGTGTTCTGCAGGAGGAGTCTGGAGGCAGAAGGCTCTCAAAGTGAATAGGCCACATGGGAGCTTGGAGGAAGGGGCTTTCAGAAGGAATAGCCATGAAGTGTGTGACCTTTCAGGCCATGGACAACTCGGAGAACAGGTGGCAGAGGCTCTGGTTTCTGTGTTGAGGGGACTACAGAAATGTTACTAGCCAAAGGCCAGGAGGTCACAAGAGGGACTGTGTTCTGAGCCAGTGGCTGTGGTAGTTTCTATAGATTTCCTTAGCCCCACCCTCAAGGCCCTTGGGAATTTTCTTCCTCCTATGATGGCCCTTAAGTGCCCTCTACTAAAAAAGCTTAACATCACGATGACATTAAAGGAGAAAATGCCTGATGTGAGCAGAGATTGAAGGGTGCATTTGGAACTGAGAGGTGATATACTGACACACACATACATACACATGCATATATGCACACATAAAGGCACATATATATATTTAGAAGTCATGACTTTATACCAATATTTCCAGTTCCAAACCACCCCCAGTGGCTTCCTCCATTTCATATTGGTATTTTTCTTCCATAGTTTGCTCAGTCTCATAATACATCTGAAATAGTTTAAGGATTTCTTCACCTGTACTAATACAAAAACACACCTACTTAAAAGATGTTATGGACTGAATGTGTCTCCCCAAAATTCATATATTGAAGCTTTAACTGCCATGGGATATAGTATTTGGAGATGGAGACTTAGGGAGGTGATTAGGGTTAGGTGAGGCTGTGGAGTGAGGCTCTCATGATGGAATTAGTGCCCTTGTAAGACGAGACACCAGAGAGCTTGTGCTCCCTTTAGCACACAGAGATCAAGTGAACACACAGTGAAATGTTGACTATCTACAAGCCAACAGAAGATGCCTCCTTATGAGACCTACCTTGCTGGGCACTTTGAACTTGGATTTTCAGCCTCTAGAATTGTGAGAGAGAAAATTTTGGTTGTTTAAGCCATTCAGCTCATGGTTTTATGTTATGGCCACCAAGCCGACTAAGAGAAGAGCTCAGAATCTGCTTGCAGGGCTTCCCTGCATGCCACCTACCCCCATACTAGGGGCAAATAGGCAACTATTCATGTTCTTAAATTGTTTGAATTTATTCCTCTCTACTTTTTCTTCAGTTTAGTTAAGTAATTCATCTGAAATACAGTTGGGTTTATTTGTTTCAGTTTTGTTTTCATTTTTGGGTTTTCCCTCTTTCTGTTCTTGTTGACTTTATTTCATTTTGCATATGTAGAACATTAACCTGCATTGAAAAGGAAAAACATGTAAAGAAGTATTATCAGAGAACTGACACTCATTCCCTTATCTCTTCCATTCTCTCTACCCACCTTATAAATACTTTGTTACCTTCTGATTTTTGTTAGCCTTCTATAAAAAGAAGGGTCTCTGTATTTATAATGTTTTCTTCTTTCCTCTTTTTTCTTTGACAAAAGAGCATAATATATATGCATTTTTTACCTGCTTTATTGAGATATAATTGACATCATTAGTTTTAGGGGTATATGTGTATATATATGTGTGTGTGTGTATATATATGTGTATATATACGTGTCTGTGTGTGTATATATATATACATGTGTATATGTGTTGTATATATGTGTGTATATATGTGTGTACAGTTCCAAACCACCCCCAGTGTATACACACACACACATAATATACACATGTGCTTTTTTATATTTTGCTTTTTCATTTAACATCTGGAGGTGACTTCATGTCCACTCATGCAGATAGTCCACAGCCCCTTTTACAGCCCACGGTTCTCCACTGTGTGTATGTGCCAGTTTATTCCAACAGCCTTATATATGCCAACGAATATTTAGGGAATTTCCTGTAGTTTATAATTATAAATAATGCTGCAGTGAATCACTTGTGCATATGTATTTTCATATTATTGGAGATGTATCTTCAGGAGAAGTTCTTAGATGTAGGATTGCTGAGATGAAATGTGAAAACATATGTAGTTTTGTTATATATTGCCAAACTCCCTTCCATAATGGTAGAACTATTTTGCATTCCTACCAGCAATGTATGAAAATACCTTTTCTCCCACAGCTTCACCAACAGAGTGTATTATCTTTTAAACTTTTGCCAATCTGCTAGATAAGAAATGGTACCTCAGTATACTTCTAATTTGAATATCTTTTATTATAATAAGTGTAGTTGAACATGTTTTCAAATATTTAAAGACCATTTTTATATCTTATGAGTTGTGTAGTCACATCTTTTGTCTATTTTTCTATAGGATTTTAAATCATTTTGCCTTCTTCAAATTTTAAAAGTTCTTTGTTGGGGACATTAGTCTTTTATTTGTGATATGCATGTTTTCTCTCTTGTCTTTTGACTTTGCTAATTTTTTTATTTTTAATTTTTTATATTTTTTTGCTGTACAAATTTCTAAAAACTTTATCTTATTAAATTTATCAGTCTTTTATTGCATCTGGATTTTGAGTCATAATTAGAAAGCCTTTTTCTATACCTCAGTTATAGATGAATTTACTCATATTTTCTTTAGGTTCAGGTAAAAACTCATAACAGATTATTACTAGTAAGAAAATCAATACATATTTTGTACTTGTTATGGAATCTCTTCATTCATGGCTTTCTTATGATAGGACAAATGGTAATTAAACACTCTTAGACCTGCCAGGCAGTTTGGTTTTAAACTCCAGCAAATGGGCAAACTAAAGAACAAGATTACCATCCAGGTAAAGTTAGAATTTCAGTCAGTTACAGTGGTGAGAGTATAATTCATTTTTTAAAAACTGTTTGATTTGTCTATTTTGAGTTATCCATAAGAGGAGTCTCCTTTGCCTGAGATTCTTGTCTGTTTATTGGTCATTTTGTTTTTTGGGTGGTTTCTCCATGATTCTATGGTGCATTTTGCCCAGGTTTCTCAGCCTCTCAGAGCTTTCTCTGACCTGAGGGCCTAGGTTACCTTGAGAGAGGTTTTACAGGCCATATTTCTTAGCTTGTTCTCTGATCCTCACTGAGGAGAGACTTGGGATGCTGATTACCTTTGTGTGGGGGACAGGCAGAGGATTTAAGAAATAGGTCCTCATGTCCTTTCTCTGTAGAGAGTTCTGTTCTGTGAAAGGCCCCCCTCTCCTAATGAGCTCACAGCAGTCCAAAGGCTAGGAGGGAGCAGATTCCCTTCTCTTACTGAGTAATTGAAAATAATGTTGTGAATCATTTTCATACAGGGAAAAAAGAAGACAGTGCCAGGGAGCAGTCAGTTGATGCTGAGCCATCATCATTTCTCTAAAACTCCCCATGTGATGATGGACCAGAATAAGCAGGAGGTAGCTGGGGTTCTGGTACAGTTCAAATAGTCTCTGCATGTGTGTCTTCTGGGCCAACTACTTTCTGACCTTTAATTTTCTTCGCCCTTAAAAATCAGGTGATCTTTAAGAACTTTTCCAGCTCCCAGGTTCCAAAAAATTCCAGTTTTCTTTTTTTTCCTACTTTTAATATATTTAATGGTTACATCTACAAACTTGAGTTTACATCTAAGCAATTGAGTCTTTGCTGCCCCCCACCCCCTTTTTAACCAAATATCCACCTTCTTCTGAAAATTTTTGGTCTTAAGAGCACTGTTCAGATAAGTTGATTGGTACTTGACATTTTGTCATTTTGTGAGTAAACTCCACTGGAGCTGGGACTTGCCTTTGGCACCTTAAAATAAATGGGAAATAGTGTGTTTCTTCTTGATATGGCTTAGTTCTAGAAGGGAAAATCAGTTCTAGGGGCTGAGGGACATTGAGGTAGGCCTTAAATTAATTTCAAGTTTATTACCACATAGACCAGTTACTTGACTTTGTTTCATGGCCCTAAATTATATCCATCCATAACTATCACCAGAGGTCATGAAAATGCATTGTTGGGTGCAGAAAGAATTAGGTGAAAGTGTAGCTTGATCCTTACAGACCTATCCAAGCAACTTGAAAAACAATTCAAAATATGGTAATGAATTCATATTGAAACCCCAGCCTCCCCACCCCCAGCTTATGTTTTGCTGTTTCATTTATATCATGGGATTTCCTTCATGTCTGAAGAATGGAGTATTTAATTATTAAAAGAGAATCCATTCTTAGCTGGTATGACATTTATAAGGAACATTTGGCCCTGTTGTTGAGCAGCTATCTTATTTTTCTTACGTGGAAAAAAAGCCAATTAAATTTTCAAAGATGTGACCCAGAGCCAGATGTTCTCTTGAAGTAGCCCACATCTCTTTTTTAATGATCAAAAGTACAAAATAATTTATGTTGCCACATAACAGCCAACGATTGTCATAGATTTAGCTTAATATAGAAGAAAAGGCCAAGACTTTCATGTACTATGAAATTTATTTAAGTTCTGTGGGTTTATAATAACCGTGTAAATGGAAAGCTTCTTTTCTAGAACAGATTTATACCTGGAAAGTCAACTTGTCATATTTGTTTCCTAGAGACAATGAATTGTAGCAATTGATTTACTGTTGACATTTAAAAAAAATACCTATATAAAATACTTTGACTAAGTTTTCATTCAACTCATCTGAAAAACACTAAGCCTCGTCTGTGTGCTACCATGCTAAGTGCTATGATTTTAGGGATAAATAAGACTAACACAAATTTTATTAACTATGATGTATTTGGTTGCAAGTACAGGAAACTCACTGTTAATATTGATTTAAGCAGTTAGTAAAAGGAATGTATTTGGGTTATGGAACTAAAAACACTAAAAGGATATCAGCTTTGAGTCATGGCTTGGTCCCTTGGGATCTGGTGTCTTTCTGTCTCTCCACTCTGTGCTGGCTTCACAGGCAGGCTTATTCCTCAGGCTAATAATCTCCCAGTTCTTATGCCAGTGAGAAAGAGAGACTGCTCTTCCCCAATAAAAGTGCTGGGCTTGACTCTTACTATGTGGACCTGATCATAGGCCTAAACCTGAATGAGACATTGGGGGCAAAGAGAGACAGTGCTCTGATTGACAAGGCCTGAGCCAGGGGTGGATGGAGTCATCCCTTTTCTAGTAAGTAGACTAACAGTAGGACATGGTGGTCCCAGGGGAAGATCAAGCCTTTACCCGAGGAGCAGAGAATGAATGGAGTTAGCAGTAACCACTATCTGCCTCCAGCCTCTGTGGTGGTGGCTGTGGTGGTTGGTGGTGGCAGTGGAAGCAGCGGTGGTGGTGGTTGTGGTGGTGCCGTTATGATAGAGAAAATCCATGCAGTTGTAGGAGCACCTGGCAGGAGATTTCAATACAAATCTTATTATTAAGGGTGATGAACAATAAAAATGGACACTTAAGATTACATGTTTAAAGGAAACATAATTTGGTGAAGAACCATGGTAATTCACCTTATTTTGGACATTTTTGGGCAGCAGACCCATTGACTCTGCCTGTGAGCTCTCTCTGGTCCAGGTCAGGGCCACAAGAGAGCTGCTGAACTATAACTACCCCAAGGCATTGATGCTGAGCTCCAGGTCCCCTGGGGGTGTTGAGTGTTCTGCATCTCCATATAATAGGAGTGCTGTGATACTGTGACATTGAGTTGGCCATTTTCTGTTGTACTTTCTGTGGGGGAGAGAGGAGTCCAGTGGTCTGCAAGGTAAGGTTTGCTTTGGGACTCGAATCACTGCCCTGAGGGAGAGTCAGGACCATGGAAGGACCAGAGATGGAAAAAGAGGGGACTTTGGAGGTGGAGGGATGATCATAGAACATCTCCAACATGACTTTTGAGATAGGCCTTGACTGTGACAGTTTCCTCCTGACTGTGGGAGCATTGCCTTACTTTGTGATCTCCCCTGTGAGGATTATCCTAAGAGGGATCATGGAACTCAGGGAACATTAATCCAGTGGCTAAGTGAGCTCGGTTGAGGTCGATCTGCCCCTGGATGATGAATGACGCTCACTGTGAGGACAGAAGCAGGAGTGTAGTGTGACCTGGACCATGAGGACAACTGCTTACCCTCTGGTGAACCCTCCAACATGCTGTGGAAACTATAGTAGCCACTAGTAGGCATACTCAAGAGATCTTCATTTTATTTGGTGGAGTACACTGCAACCTTGGTAATTTGGTGACTAGTGAAAATGCGTTTTTCTGGGAAAGTTGATCAGAATTGTTTTATATTTACTCAGCCGCTAGATTCAGCAACCTCAAACAGTAGTGTTGACATTCAGTTTATGGCCACTGGGAACCATTGAGTACAGATCATGTTTACTGAGTAGATCCCATTAATTTAGTTTTATTCTCTTAAGTTTGTCCCTGAGTCACTGAGTATCTTCTCCACTACCTTCTTCAGTGCGTGCATTCGTCCTGTGTGTGTGTCTCGGGTGTGGGTAGTGAGGGCAGGGAAGGGCACTCACATGCATGCACACGTGTAAAGATTGGGTGTTGGGCCGCCTGGGTGGCTCAGCAGTTTAGCGCCTGCCTTCGGCCCAGGACGTGATCCTGGAGTCCCAGGATTGAGTTCCACATCGGGCTCCTTGCATGGAGTCTGCTTCTCCCTCTGCCTGTGTCTCTGCCTCTCTCTCTCCATCTCTCATGAATAAATCAATAAAATCTTAAAAAAAAAAAAAAAAAAAGGATTGGGTGCAAATGGCTTCCTCTTGGAGGAAGGAAGAGGGTCCATAGAGTAGCCTGGCCTCATTCCCAGAATCTTTCACCACAAGCATATGGCCCAGTGCTTTCTGTGACTGTGCTGTCTCATTCCCACCTCTGACCTTCCTGTGGTGAGTTCCCTTCTCTCTTCCATCACTGGGAAGGACGGTTCAGGTTTCAGGATTCCACTTGGTCCTACCTTTTCCTAAAGCATCCCACTGTTTGGACCTGTTTTCCCCAAGGGCCCTCTCACTCCAGTACTCGGTGACTCTGCCGCACTCACGGCTCGTGTTTTGTACTGCTTGCCACACAGAGAACCCTTTGCCTGCTGTGAGGTATGGGGATATGCACATCATCTGGTTTATGCTCCCTGAGTTAGAGCCTTTGAAGGACAGCTGAGTTGCTAGAAATGGCACAGATAAAGTAAGACTGAACAATTCATGAATTTTAAAGCTATCCCTATTTTGGAAGTTTGCTGAAGAAACTACTTCACTTAAAAAGATTAATTTACATAAGCATGTATTATTTATCGACGTGAGTCACATCTTAACTTTGTTGTTCATTTACACACACGTTAGACCTAAATCCTGAAAACTAGTGTTTTGTTTATATAGCCCAGGTTGTTTGTGGAGGGAAAATATCTCCATATGGCTGATTCATTTGGGGAAGTAATTATATAGCTAGCTTGGGTCCTAGCATACTGGGTTCCTAGAATAATGACAGAACTAATTATATGTGTTTTATTTTATTTTTTAAAATATCTTTATTTTATTTTATTTTTAAAGATTTTTATTTATTTATTCATGAGAGACACACAGAGAAGCAGAGACACAGGCAGAGGGAGAAGCAGGCTCCACGTAAGGAGTCTGTTACGGGACTCGATCCTGGGACTCCAGGATCACGCCCTGGGCCGAAGGCAGGCGCTAAACCACTGAGCCACCCAGGGATCCCTATAATATGTGTATTAAATTTTATATTTGATACCTTCAAATAAAAGTGTTAAGACCACCTGTGCATTGTCCATATTACTGATTTTCTGAAAGAGTAGATTACAGACACCATGGTATAAAGGATGTAGGATTTGGAGTTAGACTGACCTTGTAGCAAATCTGGGTTTCATTACTTAGTGATTGTATCATCTTCAACATGGTGTTTTAGCTATGAGGCAAGGATTATAAAATCATGTAGGGCTATCATGAGGATTAAATGGGATAATGTATGTTTATTTCCTACAGAAAATATCTAGTATAGTGTTTGACCCTGAGAAGATACTCAGTAAATAACTCCTAGGCTTTCTATAGTGAACAGTGAGATTAAAACTAAACAGTATGCTTGGGCCCAAACCATTAAATTTAGGAATACTCTTTCACAATTATCATCCAATACAATAATCACAACGGTGGTTTACTGTGATTTATCTGTAGAACTGCTGCCAGGCCCACTTCCTCCAGGGCTGCCCCACCAGGACCAGCCCATGGGGGTTGGGGAAAGTGGACCCTCTGGAGCAGCAGAAGCAAAGCGAGATGGGTTCTGAGGTCGTGGTGTGTTAAGGTTGTCCAAAGCTCATAGTTGACTTCAGGAGGGGTGGGAGTTGTGCACAGATTGTGTGCCATAGGTGTGCTTACCTGGGAGCTGCTTGTGAGTGAGTTTGGACTTTGTCTGTGCTCTATGAGTGTTGCTCCAGTTCTTTTCCAAGGGTGAAGTGAGAACAGAGCTCATGCAAACGGGTCCTAAACAGTGTTGTGATTTAGCTTCACCACTTTGGCTGGTTGGATTATTGTTCTTACACTTTTACTTTTTTGTGTTTCTAACCAAGTAAAACATGAGTTAATGCTGGGAGGGGCCATGATGAAAAAAACTAAAGGTTTTTCATTGGCTTTTTGTTTTGTTTTGATCGGTCAGGACAAGTAGTTTCACTTAAAAATAAAAATACTAATGAAATGCATAGAGAAAATACCAATAAAGTGAAGTGTATGAACTATTTTTATCACTCTGTCTAGCTTATCAGAAAGGTAAAGGATCTGTGTGGGCTTCTTTTAGTCCTAAAAGGTCCACTATTTTGGGTTCTAAAGACTTACTTAGGCCCAGCATTTACTTTAGTGATTTAAGACTGGTCCAGACTTTTAGCTTTGGCTGGAGCAAAATCTCTTCAGCTACTCCTTTCCTTTCTTTCTAAAATACAAATAAGCTTACATTTTTGCCCTTTCTTTATGACAGGAATAATTTGATTCCGTAATTCTTTGCTCTTTGCTACCAGCTAATTTGGCATTGGACTTTAAGTTTAATGTATGTCCACATTTTTTGTTCAAAGTTTGGATGTAAAATGTAATCACATTTGTAGCAAACATGCAAGATAAAGTTCAGTTATAAAATCCCAGAATGTAGAAATGTCATGTAGAGTATTTTTTCCTTAGCAAGTAGTTATTTGTTGCACTTTTTCCCTAAAATAAACCATTACAGTAAAATATGGTTAAATAGCTTTAAGCAAATTGAAAATCCTTATTGTCCTGCACTGCAAGGGTAATTGGCATGAATAATATGATCCCTGGCCCTTCCATATTCCAAAGTGCCATCTTAATCATTACAACAGGCTTATTTTGAGTGTAATTTGTTAGTTCATTAGATATTATTGCATATAACTAATTGAAAAGTATAGATCTCCATATTTCATATACATTAGAATTTTATTTATTTGAGAGAGCGTGCATGTGTGGTGTCGGGGGGCAGAGAGAGAATCTCTAGCAGACTCCCTGTTGAGCTCAGTGCCCAATGCAGGGCTTGATCCCCTAACCCTGAGATCATAACCTGAGCTGAAACCAAGACATTGATGCTTAACTGACTGAGCCACCCAGGCGTCCCGAGAACTTTATTTAAAGAGTAATATAGATCCATAAACATGCATAATTATACATATATATGTATATAGGTATATACACATATATAAGACTGTATAATAATAAATATATAAAATATACGCATACATTCTTAATCCAATTACTACTTCTCATTCTATGGCTAACCCTGGTCTGAGCCACTGTGGTCTTTGGTTTGGATTATTGCACTGACCTAACTGGTCATCTGCTTCTACTCTGGACTTTCCTATAGTCCACACAGTGAACAGAATATCGTTTCCAAGCATTAGGAGATTCTTTTACCCTTCTGACTAGAGTAGCTCCTGACCTGCCCTTTCCTCTGACTTCCTCCTGTCCTCCCTGGAGTAGTCTGTGAACTGACCTCGTTCTACGCCTCCTTCTATGTCCTGAGGGCCAGGGCCTGAGTCCCACAGCCCCTCAGTCCAGTGGGTGCCTTTTTTCGAATAGAATGCCCTGTTATTGAAGGTTGATTCCTCCGAGGGGCTTCCCTGACCAAGCCACAAGTTATCTCTTCTCCAGCTTTCTTGCCTACCACAATTAACTTTTTTTCCTTGAAATAACATTTGGATTGTATTACCACTGTGATTAAGAATCTAGAAGGTTTTCTAAATTGATATAAAATGCAAACTCTTCTAGCTGGATTTCTTTCTTGATTTACTCTGTCATGTGAACATTTATGTTTTATACAGTACACTTAAGAGTCCCTCCCCTTGCTGAGATGCTTTTAACAGTTGGGTCACTTAATAATGGCATAATTAACCTAAATAATGTTGTGAATCCCAAAACCTGACTGTATGCATGATCTTATGTTACAGTCTTTTTTCATGTTTGTGTCTGCTTTCACAAAGCTTGGTGGGTGTGCACCTGCCCTTTTGGTACTTTGCACTTGTGTTTTTATGTACATCACATGGTCCTGAGTTGTGTGGTACTGAGCCACACATGCTCACACTTAGGCTCCTTGATGAAAAACCAGAATAGGGGCAAAGATTGGATGCTTGGTCAAGCTGGTTCTCTCAGTCAGGACCTGTTCTGCCTCGCTCAGCCTGTGGACCAGGGTGAGTGGTTCTTGTGGTGGTGTTTGTGTTTTGCTCCTCTAGCTCTACATCAGGTCTGTTCTCCAGTTCTTGAGGCAGAGGCTGTGCAAGATTTAATTTCACTTCCTGAGCGGAGGAGACTCAGCCACCTGCTTACACAAATTAGCAACAGTGAGAGTAGGCCTTGCTATTAACTTCAAATGGTACTGTTTCATTTACAATGTATGGTTACATGGGTTGTGTTCTTAAGAGATGGTGGCATTTCTGGAAGAAGTCTTAGGGGGCAAGCTCCTTTTTATAACTGTGAGCCAGTGTCATATTTTTGAACTCACAGATGAGCTACCTCATGCAAATCAGGATTGTCTGCATTAGTAAAACTTAATTTGTTGTTTGTAATGATTCAGTAGCATCTTTTCATAGAGCTATACCATTCTTTATATAAACATTCATTCACTGAGGGCATTTAAAAAGTATTTCCAAGTTTTTTTTTTAGTGTAAATAGTGTCAAAATAGTGTTACTGTCTTTGTATAAATTCTATCAAGATTGTTTTTTGGAGCTCCAGTCTCAAAAGTGAGATTTAGCAGGATTACCAGTTTGAGTAATCTAAATGTTTGTTGTATATTTCCAGAAGGGTTGGCAAAATGATGAACACCAGATACTTTGAAGACTTGTGGAGTCTAGAAATTCTAGATCATATGGAGTGTTAATTTTGTTGCAGCTAATTAAGGGGTTTAAAGTAGGATATTGTGGCTTCAGTTTTTATTTCTTCATTAATTTGGTTGAAAATTTTTAAGATAATGTTTTGTCATCTGTGTTGACTGATATTGATTGTTTATTATGGGGACATACCAGTATTTATATGTTATATTTAAAATTGTTTTCTCCACCCATTAAAAATATTGAGTACTGAAAAAAAATAACCTGTTCTATCTTTAATTATACCCTCTGTATCTCTAACAATCATATTTAGCTTCAATTTTGCAGGTAAAACAAGTACATAAACCTCTCTGTTCTAAATTTTTATTGCTTAAACAACAAAGGAAAGACAGATAAGATTTTTTCCTTTCAGAATATCCTTTGGTATTTATGTCTACTTATTTTTTCTGATAAATTTTACTATCTTTTTTTTTTTTATTCCTAATAGGGCTGCAGGGAGCAGGTTCTAGCTATGAAAAAAGACATTTTGGCCCCAAATAAGGGTGAGCCAGCTAAGAAATTGATGTTGATCTGTGGTGTGTGGTCCATCTGCCTCCCAGACTGCCTGGCTCCAGTCATGCGTCTGCATCTCCCATCCCCACCTCCTGTGGCTTTGCCAATAGTCTTCCACTGAGAGTTTGATAATGCTTCAGACCTGCATATTAACTGGGCACATGTCTCCATTGCTATATTTAGTATTCCAGATAGAATCCTCATGTATCTCTCCATTTGTCTGTCTTTATCTGTCATTAGGGCTTTATAATTTTCTTTAAATAGATTGCTTATATCCTACTTTAATTTAATTCCCCCAAATTACTCTTACTGTGAATGTGATTGCTTTACAATTTTATTTCCAAATCCTATAGCTCTGGATAATTTCTTAAAATTTTGGAGCCATGGAACAATAAACATATTCAGTATGTATATATATTACAGTCCTCTTTGTAACTTGAAATTAGTGTGCTTAGTAAAATGTGCGATGTGTTCTTTTCTACTCTACCTGAAAATACCTTTTTACCTTGCAGATATAAGTTTACAGCTTCTCTAATTAATTCAGGCATCTCTTTATGGAATGCTGTTGGTGGAGAGACAGATAAGGAGGAGTGTTAAGACATGTTCAAATATAGTGGTATGAGCATTTTCTGTTTTTATTACAGATCCCTGAGAATAGATCATTCTTTCTATTTAAAATATTTATTTGTTTGTTTGCTTTAGAGGGAGAGCTAGAGCAGGGGGAGGGGCAGAGGGGGAAAGAGAATCCTCAAGTAGACTCCCTGCTGAGTGTGAAGCCTGAAGTGGGGCTCGATTTTATTTATTTATTTATTTATTTTTATTGGAGTTCAATTTGCCAACATATAGCATAACACCCAGTGCTTATCCCATCAAGTGCCCCCCTCAGTGCCCATCACCCAGTTACCCCCACCTCCCACCCACCTCCCTTTCCAGGAGTTCAATTTTATGACCCTGAGATCATGACCTGAGCCAAAACCAGGAGTCGGATGTTCAATCAACTGAGCCAACCAGGCACCCTGAGAATAGATCATTCTTAAAGTCCCCAGAAGTGCTAAAAATTTAGGGTTTTTTGGAGATTGAAACAATGTGAATTCTTGAACAATAAACTCTTCTAAATGAAGCCTTTGACTTTGAGATTCTCTGAAGTGGTTTTATGTGGGCACTTGTTAAGAATGTCAGAGAACAACATCCTCTCTGAATTAGCCACAGTAGTTGCTGTTGAAGCTGACTCTAGAATCTTCAGGGGTATCTTCCTGCTGACCCAGGAGATGTTGTGTCCTTGGCCCTGAAGGCCCATTGGGGTTCTTCACCACTGTGTTTTTTTCAGAGCACCTCTGGAATTTTGGAGTTATTTTTTAACCTCTCTACCTTAAGGATTTTACTAGAGGATTATTGTCTTTATTTTCCCCAGTATTTCCACTTCTTCTTAGAGAAAGGTATTTAATAATTGTTAGTTGACAGAATGAGTGGACTAGCGAGGATAGAAGCAAAAGTGTGTGTAGCTTTTCTGTGTTTTAACTTTTTAGTTTGTCTCTAAGGCATTTGGAGAGTATCCAACTGCATGATGTCATTACTAAGCAAGTGAAGTGCACATTCTGGTGTACTAATAGGCCAGCATTTTCCATTCTGTGTTAGCACATTTGCACAATGGTATCACCATGAACAAGTACAAAACTCTGTCTTCTAGGACAGACTTGGAATGTGTGTAATAGGCAAACTTAGCCTTAGAGTGTCAATTTTCTCTTACTTCATCACTGGAAACAAACAAACACCAAAATACTAGTTGGGGTGACTTGGTGACAAATATGAATAAAGGACGCTTGTTGTCAGGTATAAGTATAATCGCCATACGGTGAGATAGTAGTTGGATAGAAGTGTGTGTATGTGGTGTTTTGGCAGCAGTGAAGAGAATGTGACTGAATTCTTCAGGGGATGGTTCAGAGTGGCTGGATTATAAGTGGTTTTGAAGGGTAAATAGAAGTTTGTGAGGAGACTTGTTTGCTCAAGAGTGAGCATATTGTAGAGTGAGTGGGGCCGTGTGTACCAAGGAAGGGATAATGTTATTCCTTTGATGGAATAATATTATCTCATGGGAACAGCTGAAGGCATTTTTGTAAAACACATTTACAGAAGCTCTGTGTGTGTAGTATAGGTTCTGACTTGCAGAAGAAGAGGGACGGAGGGCCAGACTTCAGGCTTTTGCCGACTCTAGGCACAAGTTTGCTCTGGCTGTAGTGATGGGAATAAAGAGGGCAAATTATGGGAATACTGACAGGTTTGATGTGGATGGCAAGCAATGAGGAGCTCAGAATTTATGAACAGATGTGACTAAGATAAATAATGTCAACTTCATTTTGAGACTTGTTGCATTTGAGGATCAGGTAGGATGTCTGTTAAAAGTTCAGGCAAATTTCTATACAAAGCAACATGGATAAATCTCAAGAACATTATCCTGAGTGAAGAAGACACAGATGATTACATATAAATGTATGATTACATATAAGTGCATGATTCCATTTAAATGAAACTCTCGAAGAGACAAATCTAATTTTTAGTGTCTAAAAGCAGATCAGTGGTTGTCTGGAGGGATTGAGTGGGTTGGGGTACATTAGGATATTTGGGGTGATGGAATCTTGATTGTGGCCAAAATTCATTGAAAGATACTTTAATGTGTGTATTTTATTGTATGTAAATAATACCTCAATAAAACTGATTTTTAAAAATTCAGGATCAAGAGGGAGGCCTGGGCCAAAGATAAGTAACCATCGGGGTAAAGTTAGTAGGGTTTAGGTTGTGGTTGAAATTCCAGGGGTGGATAAGATTGTCTATGCCAAGTATGAAGAGTCGCCAGAGAAAGAGATCTGGGGACACCAACTTTGAAGGACAGGGGAAGGAAGAGGAACCTTGGGGGAGAGAGAATACTAGTGGTTAGGGGTGGAGATGAACCAGAGGACAGTGACATGAATCCCAGAAAGAGGATTCCATGGCGCCAAGGTGGCTGAAGTTTTACTTGCTGCAAAGGTGTCAACGATGGGAACATAGGGGTTAGCAGCTTTGAGGATATTGTTTTTCACTGACATCACAGTTGTCTGGGGGTGTTGAAGTGAGATGGCTGACAGGGTGCAGGAGAAAAAGGCAGGATGTCCTTGCCAGGAACTTTGGCTGTGATGGGCCCAGAGAAACGGCAGGAGGTTGGGGGAGTCAGGGTCTAAATCTTAACAACTTCAAGGGCCTTTTATCTTTTTTTTTTTTTTTTTTTTTTTTTTTTTGTAGGTTGAGGGGCTCTGGTGGCAAAGGCCAGGTTTTAGGTAGAGGCAATGGGTGGGCAAGTCCTCTGAGACCGGTGGGTCAGACTTTGACACAAGGAGAAAACCTGTCTCTCATTTCTTTAAAAGCAGAGCATTGAAGTGTCAGGTTGGATGCACAAGTATCTGTGTGGGGATAGAAGGCAGGGGGACAAGTAGACTAGCCGGCGTAGAGAGCATGGTGAAGCCTTGAGATGGCTCCTCGGAAGCAGGAAAGGGACCGGGCCAAAGCTGAATGAAGGGCAGCTGGGTGGAGTTAAGCCTTGAGAGCAGAAAGCCCACGGCAGTGCTGACCGCAGGCTGTGGTCTCTAGCATGCCCAGTGTTTCAGAAAGGCGGGTTTCTATCACTAATGTACACAATAGTTACATAATCAGATTAACATATTCTTTAATCCGGTTACTAAGAGGCATCACTTTGCAAGCTGTGGGATATGGCATCCATCTGTAGTCCTGGTTCCCAGAGAGCACAGAGCATCATCATCTAGTGGGCGTGATGGGCCCTGTGTGCTCTGGGACCCATACACACTGGAGCTCAGATTGGTAGGAGTTGTATTTGTGATTGACTTTGTGACTCCCCGAATCAAGATTTGTTTGGCTAGAAATTAGAGCCTTTTGTTTGAAGAGAATATGTTTTCTTTTTCTTTTCTTTTTTTTATTCCCAGCTTTATTGAGATGTAATTAACAAGTTGTGTAAGTTTAGGGTATAGAATGTATGATTTCATATGTGGATATGTTGCAAAATGATTAGTACCCATAATAAGATTAATGAACATAACTGTCACCTTACAGAGTTAACAGATTTTTTTTTTTTTTGGTGGTGAGAACTTTTAAGATCTACTCTCTTAGAACTTTCAACTGTGTGATGTAGTATTGACTATGCCACCATGCTGCCTTTTACATTCCCAGAACTTACTCATTTGATGACTGAAGTTTGTTCCCTTTGGCCCCTTTTATCCATCTTCTCCTGAGAATATGCTTTCTATAATGAAAATACATGGAAGGATTAGCAGTTGGTGTTGCCCAGCAGAACTGGGCATAGGGTTTATGTCGGACTTAAATCTGAGCCATTAGGCCAGAGTCATTTGTTTGTGGTCTGTCTTTTAACAGGCATTTGAAATGTAAATCTTAGCTTCTGATCTGAGGACCTCCCTGAGAACATCGTCTTTCCCAGGAATCCGTATTGGCATCTAAAGCACATCTGCTGATCTACATTAACTGTGACCACAGGAAGCTCATAGGACCCCAGATACCAGCAATTCTAACAGATTAGTGGATAAAGATGTGGTTTTTGCTGTTGTTTTTACTGGCCAGGAGAGTTGCACCTTTTGCTGTGATCCTGTGCCCAGAAAAAGAAATGTCTCCTGGAACCTAAAATGTTTCTCTGGTTTGAGGCCTGGCCCTGCTCTGCAGTGAGCACTGCATAACCCCGTTGTACCAGGAATTCCTGCATGCCTGGCCTTTTCCAATTGCTGGGTTGTTGGGCTAAGCCAGGCAGAAAGCTTTTATGTCCATCCTTGCTGCTTACTGGACTCTCTGACCTCTTCATTTTTTTCTCTGTAAAACTTAGGACCTCATTTACATGCTGTATTCAGACAGCATGGGTTTCCTGGATCCTTTAAGGTTGAAGTCCCAGTTATACCACTTAGTTAAGTAATGAGGTGAACTTGGTTGTATCACTTACCCTTCTGCCCCTAGTGCTCACTTCTGGGAGCTAGATTATGATTATGCCTGTCCTGCCAACAACATTGGAATGCCCTAGGCATTAAGTAGGAGGACCTAACCAAAACAGTTTAAAATTTTTAAAGCACCACACAAATGTCACTTGTTTTTATGATTGTTATAAGTCTAGCAAATACCTGGATTTTCAACCAGGTATCTAGCAATACAGTCTTTTCAACCTTTCCCATGCCGCCCAGAGAGGTATTTCTCGAGATCTTCTTTGTGAAACCATATCGGGGGTGCGTGTGTGAGGGACGGTGATTGAACCCACGAAACTTTGATAAGTTGTTTTAAACTAGACTTTGTTAAATTAAGATAACAATACAGATGTATGAACTGTACTTAGAGGCAAAAATGATTTTGTGTGTGTGTTTTAAGTGTGTTTTTTATTTATGGTGCTCAGAATGCTCTCCCCTCGCTCTGCTAAGGTATTTTATTTATGTAAACAAACCTGTCAGTCCTTATGGTAGTATGTGTTGTTTATGAGAGAGGGAGGGGCAAAGGAAAACTTTATTTAATTGAATTGGTCCACTTGGGAAAAATTGACTCATGCGGATTTATGCCTTGCCTAGGCAGTTAGCACCTGTTTTACGGAGAACTTCAGGGCGAAGCATTTCTCAGTATCCTTAGGGGTAACGAGAGATAACAAGTGACTTTATTGGTTCTTGCAGTAAAAGAAGTACCTTCTATAGGCTAGTCATATCTCCTTAGCATGGGGTAGAAAAAGATCTATGGAGAAATGGTTCTGTACTCACAGGGCTCTTACTTGAGGGTGGGTGACACATATGTAAACCAGTAATCTACAACTCATGAAAAATTTTAGAGTAATGAAAGACTGAAAGCACTGTGATAACTTCAATATCATCTCTGACTTCGATATCATGTCAGAGAACACTTCAAAAGCAGTATGTTTGAATTGGATCTTGATAGGTGGTAGTTTCCTAACTGAAGAATAGAAACCAAGTCATGCCAACCTAGATACTGGTAGGGGATGTGAGAAGACAAGCAGCTGGTGTTGGATGGGGGCCTGGGGAGAGCTGGGCCAGTTCCAGAAGCAAGTGCTAGTCCAAGCCATAGGATCTTTACACGGTAGGCAAGGGTCATTCATTATATGCACGTTTCTCTTTAGTACAGATTCTTTGGTAAGAGTAAGGAGTAAAATGTGATCTGTTGTAAGATAGCTTTTCATAGGAAGATAGGTAGGTATTGGTTTATTTCTTCCTAGGTGTATATATCAAAGGCAGATGATATGTCTAACTTATAAACTAATTATTTTTTAAACTAAATGTCTTAAACACCCAGAATTTATGCTCTCTTCTTAGTTAAATAGATTTTGGCACAAAAGATTTACATTTTTGTCTAATTATGTGATGAGCTGCTCTGTGGGCTTGGGCCCTACAGATTATCTTTTGGTTTGTTCAACTTTTGCCCTTTTTGCTTGTTCATTTCATCTGGCCTCGGGGACCTGGTGATTGTTAGGCACCATTGGACCTAGGGTCAAAACTAATGTTTTGATTTTGTTAAAAGAATTGAAGTCTTTGTGTATTTCCCCTATCCTTCCCCTTTCACTCTGAAAATGTGAGGCCAGTGTAGCCATACATGACGGGGATTATAGATTTCATGCTGATGCAAGGTGCCTATGGGCTAAGGAGCAGCACTGTTTGTTGCAGTAAAAGAAGTACCTTCTATAGGCTAGTCAAGATGAAAGACAACAAGCACTGTTTGTTGCTTCTGCACAGCTTTGCTCCTGTTACCCTACTCTGCATTCTCGATGTCCTTCTTTCTATCTAGGAGTGAGTGTTTGGTAGGGTTCAGTGGAACCAGAGACCTCCAAGAAATGACAGACCCGCAACTCACCTTCTCAACAGTCTCTCGTGATGGGAGTATCGGTGTCTGCCCAAGAGGATGTAATTATTATGTATCATGTGCCTTCGGAGTCATTTCCAGGTTGATAGCTATCTTTCTGAGTGACGTAGAAGATTAAATTAAAAGAAATATTGTTGGCATGCAACAGCAGCAGCTGGGATGTTGCATTTATGAAGAATTGGGTTGTGTTACAGAATGAGTGGGTAGCAATAACTAGCAAATTGGGTAGAAGGGGAAGAAAGAAATCATTAATATTTATTTGGCAGATTTTGTTGCTCATATGTTTAATGAATGCTGGAAGACATGGAAGATTATAAGAATAATATCTCACAGGCTCTGAGCAGGTAAAATAGACTTTAGTAAGTGAAACCCTATTCAATAAAGAAGTCTAGCAAGAAGTTTAGCTATGTTGTCATCTCCCTCCTTCCCCCCCAACTCCCACAGAAATCAGCCTGTTACCGCATTTATTTTACTGTTGGCAGAATTACACATAATTACTGATGTGGTTGGACTTAGGGCTGCCATTTTGCTGTTTTCTATTTGTCTTACCCCCTTTTTTGGTTCCTTTGAACCTCCTGCTTTTTGTGTTAACCAGAATTTTTATTTCATACATCTGTTTAACCTTTCTGTTGGTTTTCAGTTCTATTTCTTTGATGTATTTTTTTAGTTATTGTTCTCAGGATTATACATTCATCTTGAACTTATCACAATATACTTTAACAGTGAATCACTTCTGGTCAAATACAGGAGCCCTACAACAGTACTGTTCGATTTAGTTCCCCTCCCCCACCTTGTCGCTGTGGCCATGAATTGTGCCTTTTACTCTGAGAATAGAACTGTTGGAGGTTTTGTTTGTTTTTTTTGTTACTGTTGTTTTTGGACTGTTGGAGGTTTTTAAGCAGAGGATCAAGAGTAACTTGCCCATTGCTATTAACAGTATATCTATTAATTATTTGAGTAGCGTTGTATTTAATTATAGTTTTCATAAAACTAAAAAAAAATTTTCACTCTTTGAAAGTGGTGTGTTGCCCTTTAGCATTGAACGAGATGAACCTTAGATCCTTGAAAGAGAATCTCAAAAGCCCATTTTGTCAGTGTGTTCCAGATTATCAGGCATTTCATTAGTTTTTCCATAATTGATGAATTAGTATTAATATTTCATTTAATCAAAAGTGAATCCCTATCTTATAGCTTGTTCCTCAAATCAGTTAGCATTTTAAATGTTTTCCTCTTTTAGAGATGCAAGCTGCTTAGTATCTTTTATTTTTTTATTTTTTATTTTTTTTTTGCGTTAACATGTGTACATTCTCCTCATAAAGACCTGAACTCTAGGGACGCCTGGGTGGCTCAGCATTGGGCACCTGCTTTTGGCTCAGGTCCTGATCCCAGGATCCAGGATCGAGTCCCGCCTTGGGCTCCGTGCGAGAAGCCTGCTTTTCCCTCTATGTCTCTTTCTCTCTCTCCCAGTCTGTGTCTCTCATGAATAAATAAATAAATCTTAAAAAAAAAAAGACCTGAACTCTGTAGAAATGTATGGAATAAAATGTGAGTTCTTGGCACCTGAGGAATCTGCTGTCTGTTGTGACTTTTATGTGTATTGCATTTTTTCTAATAGAGCACGTACTCCTCCAAGTTCTACCAACTTCCTCCTGATTTTTGAGGTTTAACTTAGAGATGAGTCTCTGCCTGTTCCATCTAGTTTTCCTTATGGCTTAGAACATTTTACAGTAATCATAAAAATTTTAGGGGGCTTATTCATTTTGCCTCAAGAATATTCAAGCTCTGCAGCTTTGAAAATTTCTCTGATAGTTGAAAAAGTGGTTTAGATTACTTTTATTGGATTCTACACAGAAGGTCCCATAGCATCATTGAAATAGCTCTGTTGCATAACTGTCCTGTGTCTAAAAATAACAGTTGAGTAGCATCAGCTCTTGCCCAGGGATATGAACCCGCACTCTTGGTAATTTGTACTGACTCTGACCACAGACTGGCTTCCAGTATGTCCTGCCAAGTGATCCTTTATAGAAAACACCAAGCTTGTTCCAGTGAAGTCTGATATTGTTGTAGTTCCTGACAGTACAATAGACAGACTGCGTTTGGTGTCTGTCCAGATCTGGACTGTCAGCATTGGGGGATTTTCAGAATTGTATATATACTTCTCTCAAGTCTTTGGTGCCTGGGGTGGTAGATTGTCTAAATCTGCATTTCACACATACACAAAAAGTGTTGTGTAGTAAATATTTGTCTTGAGGGAAGTCAGCTACAAAGTCACAGTCTCTGCATGAGGGTCAGGGTGTGTTTTCCAGCTATTTGCTGTTTGAAATTAGTATTCCTTTTATTGCCTGTTTTATCATGGAAAACTGTAGCCCTGCTGGCTAAATGTACAAGGTTACAGAGAATTTACCAAGCCCGAAAATAGGAGGATTGCCCTTGGATCCAGATGTGGAGATTCTGAGATAACTTTTTTAGGGAACATGTTAATGTAAATTAGCTTGTGCAAAAGAACCAATATTTGTATATGAGTTGCTGTTACATCTTTGGAGTCACCTGTATTTTTTATTCACTAGAGTGCTAGCTAGATTTTCATCTATTCTTATTTCAGTCTCTATTTCCATTTGAATTAAAGATAAAATAGTCACATGTGTTTTTGTTTTTAAGTCAGTACCCAATTGGTATTTGCAAAATTTTACTTTAATGAAGAATGCATATTAAAATAGTGAAATAACGTCACATTAAAAGAAAATTGCAGCTTTGTTTATTTTTACTTATTTTTTTAAAGATTTTATTTATTTATTCATGAAAGAGAGAGAGAGAGAGAGGCAGAGACATAGGCAGGGGGAGAAGCAGGCTCCATGCAGGATTCCAGGATCACGCCCTGAGCCAAAGGCAGACACTCAACCGCTGAGCCACCCAGGCGTCCTGCAGCTTTGTTTAGAGATACACAGTTTCTCTTCATTTAGGTGCAAATCAAAGACAATTAGGAATTACTTATAACTTCACCTTTTAAAACAGGTGATAAAGGGGCACCTGGATGGCTCAGCAGTTGAGAGTCTACCTGAGACTCAGGGCGTGATCCTGGGGTCCTGGGATCGAGTCCCGTATCACACTCCCCACCAGGAGCCTGCTTCTTCCTCTGCCTATGTCTCTGCCTCTCTTTCCATGTCTCTTTCATGAATAAATAAATAAAATCCTTTTTAAATAATAAATAGGTGGGAAAAAAATCATGAATCTGTGTTAAATATGGAAGAAATGGAACATACTGCTGAGGACCAGGTAATTGACGATGAAATGCACAGTAAGTGAAATGACCAGTAAATAACTTCTCTTGGTGTTCTTCATTGTAATCACATTGCAGGGGAGCTTTTAAATTTAGAAAGGAGAGATAAAGAATCTGAATGTTGTGAAAAATAATAATAGGAGCTGTCAACGTGTGATTTTATATCTGACTGGAAGTTAGAAATAACAATGTAAAATTGAAAAATTCAGAGGCACAGAGTTAGTTTAGAGGAAAGAATACTGAATTGAAGTCTGTTTCAGCCACTACTAACGAAATCCGAGAAAAGTCTTTCATTCTCCCTGTTAGTGTCTTGTACTCCTTTCCTTCTCTTTGGGTTTTTAAAATTACTTTTGTTGAACTCTGCAACCTTTAGCCCTTCTTCTGGTAACTGCCTGTGGAAGGTAGACCCCATTTTTATGTTTCAGGAAATACCGTTTTTCATCTTTATTCATGCTAGATTCACAGAGCTTTTCCCTCAGAACTGGGAGTATATGATTTCATCGCCTTCTGGTATTCCTTGTTGCTGTTGAGAAGTCTGCTGCCAGCTTTATTATCATCCTCTTTTAACTCTTTTTTTTTTTTTTTTTTTTTCACTTTTGCTCCATCTTTTCTTCAACACTTTCTCCTTGCTGTTTCCCAGCCTTACTGCAGCCCACCTAGGAGCAGATTTATTTTTGTCTGGTCTGCATGGCACTTGCCGTGAGCTTTCAGCATCAAGATTCATGTCTTCAGTTCTGGAAATGTTTAGCATTAGTTCTAATATTGTTACCTACCATTCCTTCTAGCATTGTTTCCAGAAATGCTGTTAGAGGGATGTGTATTCTTTATCTACCTGTTTTGTTCCTTCCCTCGTCTGTGGGTGCCTTAGCTCTTTTTTCCTGCTCTGAGTAGGATTTAGTTTACTGGTTTTCTCTTTGTGCCTGGTGTGAAGTTCCTCCTATCTCCTGAATTTTTAATCAGTGACCACATTTTTCATTTCTAGGATTTCAAGTGGACTTTTCTTTTCAAATCTACCTCTTGATTCACTATCAGACTGGTTTTGTTTTAAAAAATGGGGTGCAGGGTATTTTTCTTTAGTACCTCTGAAGGTTTTACCACATTTATATCATAGTCCCCTTCAGCTGGCCACATTTTCATTTGGTCTGGAGTGAGTCCATCTGACTGTCAAGCCTGTACCAATCTTTCTTGAAGTGAGTACCCCCCACTATGTTACGTGGGAGGCGTGGTCCCTCTCTGCCCTTACCTCTCCCTGTGTTGTGGGTCTGCTGTTATCTCCAGCTCACCCAGGCCCTTCACTTAGCACGTCTTAATTGGAGGTTCAGGCTCCTGCCTCTTTTGATGAGGGTGAGGCAAATCTAGGTCCGGCCAGATTTTGGTGGCAAGCTCTCTGCTCCCTGCGGCCATTCCAGATGTTGGCTTTACCTCAGCTGTAGTCTTCAGCATTGGTCACAGAAGCCTTTTCCATTTCTGTCAACAGGGAAAGGGCTCTTCATCCAGCCCCTGGGGTTCATTCGTGCAGTGAGGTGAGTCTTGATCTGAACCATTTACCTCCACCTACACTGTCCGGAACTGTAGGCACCCATGAGCCTTTGGCTGCTGGTTCTGCTCCAGGCTTCTTCCTGTTTCTGAACAGTATAGCTGTGACTTCAGTCTCTGTTGCCAGCTGTTTCTGTTCATGTTTCTTGTTTCTCTTGTTTGTAAACATGAATATCTTCCTTCCTCCACCCACCCCACTTCCTTTCTTCCTAAAGATATTTTATTTATTATTGCTGTCATTTGTAGTAGTGAGTAATATTTAAAGCCTGAATTCACAAGGCATCCTGCCTGGAAATTCTGTGTCTTAGTTTCTTCACTTTTACTAAATCATCCTGAAGGTCCCTCACAGCTCCAAAAATTCGAACTTCCCCATAGGTTCTAGGCAACAAGAGAGGTTACCTGTGGAGTCATGTGTTTGGCGCAGCACAGTCATCCCAATCACTTTCCAGTCCCTACAGATCTGGGCAAGACAAGCTCATGAATTATTGACCTCAAAGAGGGTCCAAAGTGGTGTGGCCTCTGCAGAAGCTTTTCCAATTGTTATTTGCCTTTCCAGTTATTATTTTTTTCACACTGGACTTTTTTTTGAAGGAAAGAAAACTAAAACCTTTCTAAACCATAAGAGAGTTTGGTCTTGGTTCTCATTGGCCCAGAGATCACATAGCTGTAGGAATGGAGCTGGTTGCTATCTCCAGTCTCTCCCCACATACATTTCCTTGCCTCTGGCATGACTTCAGAGATCTGGGTGCTTCCAGAAACAGCTTAAGAACTGGGATTTGTTGGGGCACTTGGGTGACTCAGTTGGAGAGTGTCTGCCTTTGGCTCAGGGAGTGATCCCGGGGTCCTGGGATTGGGTTCTGCATTGGACTACCCATAGGGAGCCTGCTTCTCCTTCTGCCTGTGTCTCTGCCTCTCTGTGTCTCTCATGAATAAATAAATAAAATCTAAAAAAAAAAAAAAAAAAACCAAAACTGTGACATGTTTTCATTTTCAACTAGGAATCAGTAACAGGTTTCTAGCAGTCTGACTATTCTAGCACAGCCTAAAGGGGACTTGAGCAGGAACAGAAGAGAGGTAATTGTTAGAAGGAGGTGGAATTTACTTTTCTACAAGCTTCTGAGGTCTGTTCATGGATGATCACTAAAGCTGTTTGTTTATGTTTTACAAATAATGTTTAATGTAGAGCTGCCAAAATTGCAGTTAACATTTTTTAAAAAATAAACAACTTAGGAAGTAGCCGTGGGGTATCTGTTTAAAACTGGAGGTGCAGAATCTGTTTTAAAAAATAGACCTGTAAGGTTGAACATAAACTGAAGAGCTCCCTCCACTTTAATAAGAATGATATTTAACCATTCCTGACTAAATTTGGTGGGCAGAAATTCTGAGGAAGGGACGCCTGGGTGGCTCAGTGGTTGAGGATCTGCCTTCAGCTCAGGGAGTGATCCCAGATCCAGGGATCAAGTCCCGCATCTGGCTCTCTGTGAGGAGCCTGCTTCTCCCTCTGCCTGTGTCTGTGTCTCTGTCTCTCATGAATAAATAAAATCTTAAGAATTAAATTCTGAAGAAATAGGAATTTGATTCCACTCTGATGGTTCTCAGCGATTCTCTTGTTGTTAAGCTCAGTAGAGAAGGAGTTGTAGATGACTGCAGTTGTAGGGAATGAGATGCTATTAGAGAAAAGGGAGTGAGGGCCTGACATTAGGGGGGAAGGCAAGACGGAGGTGATCATGGCGGAAGAGGACGGGCTCCTTAGTGAACCTGCGCGGAGAAGGTGGTGCTGCTGGGACCAGAGGCCTGTGCCTGCCCTCTCTTACCCCCGAAGTCGCTGGCATACACAGGTTGCTTTCAGATCTTTAGAACATCAGGCCCTCAAAGTGGCCCCCAAAAAGTGATGTATCAAATCTCACAGGGTTTGAGCTGTCCATGGATTTGCTTTTGATGATTCTATTGCCTCTATATTGGTTTGTCTTTAAAATAAAAGACTACTTATGAATGATTAGAATTTTAACATGAAGAATTATGATTGTTAATGATGAAATGATTTGTAACAGGATTGAGTTGTCTCCTTCAATTTGCTTGAATTCAGTGTAATATTTGCCCTTTTGAACAGTGTCTCCTATGCCGTCTGTCTTATGTTTAAAGCATATCAGGAACCCATCTCTAATAGTCTTTGATGGCATTTGTAAATTGGGCTAATTGGCCCAGTTGGTTAAAACACTCTGTTGGAGAGAGGAGAGTATTGCTGTAGCCTCTGGGTTGGCCAATTAATTGCTTTCAGTTTTCTGAACGCAGAGCTTTCGTTCCAGAAGAGGAAGGGATCCTCATATTGCCACTGCAGAAACAGCTTCAGGATGCATGACTTGGGCATGGTGTGTGTCAGTATCTTTGTCATTAAAAGACACACACACATACTCTTTTTCAAAACATATAAAAAGTATTTAGTTGTCTCTGGTGTGGGACAAAGAGTTCAATTTTATTTTTTTTAATTTTATTATTTTTTAAAAATATTTTATTTATTTACTCATGAGATACACACACACACACATAGAGAGAGAGGCAGAGACACAGGCAGAGGGAGAAGCAGGCTCCATGCAGGGAGCCCGACATGGGACTCGATCCCGGGTCCCCAGGATCACGCCCTGGGCCAAAGGCAGGCACCGAACCGCTGAGCCACCCAGGGATCCCCTACAGTTCAATTTTAAATAAGTTTTTGTCTTTGCAGGATTTGTATGGTGTTTAGGAGATTTTTCTTCATTCACTGTAGTACAAAGAATGCTTGTTATGGTGTTGTGTGTCTCTCCATGACTGTAACCTTGCAAGAAAATGTGCTATGATGTAGTTTTATCTCTTTCAAAGGTACTTGTTATTTTATAGTGCCAGAGAACCATGGTAGAAAATATGGTGCTGCATTTCAAGAAGCATCTCCCTTCATATGTTACTTGAATCAATTTTAAAAATTCAAATCGATTTTCATTGAAAGGCCATGATTTTAATCTTAAGATAGTTCTTATTTTTGTGCAGCTTCTTATTTTGTTATAATGGCTTTGTGATGATTGTCATTTTACAAGAGAGGAAAATTGAGTGTTGAGAGGCTGTGAATTAGCCTTGGCCATGGGAGGAGGCCAAGAGGCAAGAATGGGATCCTGAGACTTCGAGTGTCTATCTTGGTGAATAACTTCATTATATCTTATATCAGGACATCTTCACTTGAGACTTTTAAAGGTGGGAGCTGATGGAGTTTCTAGTATGTTTTTAAAAGCAAGGTGCAGAGCAGATGACGCTGTCATCTGGTGTTGGTAAACCATAAATGTATACTTCTGTATGCATAGACTGCCTCCTGGAGGATATACGAGCAGCTGGTAACCATTATTTGCCTCTGATTGTGGTAAATGATGCAGTGGTAACAAGATGTTGGTAGAGTCAGATAGTAGCTCTGGCTTTAGGCAATTTATTTAAAGTCTCTAAGTCTTGTTTTTTTTTCTTTCAGGAAATGAGGAACAGGGGTAGACATTGGATGTGTGGGACATCCAGTATCCTGCCAGGCACACCTTTTCTGCCAGAGTTCCTACTCAGGTTCCAGGGTGGCCACGGGTGGTCTGATGACCTAGGCCTATGCTTTGGAGTTCTCTAGTCAGCAGTGATTGGTTCAGGAATGGGGTGTTCTGACTTCTGGTAGCGTTTCTAAGAACAAAATTCTTTTTCTTTCCCATTGAAAGAACATGTGAGGTTTGGAGCTGGAGATGAAGCCAGCATGGAGGAAGCATGGAACCGGCAACCTCTGAAGCTCCTCTGTCCTGGCCCCTGGCTAGGCTCCTTGCTGTGTGAGCCAAGAAATGTACTTTTTGGCTTTCGTTAGTCTCTTGTCACATATGTCAGATGACAAAATCGCAATTGGTACAGGGTAATAACATTCAAATTTCAGAGTTACTGGATGATTAAATGGCATTTATCTAAAAAATATAGTGCCTGGCACATAGCAAGCACTCAGTAGTAATTTTTAGGTTATTTATTAGTTAGAGGTCCATCTCACATTTTACTAACTTGCTCTAAGGTAGAGGCTATAAGAAAAATGACAACAGAGTGTTTACTTAGTTCCTTAGCCTGGCACAAATATACTCTACCTCTATTTAAGGCTAAATACTTTGTTAAAATAAAAGTCCCTTTGATAAATTATAGCCAGGAGCACTAGCTCTGCTCAGTTTCCAGAGTTGATTTGAATCCCCTATTGTTTTCTAATTTCAAAAATAGAAAGTAAAAAAAAAAAAAAAACCCACACACTCCACAATTCCATTCTATCTGCTAATTAAAAAAAAAAAAAAAGAAAGCTGTGTTGGGTGACTTAAATAAAAAAACAAATTCCACAGTCATAAAACAGGCAGGGACTGATCAAACATTCAGAAGAACCACACTGCCTGAGGATTTTGACTCTCTTCTTCTCTGTCTCCACCAAGGCAGAAGAATTACAACAGGCAACTATAGATATGGAACTTTTTTTTTAAAGCTGTTAACATTGAACCCCAGAACCCATTGGATTACATAATAGCAGAAATACTATTGTTGGTTTTTCTGACATTGCAATACTCTGCTAAAAGTGCAGTGTGGCATACTTTTTAAAGATTCAGTTGAATTAAGCATTTGTTTGTATTTTGAAAATCTTAGTAGTGTGAGATAATTGGGAAGGTCCTGGAGTGCTTCAGTAATGTTTGAGCATTATTGTTCCTAATAATAGAAATGAACTCTCAAAGACGAACATCTTATACACTCTAGCTAACCTTATTTTTAAGATAAAAATGTTTCTAATGCATATGGAACTTGGCCCCCATCTGCAATAATCTTGACATTTCTTTTCCCTTTAGGACTTTGAGTATCTCATCCCAGGCACCATATTTCTACAGTGTCTTTTTTATTACCAATAAATATAATATGTACTGTATGGCTTCATTTTTGTTTTTGCTGCTTCATTACATTCTGAAAAAGGAGCTCACACTGTAGTAAATTAGAAAACATTAGACACAAATATCAAAGAACTAGGAAATCAAGCTGATATTTAGATTATTTTCATATAGTAATAATGGAAACTGGGTAGCATTTGGCATCAGGATGCATTACTGATAATGAACAAGGTCTACCAGCTTGATGCTGCTTAGACAGGAAGAACCTGAAGATTAAAACAGGTAATGAACAGAGTACAGAGCTTACCTGTAAATAAATGCTAAGTCCGTGCTTACAGAGAAAGTTCTTTAATGGAAAATGTAGTCTAATGTGGTAAGAGGAATTGCAACAATAATAATTTACACTTAACATAGCTATAGCATAGTTCTCACTGCCTTCCAGGCACTGTGCTGAGCACTATACCTGTACTACTGAACCCTCTCAGCAGCTCTTGGAGGGATGTACTGTGCCCACTCTGTCCCATGGGGAACTGAGACATGGGCTACTAAGCAGACTTGTTCAGGCATCCAGTGTGGAGTGAGGGAACAAATGCTCTTCATGTCCAGCTGTCCTGGCTCCCAAGTGGAGCTTTTCTTGGGGGAGCCTCGGGATAAGAAGGCCAAGGCTAGCTGCGGCCACAGAGACTGCATCAGTTGCAGGAGTGTAGAGCGCACCATATCTTCATCGTCTCTGATGGCTTTGCACTTGGATCATGCTGGAATGCCATTACTGGGCTTGACAGTTTGGGAAATTCTTGAAAAACAGTTTGTTCAGTTCCACTTAAATTTCACAGTTGATCCCTACATGGTAATACTGTCTGAGTGACTTTAATGCTTTTCAAGGAAAGGATGTTTGGATTAAGCAGGTTGCAACAACCCAGGTGTACCTTACAAAATAAAGGAAATAGGACAGGTTCTGGTCACAGCCCTCTTCCAGGTCACAGACTACTGACTTTTCATTGTCACCTCACATGGCAGAAAGGAAAAACTTTTTTCCTTATTTCTCAGGTTTCTATGGCTTATATCTGAATGCTTTCTAATTGAGATAGTATATGATATTATGTAATATGGGATAGGTGAGATGGTAGGATTTTTTGAAATTATTACTACATGAGAGTAGTTGAAATGTTAATGGGTGGTAGGAAGCCATTTGAGCTTCTTGTGTAAAGCGTGAAATCAGTTTATTAATGAAGTATTTATCACATGTCTACTACATGCCCAGTACTATGTTACTATGTATAAGCAGAGTGGTTCTTCTGGTTTTGTCTAGACCCACTCATCTATCTGTGGTCAGCTGCAGGCGGCAAGGCAGCTCTACTCTGTGGCCTGGTGGGCTATCATTTGGTATGATAGAGGCAGCCAGTCCACATGTCCTTCATCCAGCAGGCTGGTCTGGACTTGTTTTCATGACAACATGCAGGATTCTGAGAGAGGCAGAAGTGTTCAGGATCTCTTGAGGCCAAGGCTTGGGATTGACTCTTCCTCTTTTGCACAGTGTTCTGTTGGCCACAGTTTCAGGGCAAGACCAGATTCAAGGAAGAGGTAAATAGGCTTTCCCTCCTGATGGGAGTGACTGTGCAGAGTTACACTGCAAAGATGAACTGTGGCCATTTTGCATCTGCCTCAAGTAGTACAGTAGAAATATGTGCCAAGTGCACTGGGACTTAAAGGAGTAACTCCAGGGTTTCTATTTGGGAAGTCTGGTGATATCATGTACAAAGCTGGAGGGACTAGGATGGTGGGCCGTTTTAGAGGGAAGGTAATTTCAGTTTGGAAATGCCAAGTTAGAGGTGTCTAGGTTATCCAAGTGGAAGTGAATTTGTATTTAATTGGAAATTTGGACCTGGAGAAATCAGGGCCCGAGAGAGAGTGGTAAGTGGAACCATGAGTAATTTCACTCTCTGAGGGAGGAGATCAGAAACTCTTACCACTCTTGGCAAATAAACTGGCCTCTGGGGGACCAAGGTGGACCACGGAGACCAGTTGGGGGCTCTGGAGTTATCTAGGCGAGAGACCAAGCTGGTGGCATATGTGATGACAGTGGGAGTGGCTACATTTGGGACATATTTTGAAGGTAGGGGGCTCCTGGGTGGCTTACTTGGTTGGGCGTCTGACTCTTGGTTTCGGCTCAGTCATGTTATTAGAGTCAGGAGATTGAGCCCTGTGTCGGGCTCTGTGCTCAACTCCGGGTCTGCTTTGGATTCTCTCTCCCTCTCCCTCCAGTGTGAGTTCCCTTCCCTTCCCTTCCCTTCCCTTCCCTTCCCTTCCCTTCCCTTCCCTTCCCTCCTTCCCTTCCCTCTCTTCTCTACCTCTCTCTCTCTCCCCCCCCCCCCCCCGAATAAAAAGAAATGAAGGCACAAATGACAGAATTTACTGAGATGTGAGAGAGAAAGAGAGAACTTAGAGCTTCTGGGATGACAGCTGCAAGGATGTTTACTGAGGCAGGAAAGATGAGTGCCATGTTTGGGGCATTGACAAAGAAGTCTAGAGTTCAGAGAGGACATTGAGACTGGAGATGAAAATTTGGAGTAATCTGTATATAAGTAATATTTAAAACCACTTGAGAAAAAGCCACTAGATTGGATGAGATCACCTAGGGGTGCTAAAAGGATGGGATCAGGGGCTAGATTGAGGTGGTGGCAATAGGAATAGAGAGTGGGAAATGCAAGTATTATTTAAAAGAAAAATGAACAGGACTTGGTGATGGATATGATTTAAGATCTTAAGGAAAAGGAGGTTTTAAAAAGGTATCTTCTAGATCTTAAGGAGTTTGAAGATAAAAATGGAGAAGCTTCTTGGTTTAATTTACTTTAAGGTCTTATCAGCAGACGTTTTACTACTTTAATCTTTGGTCTGTGTTGCAACTGTGGTCAGTTGAGATTGGAAGATCCCTTGGGGCTCCACCGGAGTTTGTCAGGCTCCCGGCATAGCCCCTTCCCAGCACCCGAAGCGTACCGGTCTGGCAGTGCCACGGAGCTAGGAAGCAGTTATGCTGAACAAATATTTCTCGGCCCTAAGATGGCCTTTCTATGTTTAGCAGCCAGGCCTTAAATAGCTCACTTGGTTCTGTCTTACAACTTCCAAGCAAAACAGAATTCTAGAAGAAATGCTCCTGACCAGGTTTTAGTCAGTATTGCTCTGAAGGAAAAAGCAGTTGGGTAAGGTGGTTTGTATGAGAAGTTGGAATGACTCAGAATTTGGGAGCCACACAAATGATTTTTTTAAAGATTTTATTTATTTATTTGAGATAAATAACAGAGATAGCAAGAGTATGAGCAGGAAGGAGATGGAGAAGCAGACTCCCCGCTGAGCAGGGAGCCTGACATGGGGCTTAATCCCAGTACCCCAGGATCATGACTTAAGCTGAAGGTAGACACTTAACTGACTGAGCCACCCAGGTTCCCCTAATTTTTTATTTGATAAGAACCCAGGCTCCAGACCGAAAAATGGAGGCAACAATGTGCTTGCTCTGAGGCTCTTGTGTGGTGAGGAAATTAGACATGGCTTGGCTAGCAGCAAGTTGGGTAGGCCAGGTGAAGGGCCACTCAGAACCCTGTGATGACACAGGGAATTAGAGTCAGAGATGGCTTCCTGCAGGTACACCCTGGAACTCATTCTTGGTGATTTGGGGCAAGGACTGCAGACAGGAAGGTAGGCACATGTTTTTACTTGACAGTGAGTTTTCTCTTTTAGAGTAGTGTCTCCCTGATTTCTGACTTCCTCCATGCCTCCAGAAAGCAAACACAGCACCATCATTTTATCTGAGACTCTGTTCTTGAATTCTGATGTTTTGGATTTTTGAAGGTGTATGATGAACATACCATTTAGGGTGTGAAAGACTCCTTATGTGACTGGAACATCACCTTGTAATCAAATAGCATTTTGGGAAAGTTCACTAAATGGTATAAATAAAGGCTTCATAGAGCCTTGTGCCAGTTCAAGACGAATTTTGTAGCCAAATAAGTCAGCTCAGGTTTTGTCATTAAATGAGTTAGTGAAAAGCAATAGATTTTCAGAGATGAGTTCAGAATTATGGGTAATTGATGGTGGACTTATATTCCAAATGTAGGACTCTGCTTTTTATTTTCCTCTTCTTTTCTGGGCTTGATGATTGAATGTTGTGGGGCACATTTTAGAACGTGAGGATGAAGTAACTGAATCTTTGGCTTCCTGTGCAGGATGAACTCTGTATCCTGAGCTGCAGGAGCCGCCACTTGTTACCAGGAAGACTCAGGTGTATTTGTTCTTAAAGATAATAGTATAGTTCCATCTATCTTTCTAAAAGCTCAAATTATAAATATTTAAATTCTCTTTGTGAGGTTTCAGGTAGAACGAATTGCAATGCAATTATTTGTTTGCGTGTAGATGTCCCTTACTAGACAGGAAGCTCTTCTGAGGTAGGTAACCCATGCTGTTTGCTTTTCTATCTCTGGCATCTGGCACAGTAGACACGCATGTCTGCGCATGTCTGTAGGAAACGCAGGAATAGAAGGAGGAGGTGGGGACGTGGCTGCAGCTTGAGGCTTAGACACCAAGGTCTCTGGTGTTCATCAGAAGCTTCCAGAGGTGGCATTGTGCTCTCTTGTATTAAACTGCCATGGGAAGACTTTAAGAAACAGATTTCTAGGAATTCATCTGACTGAGTGACTGCTCTGGGGTTGGGAAAATTTATATATACCTATATCTGTTTAGTTTTGGGCTCTGCCCACGGTCTCTTGTACCTGCTAATCCTTGAGAATTGGAGCACAGGAAATTGGTTTCAGTGCCCTGTGAAGTTACGGGGACTTTCCCTTGTGGTTAAATGGGAAGACAAACGTTCCAATACTATAGATCTGCCCATATAAGAGGATAATGGAATGCCCCCCCCCCCCCACTCTTCTCCATTTGCCAAATTCCTCTAGGCAGCCGAGTGGGCAAGAAAGAGCTTTGGAGTCCAGCAGACTAGGGTTTGAATCTTTGTTCTCCCATTCCTTACTAGTTTCTTTTTGGTAAAACTACATTCAATCTCTGAGCTAGGTTCTCATCTCTGAAGTGATGATTAATAGATAAGTTCTACCTCATGGGTCTGCAACAGAGATGAAATGAGATACTTTCAATAATGTGATGTAGGACATGCAGCTCAGTAAGCCTGGAATAATAACAGTCCCCTTTCATCACTCACTATCTCTTTGCATGCCAGGAGACTTGTGGATAGCTAAGTCTGGCATTTATTTGGGAAGTTGAGATGTCAGTACAGCAAGGGTTGACATATTAATTAGAGCAATGTCCTTTTCACGTAAGTGAGTCAAATACCATAATATCATTAATCTTGGGAAGTTGAAAAGGAAGCTCCAAGAGGCAAAGGAAGCAGTGCTGAAAATGGAGTGAGAACTTAGAGTCAAGGATCAAGGTCACAGCCAATTTAGCTACTAGTGGGTCATAAGAAGCATTTGCTGGAGCAGTTTGGCAGATTTTGTTGAATCTGGGACTAAATGCCACCCATCCTGTCTGCTCAGCACCTGCCTCAAAGTTCTATCATCATTAATTTGTAGAAACTAAATTCAAACCCAGTCTTGTAACCTCTGATCTGGAGTGCTTCCTGCCACCTTACTCTAGCATAGAATACAATACCACTACCTACCCAGTGTACATTTGATAAGTGTCAGTGATGTTGAAATTTTATTTTGTGAGTTCTATTACATGGTGTGTCCTGTTTCCCTGCATGTAACATGGGGATATTTGTATCTACTTTTATAGTACTACTGTGAGGATTATAATGGAATGATTCAAGTAAAAGTGGCACACACAACAATTTAGCCATATTTTAGGTCTTATTATCAAGGTGTGGATTTAACATTATTTCGGTTAGAGTAGTGCCTATTTTTAAGGTCATGGAGAACTAACTCAGAGATAAAGCTTTTAGAAAGATGAATAAGGATTATAGGAGGAACAGATAACTAACCCACACCTGAGCTGGGGCTGATAGGGGAGGTCACAGCTCCTGGGAACTATGCTTTGAGCTGTACTTGAAAGGTCTGAGGGATGAGGAGGGCAGAGGCAGGCCTCTCGGAGTGTGTGGGTCCAGCCGGGGTAGAAACCAGAGGATGGCTTCTCAAGGCACATAGTGCAGAGATATAATGCAGGAGTGGTGTGCTTACTACAGACCATCAATGGGAATCGGCGGTATGTGATCTTCGAGATTAAATGATAACTTTGAGCAGGGCTGATTGCACACTTGGTGAACTCCTTGTTAAAGAGTTCCAAAGTGGGTGACTCAGACTTTCTTCTAGGAGTTACTTTTTTTAATAAAGATTTTACTTGAGAGAGAGAGAGTGTACGAGTGGGGGGAGGGGCAGAGGAAGAGGGAGAAGCAGGCTCCCCACTGAGCAGGGAGCCCAACTCGACTTGGGAGCTCAATTCCAGAACCCCAGGATCATGACCTGAGCCAAAGGCAGACACTTAACTAAGCCACCCACGCGCTTCTCTTTTAGGAGTTAAATGTGGCTTGGAAAAGGCTTTGGAAGAAAATGAGAATAAAAGAATAGCTGGATTTGGCAGGGAGTAAGTGGGTGAGGATCCATGCTGCAGAACGAGATACTATCACAAAACTGTAGGGTAGAAGAGGTGGGTCCAGCAGAGGTTGCTTAGACTGTAATATTCTGTTTCTTTAAAACATACCATCTCAGATTCTGAACACAGTGTTTTCTAACTTCTAAAACCAATTCTTTTATTCAGTGAGTGCAGTACACATTATGACAAGGTAATTTAATTTTGAAGTTTGACTTTTAGTATAAGAACTATATGCTTGTTTAACATTAACTTTCCTGTGGAGTGGGAGAGGGGTTAGAGGAAGAGGGGGAGAGAGAATCCTAAGCAGGCTTTACATCCAGCGCTGAGATCATGACCTGAGCCAAAATCAAGAGTCGGATGCTCAGCAACTGAGCACCCAGACACTCCTCCTTTCTTTTTAAAACACTTCCCTATTGGGGATACTTGGGTGGCTCAGCGGTTTAGCGCCTGCCTGTGGCCCAGGGTGTGATCCTGGAGTCCCGGGATCCAGTCCCATATTAGGCTCCCTGCATGGAGTCTGCTTCTCCCTCTGCCTGTGTCTCTGCCTCTCTCCCTCTCTCTCTCTCTCTCTCTCTCTCTCTCTCTCATAAATAAAATCTTAAAAACAAATAAAATAAATAAAAAAATAAAAAACTTTCTTATCTTCTTAATAGTTGGCAGTGGTTGGTCCTTTCTTCAGTCCAAGCATTTTAATTTACTTGACAGGTCATTAGACAGCTGTCTGAATCAGGTCAAGGCAACATTATCGCCCTAACCGGGATGAGCAGTTGGATATGCCTCTGTCTGAGGTGTCAGACCTGAATGTGTCCTTGTTAGTTGTGGCTAATGGATTCTCGCAGCAAGACATTTTGGGGCTTGTGCACTGAGGGGCTTGTTGGTTTAGAACACAGGCCAAGGAAGGGCTCACCTCACAAATGTTTGGAGCATTTAACATGAAGCGACTGCAGAAAAACTATCTGCTTGGTAAACTTCCCACAGGTGGCTTTAGAAATTCTGAAATTAATTCTAGATTGTATCTCTCAGTACCCAGCACCAAAGTCAGGCTTTTATTTGGGTTAAGAGTTGGTTGGCTAAAATAGAGAGATGCTTTGATCTGGAAAGTGGTTGCTCTCATCTGCCTCAGTGGGTTGCTGATGTGAATATAGGTTCTGAGTTTAGCACTCTAATTACCAAGAAAAAAAACCAGAAACAGTGCCTCATCACCTGCTGGCCTCCAGCACCCCCACCCCCACCCCCACCTCTAGTTATCATCTTGGTAAAGATATCAGGGGCTTAGGATGACAGTTCATTACATGCAGAACATTCTAAGACTCTTACTTTCTGTTGCATCTGGCTACCATTATATATCACCTCTCTCCAGTCAGGGCTTCCAGCTCTGTGCCCCCTTTAATTAGGTTTTCGATAGATGATAGCTGACCAGGTGGTTTTGTTCAAAACAAGGAACACATTGGGGCAGAAAGTGCATGGCTTCTAGAGTCAGCAGACTCTGGCTTCAAATCCTGCCTTTTAGTTTAGTAATAATGTGTCACCTTGGGCAGGCTACTCTTGGAACCTTAGATTTTTCCATGAAATGGTAATATCACCTGCCTCAAAGAGCTGTGAGGATTAAATATACATCTATGGAATAAGACATATATACACACATAAAATTATATACACATGGTATGTCA
Organism: Canis lupus familiaris; assembly: GCF_011100685.1. Lineage (NCBI taxonomy): Eukaryota > Metazoa > Chordata > Mammalia > Carnivora > Canidae > Canis > Canis lupus. The sequence goes on from NC_049222.1 coordinate 48,332,220, forward strand.
ACATACATTATATAATTATGTATTATATATATCATTTCGTATAGTGCTTGGTTACATAAAGTTCCTTATTTAGGGTTAGTTTTTATTCTCCCTTCTTCACCACATAAGTCTTGCCATCAGATATGGTACCATATGGCTTGGCTTATGTCAGTCAGGAGAAGTTCGCAAATATGTTATATAATATCTTGATTATAAGATTGTAGTTATCTAGCTGAAATATTCAACCCATATCATTTTATTTAAGCTTACCCACAACTTTCAGATCACTATCCCTATTAATAGTTACATTAGAAATTACAAACCAGATAAGCTTGGTTTCTGAATTAGAATAATAAATTTGGAATTTCAGAGCTCAAACCTTAATAAAGCAGTGACTTCTTCAAATTTAACAACAACAACAAAAAAACCCTTTTTAATTAGAAATAATTTGGAAGATATCCAATCTTTCATGGTAACAAAATGACATTTACTAGAGTACTAATAGATATGTACTCTGGTCCTGTTTCAGAAGAGTAACCTTTGCATAAAATGTTCATAGGTACTAATAGAAAGAATGTAGTAAATTTTCTTTTTACTACTTTATGTTAAAAATTCATTTTTCAAACAAAACAATGTAATTATAAATGTAATTTATTTCATGTATAAGAAGGAACCCTTAATTCCTTGACTGTAGTTTGATATAGCTACAAAGTTCAGATGGGACATTCCTTATTCAGAAAGTAAATAGTATACTGTAATGGTTAAGTACTAGATGTAAGTCAGACCACCTGGGTTAGAAATCTGGGTTAGCCATTTATTAGCTGAATGATCTTGGGCAAGTTCCTAAACTTCTCTCTTTTCTGTATTCTTGTTCAAAGTAGTTGCTGTCTCATAGAGCTGTTGAGAGGACTAAATGAGTTAATACCTGAAAAGTGCTTAGGATTATATGTAGCACACAATGTTAGTTGTCCTAAAACTTTGACAATTGAGGAAGAATTTGCTTATTTTCTGGTTCTTTCATCTCAAAATGATTACAGAAATATGCAGATTTGGGGGCAAAGTCAAATGGAAAAATGTTAATGCAGAGGATAAAATCTCTGCATGCAGTGCAATTGGCAGAGTGGGCTGAGCATGTAGGGGCTAAAGCAGAGAAGAAATCATGTTACCATTATATTAAATATGGAGATATTTTTATTGTTCTGTCAATTAAAGCTTTTGTGAGAGTTCATTGTATTACACCAAAGAACAATTCAAAATTTGAAGACCATGTTTTGTCTAGAGTATTAGAATTGCTATATGCTTTATGTATAAATGATCACCTGTGTGTCATACATATGTCTTAAGTACTTACTGGATAGATCAAGTACTTGCCCAATAGATGTCCTTATTGAAGGGATTGGACTGGTAGGTAGTTGATTAATCCAAAAAAAAGGAGAAAAGTTGCCTCAAATAGGGAATCATTAAAAAATGATAAAAACCTTAAATATTTTACTTAAAGCATATAATTTCTTAGTAGCATGTTAACCACTGAATAGTTTTCCCATATATTCACTACGTGGATACTGTGATGTTTTTCCATTACACAGAGTATGTGCTACTTACTGTGAAACCCAGCACTGCCAATATTTTACTCAAGAGGTTTTGATGGGATTGCAGCTTGTCTTTCTTACACACATAAGCATACATATGCACAGACATGTTTGTTGTTATTTTCTAGGTTTAACTGAGATATAGTTCACATATCGTAAAATTCACCTACTTGATGTTTTCGTGTACTTAATGGTTACAACCACTTATTATGAGAAGGGCTCTAAAGCCATCAGGAAAGGAAAGCTAACAGTGTGCTTATTCTCTCTAAATAATTTTCTCTGGTTTTTGGTGGTTGTATCACCCTTATTAATTCAACTGAAATCTTTTTTAGTGCCTTGCCTTTTTAAATCTTTGCAACTTTAACTTAGTTTTCATAGTCAAATTCATATTCATGAATGTACATGTGAACACCTCAAACTCACTCCCTCAACTAATGAATTCTATAGTTAATTGCACTGTCTTATTTAGTACTTATTCACAGTTACTTGGGGAGAATTACTGCTTTAAGAGATTCAAGTATCTAAAATGGTTAAATAATGATATCTTTTCTGTTTTCTGCTTCTCATAGCAAATTGCCAAATTCCATCTATTCATACAGTACAGGACTTCGTAATTTCTGGGCTTAACTAGCAAATAATTAGCCTTGAAATTTTATTTGTATAGAAGAGTGGTGATAAAATTGGTCTTATCCATCATATAAGATGCTTAGAGAAAAATAATGACCTCATTTTCTAATGAATCAAACAAAGTCCTCATCACAGGTATGGTTTCTGCACAAGCATAAATGGTTTTTGTTTAATAAATAGTCACCCCAAAAATAAATTTTGTGTTTAAAAAAATAGGTTTCTGAAGTCATCAAAGTAAATCAACTCTAAATTATGGTCAGTATTATAATTGATATCTTACTGTGAACTACACAGCACAGACTTGACTGAGTTTTGTGGTGACAGCGAAAGTGATACTTCCTGCCCTAGGCAGTTCACCATGGTGGACACCAAGACTTCCTATGGAGAACTGAGGCCTGTGGAGAACTGTCCAGTATCTCTAATCCCTTATCTGAGCTTTCAAAAAGAATGTCTCAGCTCAAGATGATGGGCTTACTGATTTATATTTCAGAGATATATGAGCCAAAGTAAGAAATTTTATAATTTTGCCAGCTGTATGTTTTTGTTGAAAATAATTTACTGGGATACCTGGGTGGCTGAGTGGTTTAGCACCTGCCTTCGGCCTAGGGTGTGATCCTGGAATCCTGGGATCGAGTCTCATTTCAGGCTCCCTGTGTGGAGCCTGCTTCTCCCTCTGCCTATGTCTCTGCCTCTCTGTATGTGCATGTGTCTTTCATGAATAAATAAATAAAATCTTAAAAAAAAAGGAAAGCAATTTAATAGGCAAAGGATTTAATTTTCTCATTAAATCCTGCAACTAAAACCAATTAAAAATTTTTTGCCTGAGATAAAAGTGAGACAGCATATTTTTTCCTTGTACTTCTTTATGTATGTATATAATATATATATAATATATATAACACAAGTTTTTATGTGGAGATCAATAAAAGTGGATTTAAGGATTTTATTATACAAATTATCTCTTAGGCTTTAATTAAAATAATTAATTGCAAAATACCGTAAAGGGGTGTATGATTCATATGATATGGTTCTTTCCTTGGAGCTGGCAAACATTGCTTTTGATAAGATTTCTGTTTATCAGTATGGATTTGTAGATTTCTAGAGCCCAATGGTAACCCTCACCCTTCATGTGTGGAAAGACCCTTTGGTTTAAGGTTAGAGTATTTGGGGAGAAGATAGCCTGGCTCAGGTTTGTTGAACAAAAACTGTGCATGTGCACTAGCAATTAGACAAGGTAGTTTTATTTAGTTTTAATAGTGTCAAAGCATGTTTAATCATGTAAGTCATTCCTGTGCATAATAAGAAATAAAGAAATATATGAAGTGAGATGTCCTCTCCAGTATCTGGAGAAGCAACCATTGCTAGCAGTGGGGTATTCATCATGAACTTTTCTGTGCACACAGGAACAGGAAAAAAGACACGTACCATGCATATAAATGAACATGGCTTTTTGTAACACAGAATTGAATCATGTATACCTGATGAGCAGCTTGCTTTTTTTCATGTACATTAACTATATGTGAACTTCTTTTCTTGTCAGTACACTAAAGAGAGAGGAGAAAAAAGAGAAAAAGATTGTTATTCAAATGAATGCATGTACCATCATTTAATTATTTAGCCACATACTGGTGAATGTTTGTTTTATCTGTATTGATTTGTTAGCATCTTCAAAAAAAAGTAACAACCTGAATTCCAATTTGTTTTATCAGAATTTTGTCGGTTCCACAGTATGTCAGTGTACTCCTAGCTAGGCAGCAGTATCTACAAATAGCTGTGTTATTTGCACTGTTGACTTCTTCCAAATGCTGACTTTATGTAGCAAAGTGTTTATGCCTCGTTTAAACAAGGTTGGCCGTAGGGTACATTGGGCCTGTCAGTCTTTATACTTCATTTCATCAAATACATTTGTAAGTGGAAGTGTCTTCAGAGACCATACATAGGACGGGGTTTATATGACAGTTTCCTAGATAAGGAAAAGTCATTACTATGCCCAGCAGATGGAAAATCAGATCACAGCAGGAAAAGGAGCTAACAGCATGCTAAGATCACAGCCTGTATACCAAGTAATTGGAAAGTCAGATGATCGAGAGGAGAAAAGCACACCATTTACGGTTTTGTGGAAATTGAAAACTCAAGACTGTAGAATTTCATTCAGCAAAGTATATTTATTTTATTTTGCATGGGTACTATGTTTAATATAGGAATAAAAGAGAAATATTTATAATAAATAGGGTGGACACAACTTTAATGTTATAAAGATTTCTTTCCTTGTGTAGTATTTGTGTGTATATTGATGATTAGGAGGCAGGTAGGGGATAAGAGTACTGCTTATTTGTTTCTTTCTGTAAAATTTAAAACGAAAACTATAAAGAAGTATTTTATTATGAAATGGGGTACTATGGATATATCTTGAAAAACTTAATTAACAAGTACAGCCTGTGTACAGCAAGGTCATTATATCCATCATTCTGTTTCCTTTTAGTAATTGCACGTATAAAGAACCTCATGCCCCCAGACAAGGATTAAGGAGTTGTGATTTAAGCCAAGTAATCAGTAGCAATTGTTTAGAATCATCTGTAATTTCTGAGGGCTCTGTTAGGAAATTTAAACATACAAAGGCAAATTTGGTGAATACTTTTCAATGTATTTTTCTCTTATCAACACTGTGTTTCTCCTTAAGATAATATTTAAAATAGACTAGAAATACTGGATGGCAGTGGCTTCCAGATGTATTTCCACACATGGTGTAGAGGACCTGGAATTCCTGGGTTAGGGACACTGAGGGGTGGGAATAGACATCGTTGATGCACGCAGCCTGCTCACTTTCCAGTATGAATTGCTGTTTGAGGGTAGCAGTGTCTTTGCCAGGGCTGGATATGGATCTTACAATTACCTTTTGTTGTTATTGTTGCTTGTGAATAAACACTTTGTATTACCTGTCCTGCTTTCCTTTGTGGTGTAGGAAGCTCCACAAGGGCAGGCTTTCTCTGTTGTGTTCACTCTGTACTCCTAGAGCCTAGACTAGTGCCTGGAATGTGGCAGGCACTCAGTAATACCTGTTGGATGAAATAACAGTATCTACCTAACTGTAACTTACATAAATTAGGAATTTGAATCACATTATAGGAAGCCGCAAGGCAAGTGGCTGCTGTCATTTTTCAGAATCCGAGGAAAATCTGTAGTTTTCTTGGCCTTTTCCTCCTGGTCACAAGCTGGCTGCTGCTCACTCCACCACATGAAGGGTAAAGGCAGGAGAAGGCGGGATGAGGTGGTTTCAGCAGATTTCTGATTCCATCTTGTTGGCCAGTCCTGACTAAGGGAACACGATGGGATGGGCAAACCAGTCACTATCCCATACTGCCACCCAACCGATCTGTTTAAATTTGTATTTCTTTGCTTACTAGGAAAATTAGCATTTCCCCTAATTTATTTATGTGCCATTTTCTCTTCTTTGTTATATTTGATAGACACATTTTTTTCTTGTTTAACTTTTAAATTTACTAATTTAGCAGTTTCAGTCAGCATTAGTTATATTTCTTTTGGTTGCGAGTTGGATAAATCTCACCTTAACCAAAAATAGAAGATTATTACCCCTCGTAACTGAAATGCCCTGGGTCTGCACACTTAGGTGGTTTCTTCAGCCCTGCTTTCTCTATGTGTTGATTATATTCTGTTCCACAGTTTCTTCCACAGTATATGGGGTTTTTTTCATTGCAATCCCCCTTTTTTGTTATTTCTTGCTGCTCTTTTAAGTTCTTATTTTAATTTCAGTTAGTTAACATACAGTGTTATATTAGTTTCAGTGTAAAATTCCATACAACAACCTATGCTCATTACAGCAAGTCCCCTCCTGAGTCCCCATCACCTGTTTCCTGCAGCTCCCTAACCTCCTCCCCTCTGGTGACCAGGAGGGTCTTTTCTGTAGTTGAGTCTGTTTCTTGCTTTTTATGTGTGTGTGTGTGTCTCTTAATTTTTGCCCTTGTTTGTTTTATTTCTTAAATTCCACCTATGAGTGAAATCATATAGTATTTGTCTTTTTCTGACTGATTTGTTTCGCTTAGAATAATAATAATGAAAAAAAAAAAAAGGGCAGCCCGGGTGGCTCAGAGGTTTAGTGCCACCTTCAGCCCAGGGCCTGATCCTGGAGACCTGGATCAAGTCCCACGTCGGGCTCCCCGCATGGAGCCTGCTTCTCCCTCTGCCTGTGTCTTTGCCTCTCTCTCTCTCTCTCTCTCTCTCTGTCTCTCATGAATGAATAAATAAAATCTTTTTAAAAAAGAAAAAGTAATAATGTGTCTTTTAGCTATCATATGTCTTCTTTGGAGAAATGTCTGTTCGTGTCTTCTCATTTTTTTTAAAAAGATATATTTATTTATTTATTCATGATAGACATAGAGGGAGAGAGGCAGAGACACAGGAGGAGGGAGAAGCAGGCTCCATGCACCGGGAGCCCGACATGGGACTCGATTCGGGGATTCCAGGATCGCGCCCTGGACCAAAGGCAGGCGCTAAACCGCTGAGCCACCCAGGGATCCCTCTTTTCATTTTTTAATCGGGTTATTTGGTTTTTTGGTGTTGAGTTTTTAAGTTCTTTATATTTTTTGGATACTAGCCCTTTATCAGCTATGTCATTTGCACATATCTTTTATTCCAAGGTTGCCTTTTAGTTTTGTTGATTATTTCCTTTGCTGTGCAGAAGTTTTTAATTTTGATATAGCCCCAGTAGTTTATTTTTGCTTTTGTTTCTCTTGCCTCAGAAGACATATATTGAAGAAGTTGCTATGGCCAATGTCAAAGAAGTTACTGCCAATGTTCTTTTAGGATTTTAATGGTTTCATGTCTTATATTTAGATCTTTAAAACATTTTGAATTTATTTTTGTGTGTGCTGTAAGAAAGTGGTCTAGTTTTATTCTTTTGCATATAGCTGTCCAGTTTTCTCAACACCACTTGTTTTTTGTTGTTTTTATTTATTTATTTATTTAAAGATTTTATTTATTCATGAGAGGCACAGAAAAGGAGAGAGAGAGGCAGACACACAGGCAGAGGGAGAAGCAGGCTCCATGTGGGGAGTCCGATGTGGGACTTGATCCCAGGGCTCCAGGATAAAGCCCTGGGCCGAAGGCAGGCGCCAAACCACTGAGCCACCCAGGGATCCCCTGTTGTTGTTTTTATTTAAAGATTTTATTTATTTATTCGAGAGACAGAGAGAGAGAGAGAGAGAACGCGCGCGCACAAGTTGGGTGGTAGGGGAGGGCAGAGAGAGAGGGAGAAGTAGACTTCCCACTGAGCAGGAAGCCCAATGTGAGTCTCAATCCCAGGACCTGGAGCTCATGATCTGAGCTGAAGGCAGTTGCTTGACCAACTGAGCAGCCAACCAGGTGCCTCCAGCACCACTTGTTGAAGAGACACAGTAAGTACACAGTAAGTGTTTTTTGATAGCCCCGGGCTTCTATGACACCAACAACTCACAGAGCCAGGTGGAAGATAGACACTCTGTCCCCCAGGGCTGCCATGTCACATTCTCCTAGGAGCAGTCACCTTGAGCATTTGTGTGGAAGGCCTGGTTGGGCAGCCTGTGTGAGGATCCTTCCTGTAGCCAGCTGGCAGGGAGGCACAGTGATGTGGCACACTGGCACAAGCTCATGAGTGGGTGAGGAGTCACTCCCTCCCTTGTGGAATACAGGAGAGCTATACACAGAGAAGCTGGGGTGTCCATTGCGAATCTGAACAGGAGCATGCATATGTCTCTATAGTAGGTTTGCTGTTTTTCTTTGATTTTCTACTGTTGCCTCGAAGCTTGGAAAATTGTCAGTGTTTAAAGATGTTATACCTGTACAACTCTGTAGTACAATGGATATGCTGTGGTTTGATATTTCTCTACTTTGCTCAGTCCTCCTGGAGTTGACCCGAAATGTGATATGGGTGAGGTATACAGATTGCTGGTTTCGCATCATGGCTCTGGCCCATGGCAGCTGTGAGGCCTTGGGCAGATTGTGACATCTTCCTCTGCTCCATATTCTCATTGCTAAAAGTAAGGGTAATAATGGTTCTTCTAGTAGAGTGATCCTCCAATGTAAATGAGAAAATGCATGCGATATGGTTAGCCAAGAGCCCAGACAGAGTGCTGACCTGGTGCCCTCAGCTGCTGCCGTTGTTACTACTATTAGTGGCATCTCCTCTCCTTCCTCTAGCCCATCCTGTCACATCTGTCATGGAAAGAGCGGAGCCTGCTTCTCTCTTCCCTTTTGTCTCGTTCTCATGCCGACTTCATCACTTGTATATTCTTGCCAAGAATCATCCTTGCTTTTAGGCAGTTCAGTCAGATGATTAAGAAACATTTGCAGAAAGCTTAATTCTGTGTGCCTCTTTTGAGACAGGTTCATTTTTACAAATCAAATGGGTACTGTGGTAATCAACTTTTGCTTTCTTTATATCAGGTACAACACTTTAAAAAGAGTTGAAGAGGTAACACAGCTAAACCTTGAACAACATGGGTTTGAACTGTGTGGGTCACTTAGATGCAGACTTTTTTCTTTTTTTTATAAATACAGTGCAGTACTGTAAATGTATTTTCACTTACAATTTTCTTAATGTTTTCTTTATTGTAAGAATACAGTATATAATACATATATAAAATATGTGTTAATCAAATATGTTATCAGTAAGTGTTCTGATCAACAATAGGCTATTAGTAGTTAAGCTTTAAGTGACTCAAAAGTTACACGTGGGGGGATCCTTGGTTTAGTGCCTGACTTCGGCCCAGGGCGTGACCCTGGAGTCCTGGGATTGAGTCCCACATCAGGCTTTCTGCATGGAGCCTGCTTCTCCCTCTGCCTGTGTCTCTGCCTATCTCTGTCTCTATCTCTATCTCTATCTCTATCTCTATCTCTATCTCTATCTCTATCTCTGTCAAAAAAATAAATATAATCTTTAAAAAAAAAGTTACACGTGGGTTTTTGACTGCACAGGAGGTTAGTACTCCTAACCCCCATGTTGTTCAAGGGTCAACTCAATATAGAAAAGGAATTCATAATTATGAACTAGATCCTTTGAAACTACACTAAAGGAGCCAAATTTAATAGTTTTTCTAATTTTTATGTAATCATATGTATGAAATTTAAAAATCTTTTTATTTTGTAAAAAATGCATACCAGGAAGAATATGGAGACCTTTTGTAATCCCATCTCCTAGAGATAACCATTGCTTACACTGGGCTATCTCCTTGCAGACTGCCTTTGTGTATAAACATACACATACATGGTGATGTAATTTAAGATAGTTCACTTAAGTATATTTGTCACAAGTAAGAGAGGTTTTTTTTTTCCTTAAAAAAACTTAATTGTTTTAACTTCCCTACAAGAAACGTACACATATTTTTCTTAAGCACAGACATTCAGAATCCTGGAAAAATTGGTTGAGCCTGCTTTGTGTCTGTAATCTGATGGGAGCACAGTTGGAGGTGGTATGGTGTCAGGCTGCTTTGTTTTTACATTACATTGACTAGGTATTGAAGAAAGTGGTTCATGATAGGATTGAATAGCTGATGTAATTAGGAAAAGTGAGAATGTGTTGGCTCAGCAGGGGCAGTATTTTCAACAATAAGATGAATTTTAGGTGGACACTGACAACCAAGTGGAGACCAACCAGAAGGAGTCCATGGGAAATAGTACTTGAAGAATCCTGGAGCAAGGGTGCTGTTCATTTTGACAGACAATGGAGACTGCCCTGAGTGTGGACATATGTGTCTCAGCGTAACCCTGAGAGGCATGGGTCAGCCCAGGCTGGAGTCCAAAGTGCCTTCTGGGATCTGGGCAAGAGCGGTAACTACTGCGCTGGCACATAACACCTCAGTTCTCCGTCCAGGGACACAGCAGGATCGCCCTTCCCCTTTCTCCTCAAGTTAAATGTTTTCAGTTAAGCTCGCCTTGTCCAGTGGAGTATGTGCAGAACCTGAGAAGCTCTGCCTGATTTCCCACTCCCCCTTCCCACTTCCCCTGGAGTTGGTGATGACACAGGTCCTAGAGGCTGTGCCAGCCCAGCTATGTGAAGACAGTGTGGATATGAAGCCTGATCAAGAAATAAACCTGTGCTATTTTAGGCCTGCTTTTAGACAGGGATTTGCAGTGGTGTTACTGCAGTAAACACTGGTGGCCCCTGTTTTTTTCATTTATTGTGAAAATTTGAAAGTCAATATTCTGAAAGTCCAAAATATATAGATGTTATGCAGGGCATTGGTAGGCAGATCTAGCCCCAGAATACAATCAGGTATTTGTGCTGGGCCTTATACCCTCAGGCCCTAGCAGCCCAGTGGATGGTATGGAAGATAAATAGTTGTCTTCTACCCATCTTAAATTCCCAGCTGGATCTCTTAACAAGGACAGATTAATAAGAGAAGAGCATATAGGTTTTATTTAATGTAAGTTTTACATGACAGAAGAGTCTTTCTAAGGAAATAAGCCCTAAAGAAGTGATTAAACCTATGTTTTGAAAGCTAAGTTTGATGAAGAGTGGAAAGCAGTGGGCCTTGAGCTCAGTGTAGTTAACTGGAGGAAATTTAGCCTATGTGTTCAGATTCCTCTCACATTCTTCCATCTTCAGAGATAAGGATGCTTCTGTCCTGTGGGCATAGGGAGGGCACCTCTCCCATGACCGCCTTCATGGGGAGAAGGTCAGAAGGTCTTTTCTGCACCCGCCATTTTTCAGATGCCTTCAATTTAAAATTTTCATATGGGGGCACCTGGGTAAGTCAGTGGTTGAGCAGCTGCCTTCACCTAGAGCTCATGATCCCGGGGTCCTGGGATTGAGTCCCGCATCAGGCTCCCTGCAGGGAGCCTGCTTCTCCCTCTGCCTATGTCTCTGCCTTTCTATGTCTCTCATGAATAAAAGAAATAATATCTTTTAAAAAAATAAATTCAGTATGTTAATGTGCCATATTTGGGAGTAGTATGACCTGAACCCCATCAGAGTTGTGACTTTACAGGTACCTAGTGCCCCCAACACAATAGTCAAAGTCCTTCTACCTTCTTCAGCAGATACTAGGGCTGATGCTTTTGGAACTTGCAGTCTTTAATCAGTCAGTGCAAGATCAACACACAGATTACCTAGAGACCACGTGTAGGAAGGCTTTCACCATTTCTCCAGCCTAAGCTGTAGCACACAGGCTCCTGGTTTGCAAGCTCACTTTCTGCCTCCCAAACACCCATTGTGACCACTGAGTAGTGCCAGACTTCATGTAGCTCCCTCTGGGTCACTGGCTTAGTACCTATCCACTGAGGTTTTTGAGGGCTATCCTTATATGAGGAGGCCAGAGGGCACATTAGTATAAATGCTTCTTCTTCTCCTAGAAAAAGAGTGCCTTTCACAGAGGGGTAACCATAGCAGACAGCAACTTATATGGGTACTCAGCTGATGCTTACCCTCCTGCCAGAGCAAGACAAAACACTTCTCATTTGTGAAACCACCTGAACAGACTCAATGAAAGTTTTCCATTAGGACACTTCTCATATTGAATTTTCTTATTTTAAGTAGCTTAACAAAATTACAAAGCCAGCATGTCCTCTCAGTGAACTGACATTTGTTTTGGTAACAAACAAACAAAAAGATATGTTGACCTGGCTACTCCCTCATTGGCAAGCCAGTGTATTAGTCTGAGGCTCAGGCAATTTCTGCCTTCCCACTGTCAGGCAGAGAGTAGGAAACATCCTAGACAAGTGTGTGCAGGTGCGCATGTGGGTGTGTGAGCCTAGCTATGTCCCTGCTGCCTCCTTCCTCTTATGGGCATTGATGTTTGCTTTGGAAATAGCAGTTTTCCTCTGCCGCGGTTTTGTTGTTGTCTAGAGTGATCCCTAATTTTTTGAGAATCTGAGCAGCTGGCAGTTTGTCCCAGGACTTTTGAAGTAACGAGAAAGGGCTAAAGAGAAGATGGGCTGATACTTGGCAAGGAATGGCCCCATGAGCTTAAATGTGCCCTTAGCAGCCTTCATCTGGGACCTTTTTACTGATGCTGAGTAGGTACTGCGGCGACCTGCAGAAGGATGCACCTGCCTTTGCTCCTCGGTGAACTGCTCTACCGTTTCATGTGACATGACAGCCGCTGATGTGGACTTTGAGTTCTCCTGTAGTACACTGCCTCACACTTACATGCACATGTAGGAAATACCTGTGACATGTGGATTCTAATTCCCTGGGTCAGAGTTCAGCTGGTACTCTGCATTCTACAGGCTCTCAGGCGATGCCCATGGTGCTGGACGAGGACCACATGCAGTCACCTAGGGTTTGCCAGGCAAAGTGTGCGAACTCATGGCGGTGGATGCTGGCCTCAGAGCACACTGCCCGAGAGCGCCTGGCACGTCCTGCCCTGGGGAGGTCTGGCGCTCTGTGGGTGTTCCTGTAAGAGATCATAAACACATTCATTCAGATCATTCTGTGTGTCAGGTACTTAAATTTCTTCCTCATCATCTCTCTCTGTGGATAGGGCTTATTCAAAGCCACAAGTTAGTATATTCTTGCAAATTTGTTTGACTTTAGCATCTGAACTTGAAACCCTTACATTATACTCAGAGCTCTTTAACTTTTATGTGGATTTTGATGAAAGGATAGTCCAAAAGGAGTTGAAAGTGAGAGTTTTTATCTTCTCTCTCTGGCTTGCTTGTCAGCCTTGTCACTGTGGGTAATTCTAACCAGGTTTCTCAGATTCTAGGACTGGAGAAGGATGGCCCTAGCATTTTACAGATGTTGCCGAACAGTCTGGCAGCCTCAGGTGTACACTATGGATTATGTTCAACAGATACAGTAGTTACTAATCAGCATTTAACTGTGTTAATTTATTAAGAAATGCCATTTTGATAAAGTTTACCAGATTAAAGAATTTTATTTATAAGCTTTTCTAAGGTTAGTGAAGTAAATTAATGGGGAGATTTTTTTATTGAGGTATAACTGACATACTAGTTTCATATATACAACATGATGATTCAGTACCTGTATATATCGTGAAATGATCACCACGATAAGCCTAGTTAACATCCATTGCTGTGTATAGTACAAAAAACCCTTTTTGTGTGTCTCGGGACTTTTAATATCTGTTCTCTTACCCACTTTCAAATAGGCAACACAGTATTATTAACTATAGTCACAGGCTGTACATTACATCCCTATGACTTTGTAATTGGAAGTTGGTGTACCTTTTGACCCTCTCCATCTATTTTGCCCACCGAGCAGTCCCATGGCCAACACTCATCTGTTCTCTGTTTCTGTAGTGCTTCTGTATTATTGCTGTTGTTTTAATTCCACATGTAGGTGAGGTCATACGATATTTGTCTTTCTCCAACTGACTTATTTCACATAATACCCTCAAGGTCTATCCCTGTTGTCAAAAATGGCAAGGCTTTATTCTTGGGGGCTAGGGGACTGAATAGTATTCCATTGTATATGTACAGTATCGTCTTTGTTCATTCATCCATCAATGGACACTTAGCCTTATTTCCATATCTTGGCTGCTACAAATAGTGCTACAGTAAAAACATAGAAGTGTAGTTTTTCTTTTTGAATTAGTGTTTTCTTTTTCTTCAAATAACTACTCAGAAGGACAGTTGCTGGATTATATGATAATTCTATTTTTAATTTTTTGAAGAACCACTATACTATTTCCCATCATGTCTGCACCAGTTGGCATTCCCACCAACAGCGCCCAAGGGTTCCCTTTTCTCCACATCCTTGTCAGTACTTGTTATTTCTTGTCATTCTGAGTCTAGCCATTATAACAGGTATAAGGTGACATCTCAGTGTGGTTTTGATTTGCATTTCTCTGATGAGTAGCGATGTGGAGCACCTTTTCATGTGTCCATTGGCCATCTGTGGCTCTTTGGAAAAAATATCTATTCAGATCTTCTGCTTGTTTTTTAATTAGATATCCTTTTTCTAAAATTTTAATTTTAATTTTTTATTATTTTTTTTTTGCTGTTGAGTTGTAGGAGTTTATATATTTTGGATATTAACCCCTTGTTAGGTACATGATTTGCAGATATTTCTCCCATTCAACAGGTTGCCTTTCATTGTATTAATGACCTCCTCTGCTGTGCAAAATCTTTTTAGTTTGATGTCCTATTTACTTGTTCTTACTTTTGTTGCCCTGGTTTTTAAAATCAAATCCAAAAAATCATCACCAAGGCTGCTGTAAAAAAGCTTACTGCCCATGTTCTGTTCTAGGAGTTCTATGGTTTCAGGTCATAAATTCAAGTCTTGAATCCATTTTGAGTTAATTTTTGTATGTAGCATGGGTTTTGGAGTCTGACCGACCGGTGTCCTCCCTGGCTCTGTACCCACTTGCAGAGATTTGGGGCAAATTAATGAGCACTTCTAACCACTGTTCTCTCAGTTTTACAACCGGGGTAGTCCTAATGACCCCCTAGCAGTTTTGCATGAGGATTAAATGAAATGTGCTGTACACCCAGTTCTGGTGAATCCAGAAGGAATGATGATTATTATTCTCTATAGCAGTTTTACTCTTTGCAGCTATCTCTCAGGTGCTGGTCTTCCTGTTTTACAGATGAAGGAATTGAGGCTCAGGGAGGTTAGTCGCATGTCCCTCTTGATTATTAGTACTTGTGATGGAATACAGTTGACTCCCTGTTTTTGGTTTAGAGGTGGCTGAATTCTTTGACCATCCGAGCTGGCTTTGATAATTTCCTTCAAAAAGAATTGATGTTGGACAGCCCAGGTAGCTCAGCGGTTTAGCGCCGCCTTCAGCCCAGGGCCTGATCCTGGAGACCCGGGATCGAGTCCCACGTCTGGCTCCCTGCATGGAGCCTGCTTCTCCCTCTGCCTGTGTCTCTGCTTCTCTCTCTGTCTCTGTGCCTCTCATGAATAAATAAATAAAATCTTTTTAAAAAATTGAAGCAAAAAGAATTGATGTTTGCATCTATCAACAGGCTACAGATATGTATGAAATAATGGGAAAAAAGTGAAGCTTTAATAAATGGTAACATAGGACTAAATGCAATTACATAGTTGCTAAAATGGAATTTAGGTTAAGAAAGAATTCAGGTAACTCAGATTATTGACTGGAAGCCAGTATTAAGTTACACTGTAGAAGCACAGAAACAGAACAGAAAATTAAACACTAAGATATATTTTAAGTGGGGAACCCTGAGTGTTAAATACGTCCGAGAATGTGTAAAAATGTTCTCTTTGCGGCTATTAGCAAGCCCACCCCAATTCTCACTCTAAAAAGGAGCACTGGGCAGGAGGGAAGTCTCTTGCCTGTTGAAGGAAGTCTAGACAATTCGGGTTTTAGCACAGAGTGCTGAAGTCCTCCTGGCTCTCCGTGGTTGGAGACAGCTAAAAATGCCTTTCTTGAAGAGACATGTGACTAAGGAAGCTTCCCACATTTTCTATGTGCTGCTCCCAGAGCTCTCTGTGTATATTTATCCTAGCATCTCGTGCAGAGCTCACTGTTGAGTATTTACCTGCTAGTCTCCCTGTCCAGAGCACTTCTGGGTATGTGAGCCAAGTGCCGTACTTAGCTCTCTCTCTGGCTCCAGCGTGGTGTCTAGCATAGAGTAAATGCTCCATAAATGTAAGAAGTACTTTGGGCTCCTCCAGTACCTCTTATACATTTTTAAAAAGATTTATATATTTATATGAGAGAAAGAGAGAAAATGCAAGGGGAGGGGATGAAGAATCCTCAAGCAGACTCGCTGCTGAGCATGGAACCTGACTTGGGGCTGGATCCCAGGACCTTGAGATCATGACCTGAGCCAAAATCAAGTCAATTGATTAACCGACTGAGTCACCCAGGCATCCCTCTCTTATACATTTTAATTAAGACATAGCCAGTATCACTTGCATATTAATTCTGTGGTCTCACCAACCCAGTACTTGGAAAGAATTGAATTGGAAATGACTTATATCATCCTGATAATAGTTTTGGTAATTCAGAATTTCATTCCTAGCCTTTCGAAGTATGAAAGACTCATACTTGAATTTGATAAGAAGCACAACTGGGGTTTTTTCCCTTAAGACTCATATTTATCTTGTGTACTTCTCTGTATTGTATAACTTAAAAAGAATGATGACATTTCAGTTCTTCGCACAGAAACATGATGGAACAATATGGTGTTCTCAGCTGTGAATTGAAGTAAGCAGAAACTAAGGCCTCTGGATTGAAAAAAGCTATAGGTAGTTGCTGTTTTTCCCTGGAAATGAACAAGTACTGCATAAAACATAGCGAGTGTGTGTGTCTGCACTATTTACTTTTATCTGTTGACCTTGTTCTGGGCTGTAAGTTTGAAGTATCTCACAACCCCCAAAATAAAAAGCAAATGTCAGACAGTGGTGAGTGACAAGAGGCGGAGCTATGGGGGGCCTCTTTCATTGGGAAGTGCCCCTGTGGCCTGAAGCCCTGCTCTAGGGTGCAGGCGAGAATGTAGAGGGGCAGCTCTCATTGCCTTAATGACTCATCCTCTGATCTGTAGGTGGCCTGAGCCAGGCCTTCTCAGGTATTTCATTTCAAGTGCTCATCTTCAAACTTTCACTGTACGTGGAAATGCCCTAGGACATGGGGACTGTACCTCCACACTCTCGTCTTCTATTTGTTTCATTTTTTTCAAATGTACATGACTCCTTTATAATTCTGAGTGACCATCTGATTTTTGTAAAAGTGCCTCAATCTCAATCTGTATCTCATTGTGGTTGAAACTAATCACTCAAAAGCAGTGTCGTGTTCTGGACTGTTACTTAGAAGCCTGAATCTCAGTGCCAGCTCTGCAGAAATCACGGAAAGGCCTTCGATAAAACTTTTGAGTATTTTGTCTTATATGCAAAATGTTCACTGACTTACGAGAAAGTTTTGAAGACCATGGATATCATGAGGACAAGTTAAATAAAATTCTTTTGAGCTACCAGGAGCTTCAGAAGCACAGATATCACTTAAAACCTAGTTCTGAGTTGACCTCCTGTAGATGATTTGTCTTCCTTTTTTTTTTTTTAAGATTTTATTTTTTTATTTGACAGACCACAAGCAGAGGGAACAGCACAGGGAGAAGGAGAAGCACAGGGAGAGGGAGAAGCAGGCTCTCCACTGAGCAGGGAACCTGATGAAGGGCTCGATCCCAGGACCCTGGGACCATGACCTGAGCCAAAAGCAGATGCCTAACTGACTGATCCACCCAGGCGCTCCTGATTCATGTCTAGCATATGGCATTTTCTTCTTAATAACCATGCCTTTAAAAAACTGAAATGCTGTTTTCAAGGCATCAAGGAGATTCCAACAATAATATTTAAAATGGTGAAGTCTTCCCCCACCCCCCACTTTTTAAACTGGGAAGTGAAAGAAATTTCAATTCATTTTGATGACCATGACTTCCTGTACAGAAGGACCCCATCTTAACTCCTGTTTTCTCACACATAACCATTCTTTATTATCCACAATGTTTGTGCTACAGTTTTGTAACAGTAAGCATGGTCAACAATATTTACCGACTGAATAAAAGGAAAACAAAAACAAAAACAAACGACCCGTGACTCTGTCATGCACTATCTTTTCCACTTCAATACTGTTGACATTGCTGAACATTGCCCCTGGGGTAGGGACGGCCTAGCATGGTATACCCCAGGGGAACTTGGCTGGGTTGGAGGGTAGCTGAGAGATGGAGCACCAGGCACGTGGGCAAGGGAAGCTTCCTGTGGGAGGTCAGCTCAGCTACAGCTTACCCATGGAAGTTGGTCCTCTGTGTATGCTGTTACCGATGTGCTCCCAGATGGCAATCAGTAACAGCTGGCTCGTGCCTTCATGCTGCTGCCAGTTGAGAATGCTGGGAAACCCTGCCCTCCCTTACGGGCTCTCATCTAATCAAAAGCCATGCCAGCTCCAGGAGCCCCGAGGAGCTCTCAGTTGGGACAGCCCTTTAGGAAAACTATCCAAGGATCTACTGAAAACTATCCAAGGATCTAGCCGCCCTTAGTGATATCACGCAGTGGTATCACTAAGGGCGGCTCCTGTCAGTTTCCTCCAGGATGCCCGAGTTGGTTAATTAGGAACTTTTACTAAGGAGGCTACCTAGTACTGGGGGTAGGGTGGGGTGGGGGGGCTCTGATGTGGGGAGAGATTGGGGAAGAGTGTGCTTTCTGCCCCTGAGTGTGTGGGTTATCTTAAATACAAAATACAGAAATGGGAAATCATTTGAAAACATATTCATGTGTGCAGAGATGTTGACAGGGAATGCAGTCCCTGGGAGGGGATGTGAGGAACCTAGCCAGCACTTAGGGGAGGATGACTGCACATTTATTTGTATTAAAGTATCATGTACATCTGTCTGTTCAACAAGGAACAGAAAATATGAATCTGGAGGAATGTGCCTAATAGTTAAGACAGTCATTTTGGAAGTACTGAATTTCAAGGCATTTTCTGTTAGTTTTTTCTGTAATGTCTGAATTTTGCTTTGTGTATATTTACTACTTTCATAGTTAGAAAAAAAAGATTAAAGGGGGGAAATTATAATAAATATTTGACAAAAATTTTAAGGTATTTTAACTTAAAGCATAAATATTGAGCCAGATGGGGAGCAGTCAGAAATTTAGAACAAAGTGTGTTTGTGATTCTGACATTAGGCAGTGTATTAGTCATGGTTCTGCCGAGCCAGAACCAATAGGACATCCTCCTCCTCCCCTTCACCCTTCCACTGTGTAGCAGCTCACTTCCCCCTGGTAGTGAGGACCAGTCACCCAGCTGGCACAAGAACTCCCTTCTGTCCCTGTCGATTCCTAGGCATAAGGAGCCCAAGACTGGCTGGGTGGCCATCTTCACTTCCAGTTTAGTGGGATTGTTGTGTTTCCTAGTGGCAGCATTCTTGTCTTTGGAAGCAGCAGAACATGAGGTTGTGGAAATAGAAAGCAGTATTTTGCTGGTGCTTCACTAGAGGTAACAGTGTATGGTGCCACTATCATTTCTACTCCTCGATTCCTGGACTGTGAATCCTGGCTCTGGGGGTGAAACAGCACCATATGTTGGACACTCATTCAGAGCATCCATAACCTCTTAAAGAACCTTGTCCCAGCCCTGTGAGGTATTGCCACCTCTCTGGCACTGTAACTGAGCCCTCAAAAGTCCATTTCACTTTTTGTCGAACTGGTTACTTTAGGATGATGTGGAACATGGTAAGACCAGTGAATTTCATGATTATGGGCCCTCTGTAAAGTGAGTTTCTTCATCAGAATAGTGCAATGTGGAATACCATGGTGGTGGATAAGGCATTCTACAAATCCGTGGTTGGTAGTTTTTACTCAAACACTGTGTTCAGGGAAGGCAAATCCATATCCAGAATGTCTGTTTCAGTAAGACCAAAATACTTCCCCTTCCACGATGGCAGCAGTCCAGTGTAATCAACTTGCCACCAGGTAGCTGGCAGATCTCCCTGGGGTAATGGCACAATATTGGGGCTCAGTGTTAGTCTCTGTTGCTGGCAGATTGGGCACTCAGCAGTGGCCATGGCCAGGTCAGCCTTGGTGAGCGGAGTGTATGTTGCTGAGCCCACGCATAACCTCCATCCCTGCCACCATGGCACTTTGTTCATGAACCCACCGGGATGTGACTGGGGAGGCTGGAGAGAGAGACTGACTGGTCTCCACAGAATGAATCTCCTATCCACTTGATTATTAAAATCCTCTTCTGCCGAGGTCTCCCTTTGGTGGGCATTTATGGGACACAAATATCTTCACTTTTTTGAGGACGGGTCTATCCACATTCCACTTCCCCAGATTTCTCTCTCACTAATAGTCCAGTTGATTTCAGGTATCTGACCATCCAGCCAAACTGTGGCCACAGCCCAAGAATGGATAGATCATCACCCCCGAGGCCATTTCTCTTCCCAAGCGAAGTGAACAGCCTGCACAGTGCACTGCTCGATGTTCTGCCCACTGGGAGGATTTCCCTTCACCATGTCCTTTAGGGATTCCTGGGGAGGGGCTGTGGTGCTGGGGCTGTCTGCTTCAGGTGGTGTCTGAAGACCTTGCAGAATCATCTATAAACCGGGCCCGAGTCTTCTCTCCCTCTGTCAGCTGATCTTTGAGAACTCTCCACGCAGCCACAGGTCAGGCTACGAGAGAGAGAGAAGATGGTGTAGCAGTAGTGGGGACCGTGGGCATTTGGGTAACTTCTTTGTGCCCATAGGGCCTGCTCAGGCCTGATCATATATGTACCACTTCCGTTTGATGGTGGAGTGCTGCCATGTGTGCCCAACTTCATGGCCCGATGGGTCAGATAATACCCAGTTTTACAATGGGCAGCTCGGGTGTCACCACCTAACTTGGGGGCCCACGGGTAAGCATTTAGGCTTCACTAAGGCCAAGAGCTGTTTCTCACAGGAGAGTAGTTATCTGGAGGGGGGGTGGCAAGGCTTTGCTCCAGAATCCTAAGAGCCTGCTTTATTCCTCACCTCTAGGGCCCTGCCAAAGGCTCCAGACGGGATCCCTGTCTGCTGTGACATTTCAGGTGCCATTGAATGTGCTGGAACCTATGGCCCCTGCCTGAGAGCAGAGCAGCTTGCACAGCAGCCTGGACCTGTTGTGTAGTCTCTTGTTCTGGGTCCCACTCCAGACTAGCAGCTTTTTGGGTCACTAGGTAAATAGTCCAGAGTATCACATCCAAATGAAGAATATGTTGCTTCCAGAATCCAGAGGGGCCCCATCAACTTGACACAGAAAGATAACCATCACAGGCAATGTGATATGATGCATAGAAACTTAATTTATATGTAACTCTTGAATTAATTATTAACAAATAGCATACCAACTTTCAGTTGAAATCTTACTCCAATATCCATTGACTTCTCCCCTCTCCCATCATCTCCCCACCCACCTCCTGCCCCACCCATATACATCCCATGATGTATGTGCTAGATTTTTTTCTTAGGTGGCAAATATTTAGGAGTTGGCAGGATATTGCAGTCAGAAACAGGCATGTTATATGTGTTTAGTACTTGACCAGATAGAACCTAACATACTAGATCTTTTCCTAACATACTAGATCTAAAAGATTCCTTAGAAATCACTAGGCCGTCTTGATATTTCAAACAAAATGAAGAAGCAGAATGCTAAAGTTCAGATTAGCACTCAGATTTTCTGTTGTCAGCTGAGAACAGGTTCTCTCTTCTGGCTTTGCTCTGCTCACTTGGAGTTGAGAGGCATGCTTGGGGCTGCGTTGATAGTTGGGCTGTCAGATGATGAGCTAAAGTTCTATCTTCAGCTGCTAGCCAAGCAAATTTGGCTACGGATCAAAGGTGGCAGCAGTGTGTTTGTTTGGAGCAGTGCCATTTCCTGACCAAATGCTAGATGTGCTGGGCTAAAAGGGAGGGATTTTAAAGATCAGGATGTTGAAAATCCTGCTGTCTTAACTGCTCTGAGAATTGAACATCTTGAAAATTAATATAGTAGATTAAATGTAAACGATGACTATAGTACACACCTGGTTGACAAGATTATTATGTTTAAAATATAAATTTTTAATCGAAGTAGCCAAGTTAATTGAATTTAACTTTAATAATTGAATTTCCCAGGGCACCTGAGTGGCTCAGTCAGTTAAGTGTCTGCCTTCGGCTCAGGTCATGATCTCAGAGGTCCTGAAATCAAGCCTGACATTTTTGGGCTCTCTGCTCAGTGAAGAGCCTGCTTTCTCCCTCACGAGCGTGTGTGCACGCATGCACACACTCTCTGTCAGATTAATAAATAATCTTTTTTGAAAAATTGGATTTCCCTTGAGGTGCCTGAGTGGCTCAGTCTGTTACGTGTCTGCCTTCTGCTTAGGTCATGATCCCAGGGTCCTGAGATCAAGCCCCATGTCAGACTTCCTGCAGTGGGAAGCCTGCTTCTCTCTCTCTCAAATAGATAAATAAAAAATATTTTTTAAATAATTGAATATCCCTTTGGCAAATGTAGTAGAAGTTGAGCATGCTTATGAGCTTAAGATTGGCTTTTTTTGTTGTTCTTGAGGCCATATCATCACTGATGTCAGGAGCACAGTTAATGTTGATTTGCAGTCTTGGAGTTGGGTGGTGACATGCGAATCCTTTCATTCTAACCCAGCAAACCTCCCCCAGGTAGGTGCACTACCTACAGGTCACCTTGGCAGTGCTGTCAGGCCTCTGCTTCAGCCCTATTCGGTGTGCCCTGGCTCTTGTTGGAGATAGCCCCTTTCATTAATGGACAGCACTCCTTGTTAGGAGGTTCTCTTTCTTTAGTAAACACCAGGCTGCTTTAATTTGTGCTGATGTCTCCTAGTTCTGCCCTGAGGTTTTTTCTATTTTGTTTGTTTGTTTGTTTGTTTTTTCAGAACATTTTTGTATAGCTCATTTTGGATGATCAAAAGTTCTATACCAGAAATTTCAGTTTTCTAATTCAAACAATTTAAGCATTCCTCACAAATACAGTAGTTTTCCTAGGATGAGTAGTTGTTCCCAAATAACAGAATTGTCAAGTGATTCTGCCTTCCTTTATTTTTAGAGAAGGGAAACAATCCCGGGCCAGAAATGGAAATACCTGGCTCCTAGCCCCTGCTCTGCCCCTTGCTGATTGGGTACTTTAGGCCAATTCATCCCTCTGAATCTGTTTCCTTTTTTGGCAAAGTGAAGATGATAGTGCCTGCTGCAGGTACTATGTTCCATGGGGTCCTTTTGAGAATCAGATCCTTTTGTAATCTATCCACTTCCTTCCAAGCGTAGGACGTTCACTCCCTTGTTTTAGAATGGAACATTTTGAATCCTAAATATGATTTAGCAGGAGCTTAGATAACACAAGGTATGATGAAAAGAACAGATGATGCTTTCTGGCATGTCTTGAAATTCCGTGAATATGGTGGGTTGACAATTTAGTTTATGCTTTTCTGTATTTATTATAGAGACTGAGAAGAGTTTTAAAGAATTCAAGAGTAAATAAAATGTATGAGTTATATTGTGGAAACTAACAGATCTGTCGGTTTAAATTAACACTACCTACGTCTAGTCCAGGTTTGTGTGAAGATCTTCATTTGAGTTGGAATCCCTGCTACAACTTAGAATCAAATCTAAATGTAAGGAGTGGGGAGTATCATTTGCTAGTAGACAATAATGACTTTAAGAAAGCAATGACTTGCTAATTTTTATGGGATTAATGCTTTTTATTCAGAATACTAACTTGAAATCACGTGAGATGCTACACCTGTTAGAATTTATTTTAGCACACTCTTTTCCATTTTCAATTTTTTTCAGATACTGTGTCTGTCTTACCAACTGATATGTGTGTTATTTATTGAGGAATTAATTTGAAGGTATGCAGTGAGATAGTTTCACAATTGTTTTTTGGGGAAGTGATAAATATGAGTACAAGAAAATAGTAGTAAAATGTTTTAATTGAAATTGATGCATGTGACACTAGTTTTGAGCTGTGTATGCATGTAAATTACCATTTTACAAGTAACGTTTAGTTCCATGTGATAGCCAGCGTTTCTTAAAACTCATGTCTTTTTTAAAAGTAAAGCTCTTACGTCTTCCTTTAATATTAATTTGAACTTTAAAAGGAGATGACTTGGGCAGCCCAGGTGGTGCAGCGGTTTAGTGCGGCCTTCGGCCCAGGGCGTGATCCTGGAGACCCGGGATTGAATCCCACGTTGGGCTCCCTGCATGGAGCCCGATTCTCCCTCTGCCTGTGTCTCTGCCTCTCTCTCTGTGTCTCTCATGAATAAATGAATAAGATCTTTAAAAAATAATAAAAGGAAATGACTAAAAATCTATTAAAGCATGTTACTATATTTCTTTTTTTTCTATATTTCAATAATACATTTTTAAAAGCAAATTAAAGCAATTATACTTAATATGTTTTTTCAAATCTCATCTATCCCCTCAGCCCCTAAACCTTATAATTCTGGTATATTCGTCATTCCCTTTCTGAGATGCACTGTCTGGCACATTATTGTAGGATTAAATGGATATTAACTAAAATACAGCCTTAAGCCTCAAAAAGAATACTCTTAGTACTTTGTGTATAATATGTATCACAATTATCTGATATCTATATAAAGTATACGTATTTTAAAAACAATAACAGCCTGAAGTGGCTTTCTGTCACCACCAGGAGAAAGTCAAGACCATTAGTGTTTCTATTGGAAGACACTCTTGGACCTGACTTAATACTGAACGAAATTTACACTGGAGATGGGTGGGGTGGCTCAGTTGGTTGAACATCTAATCTAACTTGGTTTTGGCTCAGGTCATGATCTTGGTCCACGGATGAAGCTCTGCACAGAGTCTGCTTGTCCCTTCCCCGTCCCCCATTCCTCCCCACTTGCCTGCTCTCTCTTACTCTCAAATAAATAAATAAAACCTTAAAAAAAAAAAAAAACTTACACCAGAAGAACAGGTATTATATTTCCTTTATTTATATCAGTAGAGTACAAGGATGAACTTAAAAAAGCTGGGATTTGAACACAGAAGTGCAAAGTATTCTCAGAAGTTAATGTTAGTCATTTTAGTAGGTATCAAGTTGTCTTACTGTGCTTATAGTTAGCATTTCCTAGAGACTAATGATATTGAGCATCTTTTAATGTTCATTTTCCATTTGTATATTTTCTTTGGTAAAAAGTCTGTTCAACTCTTGTACCTTTTTTTCATTTTTTCGTTTAAGGAGGCTCCTCACCTAGTATGGAGCTCAACATGGGGCTTGAACTCATGACCCTGGATTAAGACCTGAACTGAGATCAAGAGTCGCATACTTAACTGACTGAGCCACACAGACATCCCAACTCTTTTACCTTTTAGAAAAGATTGGGTTGTTCTTGTTTTTGACTTGTAAGAGTCAGATCCGGACAATGTCCATTACATGCATTAGGTTAATATGCTTTTTAAAAATCTTTTAATCTATAGATTCCTCATCTCTTTATTGTTTTCCTCGCATCAGGAAAATCCAAAACATGAGAAATTCTATGAGGTAAATAGATTTTCCTAATGACAACCCCTCAGGAGGTTGTTTGATATGTTTTTCTGTGTTTTGTACTTTTTTATACTAGTTGTACAGGTCTAGGAACTTATAGTTTGAGGGGTTTTCTTGTACTAATTTATGGGGAATGTCGTGTATGCCATCAGGAGGTATATATGATTTTCTGCCTTTTTGTGATGTTAAAATTGATCAATTTGTTAAGGGTCTTTATTTGGATATTCATACTATAGTCTCATCAGTCTTCTACCTAATGATTTTAGTGACATTAACAATCATTGCCTAGAGGCATTGTTTCAGTAGTACTTGCAAAATGCTGATATCCTAATTTTGTCATTTCTTCTTTATTAACTAGAATACTCGTACCAAGAAAAATTTGCCTTGTTAACTAGTTGTTATGGGGTATTGTTTGCAAGTAATGGCAGGCTAAGTGTAGGTTTGTTTTTTTTCCCTTTGCTTACCCATTTTCAGAGTAATATGTTCTTATACCATTCTTCAGAGGTTAACAGTGAGGATTATTTTGTTTTGTTTTGTTTTTTGAGATCATGAACTAATGGATTTTAGCATACATGAATTTTAGCATAATTGTCTTGATGCCTTGTATTAATTTTTTTTTTATTCTCAAAATGTCCCATCCTTGGTCAGTAGAAACCCTTCAGAGACGTTTAGCCTTTTAGGGAGTGGGGGAAGGAGCAGGAGAGGGAGAGAGAGAATCTTAAGCAGGCTTCACACCCACCATGGAGCTTGATGCAGGGCTTGATCCCACAACCCTGAGATCAAGACTTGAGCTGAAATGAAGAGTTGGATTCTTACCTGATCAAGCCACCAAGGCACCCCAAGTTCTAGGCCTTTTAATATTTGCCTTGCCTTCTGGAATAACTAGATGTTCTAGGCTTGTAACATGTTGATTTTTTTTATATCAAAAGCTGTTTACCCATTCTAGCAATAATGAGCACATCTAGATCTTGGTTTAGCACTCACATCTTGGTTTCTCATACCATTTTCTAATAAAAGGAACCATACTCCATGAAGAAATATGTAGTTCAAGAACTGGAACAGGAAGTATAAACTATGAATCTAGAGCATTATGCAGTGTAAGAAAGTAAGGTGTGATACTCAAAAAAAAAAGCAAATATATACAATGATGGTAGTATGTCAAAGGGATACAAGAGCCAACTGAAATAGTTCCCAGTGGACAAAGCTGGAAAAATTTGAGCAACAAAATAAATGAATAGTAACAGATTATAACCCAAACTATAAAGTAATTATCCATGTGTCCATACTGATAAAATAACTAAATAAATGGAGAAGAATAGGCAGATCTCCCAGGCAGGGAAGTTATAAATAATTTATGTAGATACCCCTCCCTCAAGGAGGTGGAGCATAATTCACTACTCCTTAAGTGTAGGCTGCCTATGGTCACTTCCTTCCAAAGAGTACAGTGTGGAAAGAGGGAGGAAAGAGTAACTTGACAGTGAAGAAACCTGACAAATGCTACTTCAGCCAGGTGAATAAAGCTAATACCAACATTTGCAAGTCATATTGAGAGTATAAACCAATGATGTGATGGGAATGGCACTTCACCTCCATGGTCATCCTTCCCAAACCCTTAACTGTACCCTAGAATGGGAAAACATCAGAGAAATCTCAATTGAGGGGTATTCAACAAAATACCTCATGAGTCCTCCTTAAAACTGTCACCGTCACCAAAAACAAGGAAAGCCAGAAAAACTGTCATAGTCAAGAGGAGCCTAAGGAGACATGACAATGAAATACAGTATTCTGGATGGGATCCAAGAACAGATAAAGGACACTAGGTTAAAATTAATGAAAGTTGAATAAAGTCTGGATTTTAGTCCATAATTATAGATATTGGTCAGCTGATAGTGACAAATACACTAATGCAAGATTTAGTAATTGGGGCCTAGCTGTGGAGCATGTGGGACCTCTGTTATCTTTGTGATTATTCCATAAATCTAAAACTCATCTAAAATTTAAAGTTTATTTAGAGATCAATCAAATTGTTTACCCTTTGGCAATAACTTTAAGAACTAATATTTATATATTGCATCAGTGTCTTCAAATGCATTTATAATTCCTTCCTTTGAGTTTCTATAGTTTCTAGTTAGGCAAGGGAATTCTTTTTTATGAGTGTTAAAGTCATATCTAAAAAACATATTGTACTACCACTGTTAGAACTGGGGAGGTAAAGATCAAGCTGAGAGTGATCTTACACTGACTGTTTTTCTTCAGTTTACTATTTCGCCACAACAGAGGGGACATGAGCACCATGTGAAGCCTGGCCTTAGCTTGGGGATCAGCACTATGTCTCTGCCCCACACAGTTTATGACCCTGAGGGGCAGGGAAGGGAGTCTGCTTGGCTGTTTATGATTCACGCAGCAGATGGGGTCATTCATGTGAGTGAAGAGCACTAAGGAGAAGCAGCCTTACAGGAAGATCAGTCCAGAGAACCATTAGGGAGATACTAAGTTTGTGTTGTCTGTTAGGCATCCAAGTAGAGATCTTGGATAGGATGCGGAGTAAGGGATTGAAAGTAAGAATTGGAGGTCCTTGATGCTTGGATTTAAAGATGAGACTAGAGGGATCCCTGGGTGGCGCAGCGGTATAGCGCCTGCCTTTGGCCCAGGGCGCGATCCTGGAGACCCAGGATTGAATCCCACGTCGGGCTCCCGGTGCATGGAGCCTGCTTCTCCCTCTGACTATGTCTCTGCCCCTCTCTCTCTCTCTCTCTCTCTGACTATCATAAATAAATAAAAATTAAAAAGAAAAAAAGAATCTATAAAGATGAGACTAGATTACTAGGAAATCATGTAGGGTGAAGAGAGAAGGGTCATGACCCAGCCCTGGCACTCCCCAGCAGAGGATGGAGAGGGAAGAACAGCCAAGGCTGGCACCCATGGGAACACAGAGGCTGCCCCCTGCCTCAAAGTGGGACCACCTATGGTGCAGTTCATGCCTTAGAGCCCTCCTGGGATCAGGACAAGTCAGCGGGTCCCCAACCAACACCCCTTCCTTCAAGCACTCAGGAAACACCCTAGTAAACCATTAAGTGCAGAGAATCCTTTTCTCAGGCTCTGACTCTAAATGCCAAGTTATAGAGGGTTTCTTGAGGAGTGAGAAGAGCACCCTATTTAGTGGTAGCTAGCTATCATTCGTCCTTTTCCCACAACAAAACCTCCCCTTTCCAGACAGTATGGGCCTGCCTCACAGTAGCAGCTGTCCCCACAGCAGGAGTGCTCTTGCTGTCCCCTGCCCCATCTGACGGGCACTGAGTCTGTGTGCTGTGTCAGACAGGAAGTGGCTGCCTCCCCTGCCCAGGCTCAGGGAAGTGATGAGCACACCAGGGGTGGAGGAGGAGACCCACTGGCAGCAGCCCGGGAGAGAGCCCTTAGTTTTGCCGTCCAGCCGCCTCAGGGCTTACCTGCAGGTCCATGTGGGAGAGGCCCCTTTGTGGCCCCATTGGGGTCAGCTGTTTGGATTTTACAGCCTCTTTCCAGATCAGTCCATCTAAAGCCACAGCTGCCCCTTGGCAACCTCAAGGTGGCCTCCGTCTCAGGGCCTCTGCAGGCATGTGAGCCCTGCAGAATTCACTTTTCAAGCCAGAGCACGTTGCAAACAAGGAATGAAGAGGAAGACACAGGAATTACCTGAATTTACCCTCAGTGGCTCACGTCTTTTGGCCAGCCAGAATCAGCCACCTTCCTAGCCTGTCCCAGTCTCCCAGGGGCTTCAGTATATGCTTCTCAAGGGCACTGGCTATGCCTGCCCTGCTCTCAGCCCTCACAGGGCCTTGTGTAGGTGGTGGTGCAGATGCCTCGTAGTAACTACGGGATCCACAAGACCACTTGCTCCTTGGAGGAAATCACAAAGGCAGGTAGAGTTGGTGGGGAAATGGCATGGCATGGAGTAGTTATTTCACCCGAGCCCAGTGGAGGAGACCGGAGAGAAGGAAACAACCATGGTGTGTCTTATCAGAGCAAGAAACTAAGAAGTCCCAAGCTGGAGAGACTAAGTCTGTGGAGATTGATAAAATCCAGAAGCGAGATACATCATTTTACACCTGTTGGATTGGAAAGAATTGAAGGGGCTGGCATTATCAATGGTAGTGAGTATATAAGGTGAAGGTGAAGAGCTGATAGGTCATAAACCATTCTGGGCTCTGTGGAAGTTAACCTGGGAGCTCTGGAAAGGTGGAGGTGCATGTGACCTTTAATCCACTTACCCCAACTGCCCTTGCTCACAGGGGGGCTGGCAGCAGAGTGTCTAGAAGCAGCATCGCTAGCAAAAGCAGGAAGGAAAAAGGAAGACAGCCTAAATGTTTATCAGCTAGAGAATGAATAAATAAATTGTGTATTCACACAGTGAATATAAATGAGTTAGAGCTGTCCTCCAGGGGTGAACCTCACAACATGACACTGAGTTAAAAAACAGTTTTTTTAAAGCTTAAAAACATGCATAAATGTTCATTTTGAAGCTGGATGGTGGCATATGGAAGGTTATCATCCCAGTTGCATTTCTGTGGTATATGCTAAAATTTTTCTGAAATATTTAAAATTTAAAAAGAAAGTATGTGAAGATACATTTATATAATATATAAATATAACAATGCTTGTGAATTAAAAACATGAATTACCCAAGAAAGCAGTTTTTTCTTAGAGGAGGAAGGGCTGAGGTGTGGGAAAAACACACAGGGTTATTCAAATAGTCCTGCTAGTATTTTCCTAAGCTGAATGAGGAGAATACTTTGAGGTGAATTTTAAAAAAAACTTTTATATATATTATAAATACTGCCCAGTAAAAAAAAAAAAAAAAAGAAGAAGAAGTCTGGAGAATTTTCCACCTTCTCTCACTCTTTAATCTGTAAAATGGAGAGGTTATATTAATGGTAATACCTTCTTCTAAGATACTTGCAAAGATAAAATAAGCTAATGTATAGGGAAAGGATGCAAAGTATTGATTATTATTACTGCTAAAAGAAATGGTTCAAATTTCCCATCAAGGGAGAATGAGAAGCTGGAATTTGTTCATTGTGGCAAAATGTGGGGGAAGATGTAATCCCCCAATGCTAACATTTTAGTTTATTGCTTCTTAGTATGGTTTTCGTTTTCTTCTATCAGAACTAGAACTTTTTATAAAAGTTGTTTTTCAGAAATGTATGCATCTCAGAGGTGTGAAAGCAAGAGTACATGCTTATTAAGAAAGAAAAAATGAGATGGCTTCTCTGAGCAGTACCTCATGTGCTCCTTGAGGGCAGGGCATCTCTTCCATCTGTGTGTGTTCCGGTGAGCAGCACTCAGGTGGTCCCGAGTGTTAGATGACTACGGGCCAGTTTGCTTGACCTTGGGAATGGAGACAAGTGCCCAGAATAGGCAAGGAGACTGCAGCTCTGCCTGGACCCTTACCTATCTTGAACATGCTATGTGATCTCAGGGAGGCTGCTTCACCGCATTAACCTCCCTTTCTTCGTTGTGAAACTGAATCATTGTGTTAGCACTAAATTGGCTAAAGCCAATAACTCCCGTCTTCACCAAGATTTACGTGAGGTAAGTGGGACATGATGCTGGAAAAAAACATGCTAGTTCCTCATGGTAAGGGCTTTGAAACCTCAGTCAGTAGTGTTTGTGATTGAACATCCTTTCCAGTAAAATTTCTGCTCAGAAATTGGCAGCTGAGATTGAATGGGAAAGGATGGAAGTTAGAGCCATCCAGAGTATTCTTGCCACTGAATTTTGAGGTATGTACAAATCGGTGCCTGAAAGTGGTCAGGAGATGAAGGGGCTACATGTTGGATTTCCTATAGATTGCTTTAATATATCACTTTTATGGAAGACTGCTACGGCCACTGAGTGGATGAGAAGGCCGAGATGGTGTTTTGCATTTCTATCAGGAGACCTGGTAGAGTCATTTTTCATAATGCAGCCCTGCCTGAAAAATATAAATGCTATCTAATGAAAAGATGTGTTATTTCCTAACAAGAAGATTTGGAAAACATCAGGAAGAAAGGTGTAGCTATGAGTTTCCTGGGGAGTGTCTTAGAGAGGCTGGACCTGAGAAAGTCATCCCCTAACACATTCCCGTTCAGAACCGTGTGGAGGCCCCATGGTCCCTGGATTCCAGGCTCTGACCTCAGCCCTGTGTTCTCTGAATTCCTTTATTGTCTTTGCTACATTTCCTTCTGGAGTTCTTTGTTGACAAACTGAATGAATGCATGAATGAGGACTGGATTGTGGACATTTAAGTGAGAGAGGTAAGATTATGTAGAAATAAAAGTTGAAGTTTTTTAAAAATACTGTCGGTGTTTCAGTGGATTTAATGAGAAAAACTTCCCCTGCTCAATAAGAAAAAAAGACAACTGAATAAAAAAGGGCCAACAATCTGAATAGACGTTTCTTCAGAAAAGATACATAAATGCCCAATAAGCACTTGAAAAGATGCTCAACGTCATTAGCCATCAGAAAAATGCAAATCACAACCACTTCATATTCACTAGGATGGCTATACTAAAAAAGACACGATAGCAGTGTTGAAAAGAATATGGAGAAATTGGAATCTTCACCACCCTAGTGGTGCTGGGAATGTAAGTTAGTGTGGCCACTTTGGAAAACTGTTCCTCAAGAAGGTAAACATAGAATTATCATTTGCCCCAGCAACTCCACTCCCAGGCATATACCCCAAAAGAGGAAAACACGTGTCCATACAAAGACTTGTATAGAAATATTCATAGAAATATTCATAATACCCAAATGATGGGAACAACCCAGATGTTTATCAGCTGAGTGAGTATATGGATACAGTGTGATGTGTCCACACAATGGAATATTATTTGGCCATATAAATGAAGTAAATACTGTTGTATGTTTACAGCATGGATAAACCTTGAAAACATGATGAGTGAAAGAAGCCAGGCACAGAAGGCTGCATATTGTATGATTCCATTTATATGAAATGTCCAGATAGACAAATCAGTAAAGACGGAGGGAAAATTAGTGATTGTCTAGGGCTGGAGGTCCTATTGGGGGTCAGTGAAGATGTTCTAAAACTTATTGTGATCATGGTTGCACAGCTCTATAGATAGAGTAAAACCATGGAATTGTACATTTTAAGTGGATGAATTGTATGAATTTTGTGAATTTTTGTCACAAGCCGTTACCAAAGCAGTCTCATTTGAATTAGCCTTAACTTGATTTTTTTAAAGATCTTATTTATTTATTTGAGAGCAAGAGAGAACATGAGCATAGGGCAGGATGGAGAAGCAGACTCCCTACTGAGCATGGAGCCTGAAGTGGGGCTCAATCCCAGGACCCTGGGATCATGACCTAAGCCCCCCAGTTCCCCTCATTTGAACTAATCTTAACATCTTATTGTTGAGAGAGAATATAATTAAATCTACAGAAATATGGCTGATCACCATTCAGGAATAGTTTAGTTTAGAAAGATTTGTAGAATGCCTACTGTGTGCCTGGCTCAGTGCTGGGCTCCAGGAACATGAAAGCAAAGAAATTCTCAGCCGATGAGGAACTGAGATGTTTGAGGGAGTAAATGCAGAGCGTGAGCAGTGTAGAAGGTACTGCAGTAGTGGCAAGAGGGAGCTGTTGGAGGGACGCCTGAGTGGCTCAGCGGTTGAGTGTCTGCCTTTGGCTCAGGGCGTGATCCTGGGATCCGGGATCGAGTCCCACATCAGGCCCCTTGTGGGGAGCCTGCTTCTCCCCTGCCTGTGTCTCTGCCTCTCTCTGTGTGTGTCTCATGAATAAATAAATAAAATCTTTTTTTTTCTTTTTTTTTTTAAGAGAGAACTGTTGGAATGAAGGCATTCCCATCAGTGTCAAAGGGCAGAGGGTTATTTTACGCCAAAGGTGCCAGAAAGTGTGTGGTGGTAGTTATTTGTTAGGTACAGAATTAGGTGGGGCAAGCCGCAGGAGGTAGGTCTGGGAAGAGGGACTGACTTTCCAACCATTTATCGTCTGTCAAAGAAGAGGAAACTATACACATAAATACTGTGCTGAACTAGTCTCTATATTCTGAAAGTTTTAGCTCACACTTGAATAACCTGGAGCTCTCACTGAGCAGGTGTTTGCCCTGTGTCTGGCACCACGCTAACGTCCTTTCTCAACATACTCCTCACACACATTAGAAGGATGTGCTGCTGTTACCCCATGGGCAGAAGAGGACCCCAAGCCAGTCAGCAGGTTGCCCTGGTGAGCGGCAAGGCCAGAACTCGGATCCAGAGTCTGCGCTCCCACCAGAGCCATTCAAGGATCTTTGTGCTGGTGGACATCAGGCTGGAAAACCACTGTGCCTGTTGAGTTTTTTCCAGCTTCTGTTTTAAGAAGCTTTTGGTTCTTTGTTAGAATGACTAAATGTATCTAAAGTTTATATCGTTTCTAAAACTCGCTTTGTTTTACTAAATGTATTTAAACATAAACTGGCACAATTGAACTTATTTCTGTTTCCCTTAACAAAAATTACGGAATAAGAAGAACTGAATGGTGATAATCACAGGGATTTATTACTTGATCTATTTATATTTAGCTTTCATCAAATTACATTCTGTTTAGGTTGAGGGAAATATTTCCAAACATTGGTGGTACTGGTCATTCATTGAGGTGATTTCCTGTATATTTCTATAAAATATAATTATACATATCTCCCAACATCATTTGAAGGGTTTCTGCCTGAAAAGATGAACATCCTTGAGATGGGTTAACTAACACTTGTGTATTCTCCCTAAAAATAGATGAGGTGTAGGAAATGAAGTGACTTATTTAGAACATTAGATTATATCCCAAATAGACCATCATCAGACCTGCCATATTTTTAATGTAGATTTTTGTACCTTTAATAGTCCTCAAGAAATATTTATTAATAGCAATAGCAATTAATAGCTATGAAATGAGAGAGCAACAGGCTTGCATTTTCTTGAATAATCAAAAACCTGCGTTAATATTTAGCTTATCTTCTGACTTTTTAGTAGAACACACCCTTCAGCTAGTGCCCTTAACACCCTACCTCTTTTGTGCCCAGAGTAAACTGGAGCCCCATTTCCTTTAAAAGAGAAGGGGAGCTCTGCCTCAGAATGCCTGGGCAGAGGCTGAGCACCCCGCCACATAATGTGGGTGACTGGACCCCTGGTTGGTAGTTTCTCAGTGCTCTGGTATGTCCTGACATTGCCAACCAGACTGGAAGGATTTGGAGAACAGGAAATAAGCTGCTGGGAGATAAGGCGAGCTGCTATGAATTGTAGACGAGAAAGGAAATGAGAATTCTAATCCAGGCAAACAACATTAGTGGTTTGACTTTATTTTTAAACCAAGAATCACTGGAAAGATTTCTATTCTCTAATTTAGGGGCGCTACTCACCTATTTAGCTACACTGGTTAGAATTCACAGCAAAGGTGTGTGAGTGGGGACTACGTTTTCGTCTCCTGCTGCATCTGCACTGATCAAGAATTACAAAAAGATGAAATTGAATCTGTAAACCCTTTCTTTTATTCAACAACTACTACTGTGTTGTCATAAGACCAAGGAATCTGTAAAGTAAAAAATAACTAAAATATTTTTTTGCTTTTGCTCTTTTGTGTCTGTGTCATGCTATGACTCCGCAGGCTGTTTTCATGAAGAAGAAGGGTTTTGTTATTGATGCTAACTTAATATTAAATCATATCTGGCAATGGATGTTAAAGGCAGAAAGGCAGAAGTATAGAAAATGTGGCCAATATTTATTTTGTACAATAAGATATCTTGTCATCAAATGTTATCTCTAGGGAGGTCATAGCAGATGAATGGGCTCTGTGTTAACCTAAGGAAATAATTTAAAAACTGCACTTATTTGTCATATTCCCTCCTGTGGTGGCCATTCTGAAGTACATTAGTGATTGTGGGCTTAAACAATGAATGTATGTCTTTAAGAACCAAATTGTAGCCACACACATGTTTGTGGATTGCTGTGCTTGGGACAAATCATCATTGGATCTGAAAGAAGTGTATGAAGTTGGCCTTTACTGACTGTTTGGAAATTATAAATTTTATGACACATTCAGTGTCATCTAGAGACTCTTATTGTTGATGATATTACTGGGCTTTTTTTAAAACTTCTATCAGTAATTTGGATAAAGAATTTATTTTTATTTATTTTTTAAATAGAGAATATAAGAAACTGGACTTTAAAAAATCAATCTGGATTTGTCCCCCTTCCCTAATCCACCTGTATTAAGACCCCCTCCTTTGTATGTTCACAACTCTGTAACTGCATTTAGAGCGCTATATTATGTCTGTTTAGTGAACTGAACTCCCTGAGTGCAGAAAAGTCTTAATCTCCTCAGCACCTACACTTCATAATAGGGAGGGAGGCAGGCAGTGCTGGCTGTTGGACCTTGAAAATAACCTTCTGGACATAGTTTTTAATAATCTTTTATAATTCAAAGATATAAAAAAAATTCAAAGATATAATTGAGTAAGGATCATAACTTCTAATTATATATCACTCTTTGACATAATACATTCAGAATGACTGTGTGTCAGGATTCAAAGATGGGCTCACCTCTGTCCCTTTCCAGGGGCATAGCTCAGTGGGGAGGCGTGCGTGTAAGCCAGTAGTTCTGGAGGAGATGGAGGACATGCTGTGCTTGTGGAGTTGTGAGCAGAGTGAGGCAGCAGGGCCAGCAAAGAGAAAATGGGATTGGGGCCGCTGAGGGTGTGGTTGGCACCCGCACCCATGAAAGCTGACTCTGGCAGGGGAAGCCATCAACTAGGTGAGATTTGTCTGGTGATCACCGGGTCTCAAAGGATTGCAACCTTACAACCATCTTTGATTTTTTGCAGAGGTTTCAAAAAGAGCTACAATATCCTTTCAGGGGGGTAATAATTTCCTCTTGAATTTTATTACACATCTTGCAACAAGTGCTGATGCCACCAAGTGTGGCCAACCAAAGCTGGAGGCCTCTCCAGCTCTCTGGTACCTGAAAATCAACTGAAAGACTTAAAATCTGGTGTGCCCATGACACACATTTGAGAGGCAAAAGCACTTTTGTGTTAGCCTGTAGTTTGGACACAGGACACATGGAGACCATTTATACAGGTGCTGCATGTTCACCAGGGTTGTTTTACTGGACGTGAAGTCTTGGAGGGAGATGGGAGATTCAGATCTTTTTTACAAATAGCAGCTGTGCTCTTGCTGGTTAATGACAGTGCTCATTTGGCTGACACTCATTAGTATATGTCTGTGCATCAGTGGATATTCTGACTCCCAGATGGACTTTAAACTTCCCCAGCATGGGGTCTAGTGTTCCCCGCCTGGGCATTGGTCATAGAGTGTCACACAGTGTGAACCTAGGAATTACAAACTGAATGTCTGACTGAATGAATTCCTCATGATCACCAGCATAGGCCGGTGAACACTTGGGGAATGTTTACCACAGTGAAGGCAGGGTGTTGGTTTTGTGGTTCATGGGCTTCCAGGACCACTTCACAGTCAGTCCTGTGTATGTACTTACAGGTTTTACTGGGCTCTGTGAGCCCTGCCTTCAGGCTCCTTGGGCATTTACCTAATCCCACAAACCACCTACAGAAGGTCCACCTTTTGAATGAGGGAGTGATAGTTGAGAAAGATGAAAGTGATTTATCCAGGATCATTTTTCAAATTAAAAAATTAAGTTGTTATACTCACAAATTTTGAAGCTTATAATTTCTTTGTATTTCCTCTGTGATAAGTAGTAAATAGCTTAGACATTTCAACTGTATTTTTTCTGAATTGTTTAAATGCTGAACTATTATTCTTGGACTTGTGAGAGGCAGGACTGGGTCTGGATGGGCTCTGGGTCTTTTCTGTTTTTTGGGCAATGGGCATTTTTGTGCCACAGTTTATTGTTTGCTCAGGTGTCTGCCATATGTCAGGAAGCTTTGTCATGGGAGGGTCTGGTTCCCTGTAATTCCACCACCTGTGGACTGTGTCCTCTCCCCTCTGCTAATCCCCACACCTGCCTTCAGCCATTCATTCCCCTTGACAATGACTTCCCTTTAGTTCTGAAGTCTGTCTCCTTAGAGACATAGTCCTGGCCCACTGCTTCATTCCCTGTGGTAAATATCTTCTTGGTTATTTTCTAGGTTGTGCTGGTGAGGTGGAATGAGCCATACCAGAAGCTGGCCACGTGTGATGCAGATGGAGGGATATTTGTGTGGATTCAGTACGAAGGGAGGTGGTCTGTGGAATTGGTCAACGACCGAGGGGCTCAGGTGAGTGGGCAGGAGCCTCTTCCAGTGAGACATTGCTGGAGAGAGAATGCCGAGCACGTATTCCTGGGCAAGTGGAAGCTTTTTCTAGAAATAGGTGGAGTGGAAATAAATAAAACTAGAATCGTGCTTTTCATTCCTCTTGAGTATATCACTTTATAAAAAGAGAAAGATCATACTTCTCTATTCAACTATTCTGCTGTTATGAGAACTCTCCCAAGTTTTAAGCTTTAATTAAATCTGTGAAATCATTTTTTACCATTCATTGTTGTGATGACATGTTAAATTTGGATCTTCTGAAGTGCTTATGGCATATCACTTTTTTGCTCCCTTTGAAAGGTATCTTCCCTGTGTTGTAATCTTCATAGTTCTCTAGCAGGGAGCTCCACAAGAACTGTTCTCACAACCTACTCGTCAAGCTGAGTTTTTAACACTCTCTTCTGTCAGGTTTCAATTAGCGTGGCCACCTGTTGTCATCCCTCAGCTCTTCCTTTCTGATACAAATTTGTTTCTGCTCTGAGGAGAACAGGCGCTCCAGGGACTCCCTGCTGAGCTGTGCTATTTTTAAAGCTGCTCCAGAGATTCTTCTGGTTTATGGTACAGATCTGGCTCTTCTCTCTTCCCCCTGTGATGATGGGCCACATGGAGCTCCTCGTCTCGTCTCGTGAAATTAAGGACACATGTCGCATCCTGAGGATTTAACAGAACTGTGGCTTCAGAACAAAGTCCTCAGGGGACCTTTCTCCATGAGGGCTTTCTTAGACTGTTTTACCACTCCAGGAATGGTTTCTCTGTGACTGCCTTTCTTATACATTTCTCAGGAAGTGGATTCTCACTCTCTTTGCTCCCATCTGTTGTTTAAATAAGCTATGAGCTTCCCAGTTTTAAAGATATGCCTAGTGAACTGACACAGAATTACAAGGAACAAAGATACTATTAGCAGTTACTGTTACGCGAAGGGTCTTTGTAAGTTATCCTCACAGAAGACAAATCTACCTCTGGGTAAAATAGAACATTCTCTTTTGTGTGAGTCTATTTGGTAGAGGAAATGTAATAATTTTGACTGACTATGAAAAGGCCTTACCTGTTCCCTGTATACCTCCATGGAGTGAAAGGAAGTAGATCCTACCCTGTTACTCTAACAGGCCATCTTGAAATAGAGCCACAGAGGTGGAAATCCCTATGACCATGAGAAGTTCATGCTTCGCGGAGGGTAGACATTGTGGGTCAAGAGCAAGAGCTCCAGAGTCAGACCACACAGACCAAGAGTCTCACTCTGTGACTTCTTAGTAGGAGATACTTAGGTTCTGTGTCTCAGTCTTTTCATTTGTAGCATAGGGACTCTAATGCTGCCTGTCTTAGAGGATCACTGGAGGGATTAAATAAGATTAAATATAGTAAATACTTCTGACACTGTCTGTACTTGGTATTTGTCATCACATATTGCTGTAGTGCCTATAGTGTAATGAGGGACTACGACCTCGTAGCCCCTGACCACAGAATGTACCTGCCCTTAAATAGCAGCCATAATGTTGGGGCACCTGGGTGGCTCACTTGGTTGAGCATCTGACTCTTGGTTTTGGCTCAGGTCGTGATGTGAGGTTGAGAGGTCGGGGCCCTGTGTTGGGCTCTCAGTAGGGAGTCTGCTTGAGATTCTCTCCCTCTGCCCCTCCTCCTCTGCTCCTCCCCCAACTTAAGTGTGCCCTCTCTCTTAAATAAATGAATAAATAAACAAATAAACTCTTTAAAAAAAATAGTCACTGGGTATTTATCCCAAAGATACAGATGTAGTGAAATGAAGGGACACCTGCACTCCAGTTTTCAATTCATAGCAGCATTGTCTACAGTAGCCAAGCTGTGGAAGCAGCCATAATGTCCTTTGACAGATGAATGGATAAAGATGTGGTATATATACACAATGGAATATTACTCAGCCATCAGAAAGGGTGAATACTTATCATTTACATTGACATGGATGGAACTGGAGAGTATTATGCTGAGTGAAATAAGTTAGTTGGAGAAAGACAATTATATGGTTTCACTCATATGTGGAATATAAGAAATAGTGAAAGGGACCATAAGGGAAGGGGGGAACTGAGTGGGGAATATTCGAGAGGAAGACAAACCATGAAAGACTCCTAACTCTAGGAAACAAAGGGTTGCAGAAGAGAGGGTGGGTGGGGGAATGGGGCAACTGGGTGATGGATATTAAGGAGGACACACAATGAGATGAACACTAGATGTTAATACTATATGTTGGCAAATTGAACTTAAAACAAAAAAATTTTTTTTAATTACTGATATAGCTCTTAAAAATTAAATATATAAATAGATAGTTGTCATGATGTCTTCACCAAGACTGCTTTCGGCCTTGAGGCAGCAGCACTTTGTGGTTTTCTGCAAAGTGGGGACTTCTCTGAATTCTCCTGTAAGGGTCTCTAAAATGCTCTAATTCTCCTGTCACCAGAGTGGGAACTCTTTTTCCTCAGTGATCGAGTCAGACTTGCCTTCAGACTTTGGACGACTGAAAGTCTCTAAAGCATTGCACTGAGAAAGACTATGAAGAAGAGCTAGGACAAACTCTAAGTTCCTGTCGTTTTCATATGTTGTCACTCAGTCTCCACAGGAACCCTACTGGGCAGATGCCAGTCTCAGGTCAGGGAAGTTGAGTAAGTTGCCCAATGAAGTTCATGGGTAGTAAAGCAGAATTTGAGCCTAGGTTTGAGTTCAGATAATCTCTGTCACACTGTCTCCTTCCCAGACATGAAGCTTTTTTCTCTGTAGCAGAAATGCGTATATTCATAGTATATCCAAAAGAACTCAGACTTCATTACCATTAAAGAGTCCAGCCCCACCAGCCAAGCATCGCTACCACCACACTGTTTTCTCCTGACGGCAATCTCTGAGGACGGAACCTTCTGTCATTTCCATATAGCAGCTGTGTGATTTCCACTACCACCATATTCCTCAGCTTTTCCTTTCATTGAGAACTTGGGACAAAACATTTTAGAAATAAGAAAGGAAGGACGAATTTGGACCTGCAGGTGAATGAACTTACAGGAACCATAGAACACTTGGAAGCTCCTAGAATTTTACAAATGCCTGTCTCTGCCATGTTTGAAAAGTAATCACTATATGTAATCTGATGTGGATTTTTATTTAATTGTGCCGCTTGGAACTCTGATTCTGCAAACCTTGAAACCCACTGAGCAGTTATCAGCAGTAAATGCTTCTATCTGAGGAAGGTTTGGTTGCTTTGAATTGTGTTGCATCAGAACTTACCTGAGTGAAGAAACATCGTGCCTTGGTGACAATGAATCACTGGTTAAAGTAGTGGCTGTCTGTGTACCTGAAACAGTACCTGGCAGGAGGAAGGACAGTTATGTGGCTTGGGAGAGGAGGATCCTTGAAATCTACTCAGAGAAAAATAATACTTTGAGAGGAACTGACACCATGTTGCACAGTTTGACTTGCACTGTCACAAAGGAATCAAACATTTGGCAAAAGCTAAGTGATGCTTTAACAATTTCCTTTTCGGGAAATGATTATGAATCCTTTATTTCAAAAGTGAGTCTGGAACAGTGCATGCGTTATTGTATAGGATTAGTCACCAAGGATGGCTGTGCCCCACACAGCCATTGGCCGTTGTGATGAAAACTGCCTCGGGCTGAGATCTGACCAGGCTGGTGCTCAGACGCAGTTAATCCATGTCTGATGACGTGCTTAGTGAGGCAAGAGCACATAGCCCTCTGCCATCCAAAGGCAACCAGAAGGAGGAGGGCTTCCTGCTTATTTTCTTTACAGCACTAGGTATCAGTTCCCTTGTCTCTCTTTTTCCAATTGTGGCATATTCTTATCACTCTATGTTGACCTAATTTAATAAACCCAATGAGTTCATGGTAACATCCTTTGTTATCATTTTCTCTGACAGCATGACTGGTGATGTCTTGGGGAAGCTTCTTTTCACTGGCCATACCCTTCCACCCTCTAGTAAGATAATTTCTAAAAAGAAATCTTTTTAAAAAGAGTATAAATCTCTCCCAAGATAAATTAGTGAGAGTACATATAAATAAATGGCATTACTTTTGCAAAATGCAAAGACTTTAAATTTTATAGCAGAATTAGTGTGTTATCTCTAAAAAATGTGTTTAAGTTTCTTAAGAAAAACTAGTGTAGTTAATTGAAACACAGGGTCAGTGAAACCAAGGTTTTGAGTTTACCCTAAGCAAACAACTTTTTTCAGTAACCTCAGACCAGCTGTTCAAGAACTGTCTCACAAATCCATGCCATTGTCATGGTGGAGACATGCTAACCACTGAACACAAACTATAACACCTGCTGGGAAAACAGTAGATGTTCATGTCCTTTTGTCTTTTAGTGTTTGTCCATTTATTTTTATCTGAAATATCATATATCCAGTAATGTCAACAATTTTAAAGAAAGTTAAACATTTCCAAGTAAAAGCAACTTAAAACAGTTTTATGAATGGAAAGGTAGGCATAACTATAGATATTACCAGGTAATCAAAGGTACTTAAAAGATAATTCAGTGGGGGCAACAATAGTCATATTTTTTTTAATTGAAATGTAACTGACATATAACAATTTTTGTTTCAGGTATACAG
This sequence comes from Canis lupus familiaris, assembly GCF_011100685.1. Classification (NCBI taxonomy): domain Eukaryota; kingdom Metazoa; phylum Chordata; class Mammalia; order Carnivora; family Canidae; genus Canis; species Canis lupus. The sequence continues at coordinate 48,374,240 of NC_049222.1, forward strand.
AATAACAATTTGATATTTATACATGTAGTTGACCCTTAAACAACTGCAGTTTGAACTGCACAGGGCCAGTTATACATGGGGTTTTTTTCAATAAATACAGTAGTGATGGGGTGGAGCTAAGATAGTAGTGTAGTAGGAGGACCCTAGGCTTGCCTCATCCCTCGAACACAGCTAAATCACTATCAATCAAATCATTTTGAATACCCAAGAAATCAGCCTGAGGACTGACAGAATAAACTACACAATTAGAAGAGGCCACATCAAGAAAGATAGGAAGTGTGGAGACATGGTTTGGAGTAGAAACAGATTGCTGGTGCTGCAGAGGTGAGAGAGACTGGTTGTAGTGAAAAATGGGAAAGAGGAGAGTGGACCATACAAAGAGAACACTTCTCCTAAGCCATTGGCTGGGAAAATGGGAGGGGCTGGTTTTCATGATTTTCTGCAACCAGGGGGCTCAAAGACTGAAGTTTTAGAGGTTGTGGCATGGCTGGATAGAGCCCTGAGGGTGCTGCCCTCCTCCTGCAGAGCAGGCAGGCAGGTAGCCCAGGACAGATGGCAGGATCTGAGGCTCACCTAAGAGGCACAGAGAGAGACTATCCCTTCTTCTTGCAGCGTATTGGTGAGAGCTGGCATTGCCTCTCCAGGGACAAAAAAGCTGACAGGTCCCATTTCCCTCCCCACCCCTCAGCATAAGCTCAGAGACACCTGCTGAGGGTGGCTAACCCGGACACTGGCTCTGTAGCCTGCTTTGCTCCAAATCCCATACCCTTGTGCTCTGGCATGACTGCCCTTCTGGGTCAAACCTGCATCATCCCAGCACAGTCAGGCCCTCCCCCAGGAGACCCATGCAGGTTTCCCTCACCAGGTCCCTAAAGTTTAGAGTTTGAAAAGTCAGCTGGTTTGGCTGGGATAGAGCCCAAAGTGCACTGCACTGCTCCAGGCAGTCAAGCAATCTGGAGACAGACCATGTGAAAACAGAGATATGAAAAATGCCTAGGACACATGATAGGAAATGATGTGCTCTTCTGGCAGGGCTTCCCTGAGAGCAGCAAGCACAGACTCCCCCTCCCAGGACAAAGATGCTGGCTGATGCCCATTCCCCCTCCCCTGCTTCTCTGTATAAACCAACCTCAGTAAATAGCATAGTGCCAACACTGCTTGACTAACCTCTTTACACCAAGTCCTGCCCCCTGTGCTGTGTTGGTACTGGTTTTTTTGGGCAAATGTCCCTAATGGCCAGCAAACTGGGCCCTTTCCCCAGAAGATCAGCAGAAACCCACACACACACCGTGTCTACCCACCATAGAGTTCTACAAGGCCTCTTTTCTAGTGGAAGTAGCATCTGGTCTCATTAACAAGCACGTTAGAGTACACCTACTTAAAACTCACCACACTCTGGCCAAGATCCAAACACTGTCCATTGTAAGCAAGGCGAGCCTCTGTAGAAGGACCTGAGGGATAGAGCAGCCAAATCACAGCAGCCGAGTGCATACAGCATACAGTGAGACAAAAGAAGTCCCTAACTGAAAAGGAAAAGACCCATAAGGTTAGTAGCAGATCTCTCCACAGAAACTTTGCAAGCCAGAAGAAAGTGACATGATATGTTCAACATGCTGAATGAGAAAAATCTGCTGTCAAGAATACTCAATCCAACAAGACTATCATTCAGAATAGAAGGCAGATAGAGCTTCCCAGACAAACAAAAACTAGAAGAGTTTGTAACCACTAAACCAGTCTTGTAAGAAATATGAAAGGAGATTCTCTAAATGGGGAGGAAGCATCAAAAGTGACAGAGACTAGAAAAGACAAGAGAAAATCTTCAGAAACAACAAAACAAGTAATAGAATGGCACTAAGTACCTATCTATCAATAATTACACTGAATGTGAGTGGATTAAATGCTCCAATCAGGGACACCTGGATGCCTCAGCGGTTGAGTGTCTGCCTTTGGCTCAGGGGGTGATCCCAGGATCCAGGATCGAGTCCCACATTGGGCTCCTTGCAAGGAGCCTGCTTCTCCCTCTGCCTGTGTCTGCACCTCTCTCTCTCTCTCTCTGTGTCTCTCATGAATAAATGAATAAAATCTTTTTTAAAAATGCTCCAGGGCAGCCCCGGTGGCCCAGCAGTTTGGTGCCGCCATCAACCCAGGGTGTGATCCTGGAGACCGAGGATCGAGTCCTGCATCGGGCTCCCTGCATAGAGCCTGCTTCTCCCTCTGCCTGTGTCTCTGCCTCTCTCTCTCTCTGTCATAAGTAAATAAATAAAATACTTAAAAAGAAAATGCTCCAATCAGAAAACCTAGGGTATCAAAATGCATGAAAAATAAGACCCATCTATATGTTGCCTACAAGAGATTAATTTTAGACCTAAAGATACTTGCAGGTTGAAAGTGAGGGAACAGAGAAGATTTATGATGCGAATGATGTCAAAGCCAGAGTAGCAATGCTTATATCAAACAAACTAGATTTTAAACCAAAGACCATAACAAGAGTTGAAGTAGGGCACTATATCATAATAAAAAGAGGCTATCCAACAAGACGATGTAACAATTGTAAATATTTATGCACCCAACTTGGAAGCATCCAAATATATAAAACAATAGCAAACATAAAGGAACTCATTGATAATAATACAGTAATAGTAGGGGACTTTAACAACCACTTACATCAATGAACAGATCATTTAAGCAGAAAATCAACAAGGAAACAATGGCTTGGAATGACACACTGGACCAGATGGGATTAACAGATATATTCAGAACATTTCATCCTAAAGCAGCAGAATACACATTCTTTTCAAGTGCACATGGGACATTCTCCAGAGTAGATCACATACTAGATGACAAATCAGGCCTCGATAGGTACAAAAAAATTGAGATCATGCAACACATATATTTTGACCATAACACTATGAAACTTGAAGTCAGGTATAAGAAAAAATTTGGAAAGACCACAAATACATGGAGGTTGAATAACATGCTACTAAAGAATGAATGTGTCAACCAGGAAATTAAAGAAGAAATTAAAAAATACATAGAAATAAATGAAAATGAAAACATGATGATCCAGAACCTTTGAGTTTGCAGCCAAAGAAGTCCTAAGAGGGCACTATATAGCAATACAGGCCAAGTAAGAAAAATCTCAAACAACCGTACACCTGAAGGACCTGGAAAAAGAACAGCTATTGAAGCCTAAAGCGAGCAGAAGGGAAATAATAAAGATTAGAGCAGAAATAAATGATACCATTTGAAAAGCAAGTGTCATGCATTGCTAAGTGCTTCACACATGTGAACTTCACACATGTGAAAACAAAAAACAATGGAACAAAGCAAGGAAACCAGGAGCTTGTTCTTTGAAAAAATATTGTTAAACACCTAGCCAGACTTCCCAAAAAGAAAAGAGAAAGGGCTTGGTAGAGTAAATAAAATTACAATGAGAGAAGACAAAAACTAACACCATAGAAATATAAACAATTAGAAGATTATGAAAAACTTGGACAATCTGGAAGAAACGGACAAATTTCTAGAAACATAAACTACCAAAACTGAAACAGGAAGAAATAGAAAATTTAAAGTCTGATAACCAGCAAAGAAATTGAATCCATAATAAAAAATACTCCAACAAACAAAAACCCAGGGCCGGTTGGCTTCACAGAGGAATTCTATCAAGCATTTAAAGACGAGTTTTAATACTCTTCTTTAAATATTTTTATCAGGGATCCCTGGGTGGCGCAGCGGTTTGGCGCCTACCTTTGGCCCAGGGCGCGATCCTGGAGACCTGGGATTGAATCCCACATCGGGCTCCCGGTGCATGGAGCCTGCTTCTCCCTCTGCCTATGTCTCTCTCTCTCTCTCTCTCTCTCTCTCTCTCATAAATAAATAAATTTAAAAAAAATAAATATTTTTATCAAACTATCCCAGAAAATAGAAATGAAGGAAAACTTCCAAACTCAGACTTTTACTTTTTGAAAGCTGCTGTTAAGAAAAAGAAAAGCAGGGGCAGCCCCGGTGGCACAGCGGTTTAGCGCCGCCTGCAGCCTGGGGTGTGATCCTGGAGACCCAGGATCGAGTCCCACGTCGGGCTTGTTGCATGGAGCCTGCTTCTCCCTCTGCCTGTGTCTCTGCCTCTCTCTCTCTCTCTCTCTCTCTGTGTCTCTATGAATAAATAAATAAAATCTTTAAAAAAAAAAAAAAAAGAAAAAGAAAAGAGAAAGAAAAGCAGGTGGCATCTGGGTGGTGGAGTGTCTGCTTTTGGCCCAGGTCGTGATCCTGGGGTCCTGGGATCGAGTCCCACATCAGGCTCCCCTGCAGAGAATCTGCTTCTCCCTCTGCCTATGTCTCTGCCTCTCTCTCCTGTGTCTCTCATGAATAAATAAATAAAAATCTTTAAAAAAGAAAAGAAGAGCCCCAGAGTAAGAGAAATTATTTGCAGCATACATATCTGATAAAGGATTATATCAATAATAAGGTTGAAAACTTACATTCATATGTATGTAGACCTAGTATATACATCTATATATTTATACACACACATAAAACACATATATATGAGTGAATAAGGGAATAGATACACATAGCAAGGGATTTGAAGAGACATGTCCCAAGTGATGATATGCAAATGATCAATAAGCATGTGAAATGATGCTCAACCTGACTACATTGAAGAAATGCAAATTAAGAGCACAGTGTTCTATCGCTACATACAACTAGAATAGCTAAAATAAAAGACCGACAACACCAAGGGTTAGTGAGGAGTGGACCTGCTGGTATTCTCATACACTGCTGGGAGTTTAAAAAGGCATTACCACTTTGGAAAACAGTTTGATAATTTCTTATGCAGTTAAACACACACTTACCAAATGATCCAGCGGTTAATTCCACTCTTGCATATTTACCTACTCAAGAGAAATGAAACCATGTTTCTACAAAAAGTCTTGAACATGAATGCTCATAGCAATTTTATAATAGCCAAATACTGGAAACAACCTAAATGCCTGGCAATTTGGGTAGCTAAATAAGTTGTAATATATTTATACAATGAAATACTACTCATGTGAAAAGGAGTGAGCTGCTGATGCACACAAGAATTTAGAATACTCTCAAACCATTGTGCTGAGTAAAAGCAGCCATACGCAAAAGTGAACATAGTATATATAGTTCCATTCATGTAAAATTCAAGAATAAGCAGCTAGTGAGAGAAATTAAATCACTGGTTGCCTTGGACCAAGGGTGAGGGTAGGGGATTGACTTCTCAGGGGAACTTTGTTTATTATATGTAAATTATACCTCAGTAAAGTTGATTTTTAAAAAGATAATACGATCAGCAACTACTTGCGAACAGTTTGGAAAACTTACATAAACTGGAAAAAAATTTTAAATAATTTAATAGAACTGACTCAAGAAGAAATAAAAAGCTTAAATGCTTGACTAGTACTAAAACTATTAAGTAAACTGAAGCAGTAGTTAAAAATCTTCCCACAAAAAAATTGAGACAGATGGTTTTATAGCCATGTTATACCAAACTTTCAAGCAACAGGCAGTCCCAGTTTATACAAATTCCTTCAGGCAGTGGAACAAGAGGAAGTACTCTCCAGCTCATTCTGAGAAATCAACATAACCTTGATAAATCCAGACAAAGACATTACAAAAAAAGCCAATCATAATTTTATTTCACTCATGAATACAATTGTAGAAATTCTAAACTCATTAGTAAACCAACTTCCACTGTGTCTATAAAAGACAGTATTTCACCTCCAAGTTGAGCTGCTTCTAGGCATGCAAGAGTAGTATAATTTAAGGAAATCCATAGAAGTAATTCACTACAATAGTAGATTAAAAGATTTTTAAAATGTGGTTACTTGCATAAATGCAATAAAAACGCATTTGGTAAGTATGTGTAATTTTTCCAGTTAGGTTTTTTTTTTTTTTTTTCATTTTGATTAAGGGAATATTGTTAGGAAGATTGAGAAAGTTAGATAATCAGAAACTGAGAACTTTACCATTTTGATAAGTGACCCAGAGACACTAATGGAGACTCTGTTACTGTAGGTGGGAGGCCATAGAACAATGGCAAAAAGCAAGGACATTGGATCCATAAAACCCTGGGTCATTCTTGATGCAGCCTTTCACCAGCTGTGTGTAATCAAGGAGAAGTTATTTATCCTCTCTGTGTCTGTTTTCTCCATAAAATGGACATGATAACACCTCCCACGAACAAGGCTTAAAGAACTAACATGTGTGAAGCACTTACCACTGCATTGACACTTGCTTTTCAAATGGTATCTTTTATATTATATATTTGTGTTAAAATATAAAATGTATTTTATATATTGTTCTCTTTGAAGCCGGCTGACTCATAGCCAAAGGCTAAGTTAATGACTATAGTCTTTAATAAAAGTGCTTTCCCTTTCAGATTACAAATTGACACCTTTTGTCTCTGTGTGTCTCAAAGGTGAGTGATTTCACGTGGAGCCATGATGGGACTCAAGCACTTATTTCATATCGAGATGGGTTTGTCCTGGTTGGTTCTGTCAGCGGACAAAGACACTGGTCATCTGAAATCAACTTGGAAAGTCAAATCACATGTGGCATATGGACTCCTGATGACCAACAGGTAAAGCCTCTTGAATACAGGTGTATAATTTTAAAACTGTGTGAGCAGAGGATGAAATGAATTGCATATAGATCCACAGGGAAGGGTTGGGGCTAGGGGAAGCTGGCTCAGAAGCCTCTTAAAGAATCACAAAGGTGAAGAACAAAGAACATGTCCAGGTCAAAATTAAAATAACAACTATAATTGAACCATAGGTTGGAGAAATCATATTTCCTGTCGATATGGTAAACATTGAGTTAACGTTTTAATTATAGAAAATATTCATACAAATATGCTTTTAAATCTACATAAATCACCAGTTGGTAAAGGCATAGTAGACATAATGATTCACCAAAGTAATTCAACTAGTCAGTATTCATATGGTAGAAAAGTGTGCATTTTCAGGAGAAAAATGCAAAATAATATGGTGAGGGTATAGTTTCACTTATTTGCAAAAAATAATAAAATTATACAGATGATACACTGGTTAATGATAAGAGTTCAATCCAAGGATTCTTATTCATTACTGGTAATAATGTGTATTAGACCTTTGGGTAAGCAATTTGGGAGAATATTTCAAAAGTCCTAAAAATTGCCCACCTTGGTCTAGTGATAGACTTTAGGAACTTATTTAAAAGAAACAAAAGGGAAGAAAATAGAAGTTATAGTTCTTAGAGCATTATTTATGATAGTAAAAATTTGGCAACAGCCTATTTGTCTAAAAATAAAATGGTTGAGTAAATTGTGGTATTACCACCAAAAGGATTATAGAGAAAGTTGTAGGTTGTAGTTATGAAGACAGTGGTATAATCTGGAAGAGCTCTTATGATATAATGTTGAGGAAAAAAAATCAGGATATGAAATAGGGTATGTGATATGATTACTATGTAATAAAACAACCAAAAGAAACCCATCCACATGCTAGAAAGACCTGGAAGGAGACAAAATGCCATGAGTAGGTTGTTTTACAGTGATGAACTTTTGGTTCATTTTCTAAACCCAGTTTTAAATTTTTCTTTAATGTATCTGTTCTACTTTCATGATAAAATAATATATAATAACCTAATAAAGTTATGTGTTGGTAATTCATTTTTTAAATTAAAAAGTTGGGGCAGCCCGGGTGGCTTAGCGGTTTAGCTCCGCCTTCACCCCAGGGCCTGATCCTGGAGACCTGGGATCTAGTCCTGTGTAGGGCTCCCTGCATGGAGCCTGCTTCTCCCTCTGCCTGTGTCTGTGCCTCTCTCTCTCCCTGTCTGTGTCTCTCATGAATAAATAAAATCTTTAAAAAATAAAATAAAATAAAAAGTTGACCAGGTAAAACTTTTGTAAGTATAAAGCTTGTGTTTTCCAGGGACAACAAAATCCATAAAATGCCAGGACGTTTCATAGCAGAGATTTTAGCTTAATATTGGTAAAAGTAAGTGGTATAATAAGGAACCATAACTTTTTTCCATTTTTTGAATTTCCTTCTTTCTTTTTTGAATTGCTTTCCACCAATCATAAACATTCCATGTTTCCATTTTTTTTTTTCCCAATGGTCAATACTTTCTCTTCTCAAAATTTCTGTTATGAGAGCTACAAAGAAACAGTCACAACTCGAAGTTTCTTCAATGGCTCTGAGGCTCCTAAGTATCTAGGAGCATATATGTGTAACTATACGAAGCATTTGCATTCATTGTGACGTTGTGGTTTTGTAGATGTTTACTGTCCCTAGAGTCTGCTCTGAGAAGTCTGCTGCAGCCTTGCACAGACACCTCTCCCTGCAGGTTTCCTCCTCTGTGATGAGAGGTGTGAATGATTTCCTGCCTGTTTCCTGGGGTTTTTGTAATAATCAAATGAGGGAACACTTGTGAAAGCACTTAAAAATGTCTAAGTGGAAGTTTTGGCTTCCCATTCTTCCCTTGCATTGAGGGATGGAATCTGGGAGGCTTATGTCACAAGCCCCTGATGAGCCATGCCTGCCAATGTTCCCAAGAGATAGCATACCTGGAGTAACATGCTGGGGCCACAGTAGGGAGGACTTGGCACCTGTCCTTGAGATGCTGGGGGCCAGATGAGGAGACAGACGCACAAATATCCTGTGCTGTGTCCCAGGAGAGCTGCTGGGTGTCATGGGCGTGACGGAGTGCAGATGGGCTGCAGCTCCTTGTCTCTGTAGACCTGTCTGCAGGACCAGAATGTAGCTTTAGCTGATGATTGGTCTCCCAGCCCACAACCTCTTTCTGAAGGTCTGCTTTTACTGGTCCTGTATTTGGGGCTAATGGGTAGCTCTCATTCAAGGAAAGTGCTTCATTCACTGCCTTTGAGAAAGGTTACAGACCCCTGAAGCAATGAGGGTCCTTCTAAGAATTTAAAGTACAGAAAAGATGTATGGGATACTCATCATATTTGAGCTGAGACATGAAAAATAAAATTCCTTCCTCTATGTCACTCTTTCATATCTCTTGCTTGGTTTGAAAATTATTAATGAGGAAAGAGTATGAAGACAATTTGAAATGTAGTGTCTTGAGCTCTTACATTGGGAGCTGGTGTTTAAAGCTATGCCTCCTCCATCTCAGTCTGTCTCTTCCCTTCTCCTGGAGAACCTCCTGCGCTTGACCTGGAGTAAAACCATCATCCAGGACAAAGCCTCTGCCTCATATCTTGAGAGAGTCCTGAGCATATAGGATTTTAGATTGCTTCCTAACTTTTAAAAATATAAGCAGTATTATTTTACAAGTGAGTTTGAGAGTCTAGCTATTTTCCTACCTGTATATTTTCTTCGGTTTAGAGTGGCATTTCTATACCCTTTCGGGGATTGTAGACTACTTCAAATATCAGATGGAAATTGGGAACCCTTTTCCTGGAAAAATGTGTGTATGTACATGTGTGATTGTATTTATCACTTTGCATAGAATGTTGGGAGCTCATAGGATTCCATGCATGAACTCTTCCTTCGTCCTTCAGATTCTTCATCTAGACAGTCTAGAAGTGACATTTGGTATAATCATCCCCAACATTACAGAAAAGAAACCTGCCTTATATACATACCTGCCTTAAATTCAGCGCCTAGTGTTTTGCTATATGTGCGCACTCTCCTCCTCTTCCCCACCTCCCCCCCTTCCTCCTCTTTCTCTCCCTACATCCATACAGTTTTTGCAGTACTATTTTTGAAAATAAGTTGTAGACATTGTGCACGTCACTGAAATATTTTCAACATGCTTGTTGTAAGAATAAAATCATTCTCCTACATTATCACCCCCAACAAAGTAGCAGGTATCCAGGCTACTTCACACCTCCCCAATTGTTACAAGAATGTGTTTTGTAGGTCTTGTCTTTTTTCTTTTCTTTTCTTTTCTTTTCTTTTCTTTTCTTTTCTTTTCTTTTCTTTTCTTTCTTCTCTTCTTTTCTTTTCTTTTCTTTCTTTCTTTCTTTCTTTCTTTCTTTCTTTCTTTCTTTCTCTTCCTTCCTTCCTTCCTTCCTTCCTTCCTTCCTTCCTTCCTTCCTTCCTTCCTTCCTTCCCTTTCTCTCTCTCTCTCTCTCTTTCTTTTTCTTTTTTTTTTCTTTTTTCTTTTTTTTTTTGTATTTGGAACTGGGATCCAGGTTATGTACAGCAATTGTTTATGTCTTCAGTCTAGAAAAAAAAAATTTTTTTTAAATGATGTTGCCTTTCTAACCAGTTTAGCGTGGATACTTTGTAGAATATTCACACTCTAGACTTGTAGCATTGTTTACCCATACCCATAGTATTATTTAACTTCTATTAGCCTCTGTTATTTTCTGTCACCTGGAAGTGAGGTTGAGATTAGATTTGGATTAAACAGTTTGGGTAACAATAGTTAATAGGTGATACCCTGTCATTCACACTGAGCCACGTTAAAAGACATATAATGTCTCATTATCCCAATAGGAGGGGAGCTGAGTCTGATGGAACCTTTGTAAAAACAACTTTTTCATAGCATGCTTTTAATTTCTTCTATACTTCTGGTGAATTTTTTCAGGTGATATGTTTCATTTCAGATGAGGAAACTTATCTTCCAGTAAATTGCAAGAAGGGAATGTGGTCCTACCTGGAGTTTATATAGTAGGTGAAGACTGTCTTAGTCTCCTCAGGCTGCCATACAGAATTCTACAGGCTGGAGATCTTAAACATCAGGCATTTATCTCTCACAGTTCTAGTAGATGGAAGTCAAGATCAGGTGTTGGCAGGCTTGGTTGCTCTTTTTTTTTTTAGGCTTGGTTGCTCTTGAAGACTCTCTCCTTGGCTTGCAGGTGGCTACCATCTTCCTGTGTCCTCACATGGCCTTTCCTCTGTGTGCTCATCCCCAGTAACTCTTCCTCTTTATATAAGAACACCAGTTCTCTTAGTTTAGGGCCCTATCTTTATGACCTCATTTAACTTTACCTCTTTACAGGCTCTATCTCCAAATACTGTCACATTAGGGGTTAGGGCTACTGCACATGAATTTCAAGTGGGATACAAACATTCAGTCTATAACAGCCTCATAAAAAATAAAGAGTCTTCAAAAAGTATTTTGAAGAATAGGAAATTCACAGAAAGACACTTCTATAAATTCAGCTTGATAAACTTGAGATGTATTTATAAATAGAACAGTCTTTGTGGGGCTTGGAAGAAAAAGCAAATGATATAAATAGAAAATGTCAGAGAAATAAATATAAATATGACTGGGGAAAAAATTTCTATGGGTCCTAAGATGATTAAGAGTAATGCAGAAATGAAGCTCTTGCCATTACTAGGAAACACCCAGCATCACAGCAGTGTGTAGGAGGAGAATGCTTAGTTCCCTCTGCGCTCTCCAGGAGTCTGGGAGAACGCTATGCCTCTTGGTATAGGAAAGTGCTTTGAGACATTCACATTTCCACATGTCCATCCAGCATTCTCTGAGTCTTAGGTGAACATCAGTTCACTTGGAGAGCCTTTGAACCAGAGAAGGTTGTTGAGAAGTTGAGGTGCATTTCCATCAGGAAAGGTAGAGATGCCAGCACATGACCCAGTGTGTTTAGACATGTTCTCCTGGAACAGTGAAGAGTAGTGGATCTGTGTCCATGGAAGATGGGACAGAGGAACAAGCCTCAGACTCACATCTGAGGAATTTAGGTTAGAAAAGGAAGAGCACACCTAAACCAGTACAGGAAGAAAACTCTAGTTCCCACCCTTCTTGAGGGAACATCTTGCAAGAAGAAAGCTCCCAGGAACACCCTCCTGCTGAAGACTCAAGGAGGTCTGCAGAGAATGGCTTCTCAGGGTGGCAGTTTGTCTTTTCCTCTTCCTGGTTACCCCTTATCCACTACAGCCCCTGGACTGCGGCACATGCATAGCTTGGGTGTCTAAACCACCTGGATTTATTTTAAGGGGATCCCAAGGCATCAAGCTGTGTATACTTGAGGGAAGTCAGCAACACCCATTGTCACTCATAGCGCTGACCCCAGATCAGATGATGTGCGGTTCACCCAGTGCTCACTTTGGCAGCACAGCGTATACTAATAACATTGGAATGATGCAGAGAGGATTAGCATGGCGTATGCGCAAGGATGATGTGCAAATGCCATGTGGTTCATCCAGGCCTTGCAGCTTCCTCCCTGACTCAGTGGGTCTTTTCAGGGATCTCAGTCCTCACTGTTGGCTTTTCTTTGCAGCTGCTCCTGCTTTCTACTCTGGCAGACCTGTTCTCTCCCCAGGCCCCCAGAGCTGCAGAGCTCTTTCCTTGAGTGAAGCCTCTTTTCCAAGCAGCATAGGGTTTCACATTGCCTTACCCGCTGCTCCCCACAACTCCAGCTGAGGTGTCTGTGACCCCAGTCCGCAGATCTAGGCCTCATGGTTTCTGCACAGTGCTCTCCCCCCAGCTGGCAGCGAGGCCTTAGGTTGCCAGATCCAGTCCCTGTTCCAGCCTTGTCTTGCCTCTTCCCAGTATGGTCCTTCATACCCTGCTCTTGGAAGCCTTCTCAGCCACTGCCTTTGCCGACACATCCACCTTGGGCTCCTGTGTTCATTCCTTCTTCTCACCTGGTTCACTTGTCTAGGGCTCCAATGTTGGCTGTTTCCCCTTTTTCCTCTCCTTGGGGCGATTTCTCCCACTGCCACAGCCTATCAGCTTCCACCTGAGTACGTAGGCTTCCCCAGTTGTGAGCGACATGCACCATCCGCCCTCCTGTCCCTCATGCTAAGCACTGGCTTCCTGGACCCTACTCAAATCCACATGATTCCAACCTAGCCTGTCAGTGTTCCTCCCTGCCCCATCCTCTGTTGCTGACCATGTACAACCAACCCGGGAATTATCCTGGACTTGGCGTCTTCCTTACCTTCACCCTCCACTTAGTCACCAAGGCCTTGTGATTCCACTTCTTTTTTTCTTTTTTGTGTAAGATTTTATTTATTTGTTCATGAGAGACACAGAGAAGCAGAGACATAAGCAGAGGGAGAAGCAGGTTCCCGCAGGCAGCCCAATGTAGGTCTCAATCCCACGACCCAGGGATCACGACGTGAGCCAAAGGCAGATGCTTAACCACTGAGTCACCCAGGTGTCCTTATTCCATTTTTTTTTTCTTATTCCACTTTTTAAATCCTTGGTGTCAGGAATTATTTATTTATATTTAGATGCTAACGGTGGTTCATTCAGCTTACATGAAAGTATTTAAACTCAGACACCTTGCATTCTGTAATATGTAATAGGGCTGCTGGATTTAGTGACTTGCAGGCTCTTGCCATCACTACTCTTCCTCAGCTTAGTTCTCTGGCTGATTTCTTCCATCTGTCAGTGGCTGCTTCTGCCACACTGGGCTGCCTCTTTCCTGGCTTCTCAGGAGCAAAAGAATGAGTGACTTCAAATCTTTGAAGTTACTTAGAGATCTCCTTTGGGACGCCTGGGTGGCTCAGTGGTTGAGCATCTGCCTTTGACTCAGGGCATGATCCCGGAGTCTTGGGATCAAGTCCTGCATCAGGCTCCCTGCAAGGAGCCTGCATCTCCCTCTGCCTGTGTCTCTGCCTCTCTCTCTCTCTGTGACTATCATAAATAAATAAAAATTTTTTAAAAAATCCCTTTGCCTGCAGCACTGGCTTGTAGACTGTGTTCCTCACAGACTTCTGTGGAGCTGCCTCCCTGGGGCAGGAGATGGAGAGAGCTTCAGGGAGGAGGGGTCCAGGAACACCCAGACCATATCCCAGGGCAAGTCTGCCTCTGTCTGTTTTAGATATGAAACTGGGATGATGTTTTACATTTCGTTTTTTAGGGAAAATCTGTCATATAAATGTAGGAGTCTGGTCCCTCTCTAACATTCTATTTATTTTTACTAAGGTTTATTAAATTAAAAAGCTGCAGTTCTTAAAAGTCAAATAGTACTACTTGGTTTATCATGAAAAATTTAAAAAACAAACAAAACACCAGCACCTTTTAGTTCCTGGTGCTGTCCCTCCTGCTCCCTGATTCCCAGCCCCTGTGGCAGCCACTTGTAACTCTCTGTGTTTGTCTCCCTATTTCTGAATTATGGGCTTGTTCAGTCAGATCTTGATGTCTTGGACTCAGGTGTTCTTTACTGACTTCCCCCCTGGGAAGCGAGAAGCTGGCTCTTTTGGTGTGCCCCTTGCCTCCTCAGCGTCCCCTGCCCGCACCCCACCTCCCAGTGAGCCCCTGCCGCCCCAGGCCATCCGTCTTCTGCGCTTATGGTGTGATTCACAGGTGACTGGTGCACAGAACCAGGGTTGCATTTCCTGCCTCATGTGCTGTTAGATTGGCCCATGGTTAGTAACGTCGCCTTACTTATTGCTTAGTTGTCTGTGTACCAGTCACAGATTAGTTCCTACACACCCTTCCCCTCCCCCTACAAAAATACTAGAAATCTTCTCTGAACGTATTCCACCCCTCGGGAGGTGGTTTTCTGGCACTGTCCCTCCTGGGGTGCTCGGCCCTCTGCCCCAGCAGCACAGCTGGCACCCTGTGTGTAGGTTCCCTTCTCTCCTCTGGTAAGGGAGCCCCTATTTCTGGGGTCACACGCCTTTATTTGTATCTTAATGGAGCATATCTTCCAGTTGAAAATTTCCAGACGATTATATAGCTGGGACACAGCAACCCTTTTGCAGCCTGTCCTTTCAGCTCTTTGCTATTTTCTTTTCTACCCTTCTGGAAATCTTATTACTCAGATGTTGTCCTCCTAGACTGATGATTTGGTTTTAATTTCTTTGCCTGCTTATCCTTTGCCTTTCCAGAGGCTATCCTCAGCTGTATCTTCCAAGTTTTCTTTGACTATTAAAAAATTAATGTTATTTTCAATTTTTAGGAGCTCTTTTTTTCTTTTCTGATCTTTTTTATAACAGCATCACTGTATTTTGGCTAACTGAATTTAAATTAAAAAATAAAATTTAAAATTTAAAAAACTAGCATCATATTATTTCATGGAGGATGAAACAACACAAAGATATTAATTGGAGGTTTTGAAGTATCTTTCTGTATTCTTCATTGTCTTTTTCCTTCAGGTTCTTTTTGGCATTGTTTTGGCTTCTCGTTTTCATATCAGATGCTTTTCTCAAATGTCTAGTTGTCATTGCTCATCTACTCATATTTAAAAAGGTGGAGACTAAAACATGATCTGGATACTAGTTGTGGGGGGTCTGCTCTTAACTAACGGGCTTTGCTGTGGGGCTGTGACTGGATCTGTCCTTCTATGTGTTCCTCACCTGGTGACCCGGGTGGGCTCATTTCTGGCCCTGAGTTGCTGAGCTTTTACTGTGGGCCTCAGCGCTGTGTCTGTGTCACCCCCACCCTGGACTTCTGTTCAGCCCCTCCAGAGGGCCAGACAGGCGCGCCACTTCTGTCTTTGCATAAGAGAGGATGTGTGGGGGGTTGCCTGTTCTTCAGGACTTCCACCCAATCCTCCTGTCTTCTCCCCACCCTCACCTCCACTCTCAGAAAGGCCTTTGGCTTCTCTGGCACAAACCAGCTTACTCCTTGTCTTCTTCTTTGCTGTACATTTGGGCTTCAGCTTGCCCGGGTCTGTTTGGTCACTTACCATCCATCTGCTCTCCAGTGGCTAGAAGTTGGCTTCTCTATCCACTGACCTCCTGTCTCCAGTTCTCTGTTAAAGTTTCACACACATTACTGGTATTCGAGGGTTTGGGAAGGTGTCCAGGTCATCAGGTGACCCCACATAACTTAGTAGCCACCTCTCTGGCCCCTGTTCCCCTACACACTAGCCACAGGGGACTATTATGATTTCCTAAATTCAGATGCTTTCCTGACTTTGCTTATGCTGTTCCTCCTTCTCTTGCCCCTTGTCTGTCCAGGGAAGTTCCACCTGTCCTTGAAGACCTAACACAGACGTCACCTCTGTATAGGTCGCTGCCTTCCTCTCTTCCCCAGCCAGGCAGAGGTTCAGTCATTTCTGGCTCCCTGGCTCTGGTGTTGCAGGAGCTCCTTCTCTGTACTGAGAGGGCATTTTGTAACATTTTCCACATCTTGTAACTGTTGGTGTTTTTTCCTTACAGTGTGTGAGGGCAGGGACCACGCCTCATTCTTCCCTGTAGCCAGGACTCCTTAGGGCAGTAATGTAGGCATGCAGTGAGTAAGGGAAGAATGTTTTCCCTGAAGTTGCAGCTTCCCTCCTCTTTCTGCCTGGAGATGATTAAGTCCATGGCCTTGCCTAAGGAGTTGCCATATTCGCTACCCATCCATCCCCAAGTACCACACACACAGGAGGAATTCCTGGTTTAGCCCGCATACCCTGCCCTGGGAGGACTCAGCACTAGGTTTTCTTTTATTCACTTTTTTTTTCTTTTCTTTTATTCACTTTTATACAGAAAATAAACTATTTTATACAGAAAAGTCTTAAATTTGAGGGGGTTTTCACATCTACCAGTGGATGGTAGATGGAAGATGGAAGATTTCCATTTGGTGTGGAGATTTCATTAGTTATGACTGATTAGATTCAGGTATCTTTTGTTTGTTTTTTATTTTTCAGGCTATACGGTTATCCTTCCTTTAGAAAGCAGTTTGAATGGGGATCCTAATGTCTGAATTCTCCTTCCTACTCAAATCCAAAAGCAGTTTCTGAATGTGAATCATTGTCAGTTTAATCCCAACCCATGGTGTAGAAAACCCAGCTCAGAATTATTAGATATTAGGATACCCTGCCAAGAAAATACACGTGATGTCTTTGGATGAAAGCCTTTGCAAGATGACATGTTCCTGTTTCCTGGCATGCTGCCCGTGCCGTGCTACCTAAGGACAGCAGGATAGAATCGATGACATCTTCACAGACCACCTGACCTCAGACTTGTTTTCACCTTTTCTTCCTGTGTCATATCTGTCCCCTCTTTACCTCTCTCCATCTTTTCTTTACTCTGTAGTAATGACAATTTTTTAATTTATCCTGAGCCAATAGACTTTTTCTGTGTTACAATTCTGAAATTCTCTCCTTATCCAGTGTGCCTCTGACACATATTCATGATGAACATCCTAGAATTACATTAGGAAGTTTACAGCCCAAGAAGGAAACTTTAAGCCTCATTGCCTTTAATGAGGACACAAGTCAGTATTTTTTTAAATCATAAAAACAAATGCTTATTGTTTATCAATTTTAGAAATACCTATAATTACTTCATAAAGTTTATACAGGTGATGAAAGATGCAAACCATGATTAAATTATACAGCAGAGGGCAGCCCAGGTGACTCAGCGGTTTAGCGCCACCTTCAGCCCAGGGCCTGATCCTGAAGACCTGGGATCAAGTCCCACCTCCCACCTCCCACCTCGGGCTTCCTGCATGGAGCCTGCTTCTCCCTCTGCTGCTCTCTCGCGTGCGCTCTCTCTGTCTCTCTCTCTCTTTTTCTCTATGTCTCTCATGAATAAATAAATAAAATCTTTTTTTTTCAATTTTTTTAATGTATTTATGATAGTCACAGAGAGAGAGAGAGAGGCAGAGACACAGGCAGAGGGAGAAGCAGGCTCCATGCACCGGGAGCCCGATGTGGGATTCGATCCCGGGTCTCCAGAATCGCGCCCTGGGCCAAAGGCAGGCGCCAAACCGCTGTGCCACCCAGGGATCCCAATAAAATCTTTTAAAAATAAATAATACAGCAGAGATATATGTGATTATCATGAACTTAGAAAATACATCAAGAGCACAATTTCCCATATGATAAAGGAAAGAGAACTAGAGCTTTAAAAATACACTTTCTTCTCCAGAGTATGTATAGATGGTCCCCAACTTACGATGGTTTGACTTGATACTTTGACATTATAATGGTGCAAAGGCAATATACATTTAGTAGAAACCATACTTCAAATTTTGAATTTTAAATTTTAATTTGGTGTGAAATGAGAATTTTTTACTCAATATATCTTTTTGCTAAATGTCTAGACATAATTCTCCATGATTAGAGGGTAATGTTTGTTTATAAACACTAAAACTTTTATTTAAAAGTAGGAGGTCTTGGGACACCTGGGTGGCTCAGTGGTTGAGCGTATGCCTTCAGCTCAGGGCATGATCCCGGTTCAGGGATTAAGTCCTGCATCAGGCTCCCTGCGAGGAGCCTCCTTCTCCCTCTGTCTCTGCCTCTCTCTCTACAGAATAAATAAATTAAATCTTTAAAGTAAATAAATAAATCAAAGAAGGAGGTCCTGGGGCACCTGGGTGACATAGTCATTTAAGCATCGGACTCTTGGTTTCAGCTCAGGTCATCATCTCGGGTTTGTGAGATAGAGCACTCCACACTTGGCGGGGAGTCTGCTGGAGATTCTTTCCCTCTGTCCCTGCCCTGGCTCAGGTTTGCACACCTGCTCTCTCTCAATTAAGTAAATAAATATTTTAAAAAACAAAAAAGGTCTTAAGTAATAAAATAGACCTAATACTTAGGCAGTTTCAACCATGATTTAAAATAAAGTAGAAGTCTGGATCAGTCCTAACCCCACGGTAAGAGCTTCTTTTTTTTTTTTTTTTTTTTTCAGATTTAGCACCTGCAGGTATAAGTGGGGTGACATCATCTCCTCTAGCCTCTGTTCTGATGTTACTGTTTTGGTTTTGTGTTCTTTGACCTAAGAAGAGAGAAAGTATATTCTTTTTGCTTTTGGATTCAAAGTCTAGATCCCAAGTCTCTTCTCAGCAGCTGAAAGGAGTTTTTTCACAAAATGTAGTCCCTCCACATCTGCTAATGTGATTGGTGATCCCAAATCCAGCAGTGTTTTTCCACCACCTTTAAATCCTGCTGGTGCCATGATGGGGACAACAATGAGAAAAATCACTAAAAGTACCCGTCAGAACTCGGTAGTATCTATCAAATGAAAGCTGTTTTTATGACCTACATTGAAAAAATATTAACACATTAATCAATTGAAAACAGTAATTATTCATTTACTTTTTATGTATAAGGTTATGATTGAAGTACCAACATAGGACTCAAGATTTGCTAACTCTCCAGAAGTGTTCTAAGTGATAAATAATTCTGGAGGGTTTTTAAGCTAGGTAATCTTTAAATTTTGATTATTAAAAAATCAGTAGCACATCAAAAATAAATAGAACAAAGAACCCACATATTTTGCCACATTTGCCTTTTATCCTTTTATTCTTTTTTTGAATTTGCTGTCCTTAAGGTAAATCCCCAATAGCTTGACTTACTTCATTATAAACCCTTTTAGAACATGGCATTTCCTTCGGTAACCACAGAGCCGTGCTCACACGGCCTGTTTACTTTGAAGAAGGCTCTTGTCAGATTGAAGTAAATCACTTGTCTGGTACTTAGATTAGCCTGTGGCTTTAAAGAAGGACATGTGTTGCACAGAGGAGAGGGGTATTCATTGTGAAGTTTTTCTGTGTCTTGCACTATAACATAGGAAACAATTTCTAAAGGAAGCTTTAAAAAGTCATGTAGGTCTTTGTTTCTCAGCTAAAAAAGTGGTGTTATCACAGTTTTATAAGTGAAAAGTAAATGGCTGATATCTGACATACAAGTAATGACTACCTCATAGTTGAGGACAGCTCTTTGACAGAATAAAAGTCAAACTTAACAAAACCAAATTAAAAAGAACCACAATATATTATCTGCAAGGAGTTTTTTATTCACCCTGAGGAAATATTTCCCTTTCCTGGGCCCGTTAAGTGCTGGTGTTTGAAGTGACTCCATTGACTGCCCCTGGTCCTCCTCCTGGTCTTTTAAGGTAGTCATTATAGGTACTATATCAGTTTTAGCTTCACTGGGAAGACTTGAAAGCTCAACACAATAAGAAAGAAACATGGAGCTCTCTCTGACATAAGCTCTTGTACTCAAATTATTTATCATTTTTAATATCCACCAACTCACTAGAATAATGCCTTAGTGATTCATTCCTATGCTGAAGACCCTTAATCATGAGTGAACTGTAAGTAAGTAAAGGACCTATGCAGTAGAGCTCCTACCTAGCAGTTTCTGGAAACAGCTTTGAAATTAGATTTAATCTAAAGGGTGATTGGAAAGGGTGGAAAAGGTGATTTTTTTTTCCTCGCCTCCCCATTAGATTTTCCCATGACTTTTCAGTAGTGTGTGTACTGCAAAAGGGAAGCCCATTTTATTTTAAGCCCTAAAGGGGACATATATAGGAATGATTTTTGCCAAACTAGACAGGGAGGATATGAATAACAAAGAAAATAATAGAAACATACTTAGGAAGGGAAGTCAGGAGATGCCTCTTACCCTTCATGGCTATCTTTATGCAACTGTTGATACTGTTTAGTTTTTTAGATTTTTCCATTTTGTTATTCTGGAAGTTCTGTTGAACTCTTCATAAGAGAAAATAGATTTCTTTAGCAAACAGGTGCAGCTACTATGTTTATACTTTTTTGTCAATGCTATTTTGGTTAACTGACAATGGTAATTAAGATGTGTAAAAAAAAAGATGTGTAAAAATTAAATTGCTCTTTGTTATATCTGGATTCAGATAATTGATGAATCACTGTATAGAACACTCAGTATAAATAAATTATAAAATACATTAAATGAAAAAAACCTTTCTTGAAATTTGCATTGAACAACTTAATTTAAGAATGAAATGGGGGATGCCTCAGGAAGGAAAGGAAAGGAAAGAACTGAACCATATGTTCAGCATTCTGATTTTTTCTGGCTTCTGTCTCACTGATCTCAAAGGGCTAGCAGGATGCCTGGGTGCCACTGAGAACTAACATAGTGGTTTGAATTAGGGTGGCAGTACTCACAACAGTCCCTTCCCCTGGCCCAATGCAGAGTGAGCAAGAGAGGAAAAGAAGGAAAAAAGGACTGTAAGACTGGCATAAAACAATTAACAAGATGGCAATAGTAAGTTCTAGCCTTTCAATTATTACTTTAAATGTAAACGAATTAAACTACCCAGTAAAAAGACGTGGAATAGTTGAATGGATTAAAAAACAAAAATCAAAAAAACGAAGCCCAACTGTATGTTTCCTACAAGATACTCTCTTTAGATTTAAGATATGTATCCCCAAAATAAATGAATGGGAAAAGATAGCTCCCTGCATCCCTTAGCCAAAAGAGAGCAGGGATGACTGTATTTATGTCAGACAAAATAGACTTTAAGTCAGAAACTGTCACAAGAGACAAAGACAGACATTATATAATGGAAAAAGGGTTAATTCGCCTGGAAGATCGAACAATTATAAATATATATGCATGTAACATCAAAGAACCTAAATATATAAAACACTAAATATATAAAGTAAACATTGGTAGAACTGAAAAGAGAAACAAGCAGCAATATATATAGTAATGGTAGGAGACTTCACTACTCCACTTTCAATACAGGATAGTATATCCAGACAGAAAATCGGTAAAGAAGCAGTGGATTTTAACAACACTATAAACCAAGTGGACCTAACAGATATATACAGAATATTTCACCCAAAGGAAGCAGAATATACAGTCTTTTGAAGCACACAAGAAACATTCTCTAAGGTAGATCATGTGTTGGGTCACAAAATGAATCTTAACTAATTTAAGAAAATTGAAATTACATCAGGTATCCTTTTCAATCACAATGGAAGGAAACTAGAAATGAATATTAGAAGTAATGCTGGAAAATTAAAAAATATGTATAAATTTAAGAACGCACCCTTGATTAACCAAATGGGCCAATGAAGAAATAAAGGAAAATTAGAAAATACCTAAAACTAATGAAAATGAAAACACAACATGCCAAAACTTATGGGATGTAGCAAAAGTTATACTAAAAGGGAAATATATATAAGTAATAAATACTGACCATGCAAAAAGAAGAAAGATTTCAAACAATCTAACTTTATATCTCAAGGAACTAGAAAAAGAAGAAACTTAGCCTAAGTTAGCAGAAGGAAAGAAATACTAAGACTTAGAGCAAAAATAAAATGAAATGGAAAATAAAAAAACAATAGAAAAAAAAACCTAAGAGTTGATTTTTTTTAAAAAAGATCAACAAAATTGTTAAAACCCTAAGTAAAGGAGATGATTCAAGTAAAATCAGATATGAAAGAGGAAGGGTTGCCTGGCTGTCTCAGTCAGTAGAACATGCAACTCTTGATCTCTGGGTTATAAGTTCGAGTTCCACATTGGGTGCAGAGATTGCTTAAAAATCTTAAATAAATAAAAAAAAATGAAAGAGGAGATATTGTAACTAATGTCACATAATTAGTGATAGAAAGTAATAGAAAGGATCATTAGAGATTATTATAAACAATTCCATGCCAACAAATTGGATAACCTAGAAGAAACGTATAAATTCCTAGAAACATATAACTTACCAAGATTGAATCATGAAGAAAAAGAAAATCTGAGCAGACCTATAACTAGCAACTAGATTGAATCAGTAATCAAAAATCTCACAAGAAAGAACATGCCAGGGCCAGATGGCTTAATTGGTAAATTCTGCCAAACATTTAAAGAATTAACACCATTCTTTCTCTCTCTCTTCCAAAAACTTGAAGAGCAGGGAACACTTCCAAACTTATTTTAAGAGGCTAGCATTACCCTGATACCAAAGCTTGACAAAGGCACTGTAAGAAAAGAAAATTATAGACCAATATCCCTGATGAATATAAATGCAAAAATCCTCAACAGAATACTAGTAAACTGAATTAAGCAGCAAGTAAAAAGGATCATATACAGTAATCAAGTGGGATTTATTTCTGGTAGGCAAGGATGTTCAACATATGAAAATCAACTAATGTGATACCCCACATTAACAATATAGGATAAGAACCGCATGATCCCTCTCAAAGACATAGAAAAAAACATTTGACAAAATTAAAAAAAAAATCTAAACTAATATTAGAAAGGAATTACTTCAACATAAAAAAGGCCACATATGAAGATCCCATGGCTAATATCATGCTTAATGGTGAAAAACTGAAAGTTTTGCTCTGGGATCAGGAACAAGACAAAGACGAACACTCTATCCATTTCTATTCAATATAGTACTGCAAATTTTAGAGCAACTAGGCAAGAAAAGGAAAAGACATTCAAATAGGAAAGGAAAATGTAAAAATATCTGTTAACAAATGATACGATCTTAAAGGTAGAAAACCCTAAAGGGTACACACACACACACACACACACATACACATACACATACACATACAAACACAAACCTGTTAGAATAAACAAATTCAGTAAAGTTGCAAGATACAAAATCAGTATACAAAAATCAGTTGCATTTTTATATACTAGCAATGAACTATCTGAAAAGGAAATGAAGAAAACAATCCATATGTGCAATAGCATCAAAAATATGAATAAATTTAACCAAGGAGGTGGAAGACTTACAGGGAAAACTACTAAACAGTAATGAAAGAAATTAAAGACCACACAAATAAATGGGAAATATATCATGTTCATGGACTTAAAGAAGACTTAATATTGTTAAAATATCCATACTACACAAAGCAATCTACAGATTTAGCACAATCCATATCAAAATCCCAGTGGCATTTTTTACAGAGATGAAAAAAACAATCCTAAAATTCAAATGGAACCACAAAGGACCTGAAATAGCCAAAACTGTTTTGAGAAGAACAAAGCTGTACGAATCACACTTCCTGATTTCAAAATACATTACAGAGTTACATTAAATAAAACAGTGTGGTACTGGGATAAATACAAGCATAGAAACCAGTGAAACAGAATAGAGAGCCCAGAAATTAACCAATGCATATGTGGTCAACTGTCTTCCAACAAGGCTGGCAAGAATATACAGTGAGGAAAGGATAATCTCATCAACATATGGCTCTAAGATAAATACATTCATATACAAAAGAATGAAATTGGACTCTTGTCTTACAGCGTATACAAAACTCAGACTGGATTCAAGATTTAAACTCAAGACCTGAAACTGTAAAACTCCAAGAGGAAAACATTGGGAAACTTCATGTTATTGGTGTTGGCAATGATTTTTTTGGTTATGACACCAAAAGCATAGGCAGCAAAAGTAAAATTAGTCAAGTGGGATACATGAAACTAAAAAGTTTCTGCACGGCATAGAAAACAACAGAATGAAAAGGCAACCTTGAGAATGGGAGAAAATATTTGCAAACTGTATGTGATAAGCAGTTAATATCCAAAATATAAAAGGCGCCCCTTCAATTAAATAACAACAACAAAAAAAATTTAAATAGCCAGATTAAGAATACACAAAGGACTTGAATACACATTTCTCCAACAAGTAAATGAAAGATGCTTAACATTCCTAATCATCAGAGAAATGGAAATCAAAACCACAATTAGATACCACCTGTTAAGAGTACTATTGTAAAAAAAAAAAAAAAAAAAGACAAATGTTGGCTAGGATGTGGAGAAATTGGAACTCTTTATGCTTTTAATGGGATTGTAAAATGTTGTAGCTATGGAAAACAGCATGGAGGTTCCTCAAAAAAATAAAAAATTGAACTACCCATGCAATGCAGTTATCCCAAAGTTCTTTCAGGTATTTATCTAAAAGAGTTGAAACCAGGGTCTTGAAGAGATATTTGCACAACTATGTTCACTGCAGCATTATTCACAGTAGCCAAGATGGGGAAACAACATAAATGTCCATCAGTGAGTGAAAGGGTAAACAAAATGTGTTTTGTTCATATACACAGTGGAATATTATCCTTAAAAAGGAGGACTGGATAAAACATGGATAATCCTTAAGAATATTATCCTAAGTGAAATATTCTGGTCACTGAAGGCCAAATACCACATGATCTCACTTAAGTGAGGTATCTAAAATAGTCAAACTCATAGAAGGAGATAATGGAATGATGGTTGTCCAGGGCTGGAGGGAGGGGAAAACAAGAAGTTGCTGTTCAATGAGTATTAAAGTTTGTTATGCGAGATGATTAAACTCTAGAAATCTGCTGGATAACATTGAGCCTGTACTTAACAAGACTGTATTGTACACTTAAAAACTTGATGGTGTAGAACTCACTTGATGGTGTTAAGTTTTTTTTACCACCTTAATGTATTGAAGGTCTAAATTTATTTGGAAATCTGTTTCTTGTTCAATGTTCTGTTTTCTTCATAGGCCTTTATCAATACCACAGCACAGTGGTGGCTGTGGTTTGATGCAGAATCCTTGTATGAATGCCAATGTTTGTTCATATGGCTGAACTATAAAATTAAGCTTCTCAGCTTTCCCTGTAGCATTCCTGAATCCCAAATGCATTGCTGCTCTTGACAGCCCTGCCCTTGGCATTAAATATATCCTTGTGTCATATTGAGGAGAGGTGACATATATGCTGCTACCAATGACACTCTCTTGATTAACTTCTGAGCCCTCTTCTTGACTAGGCCTCAATCTTGGCCTGTAAAACTGAGTTCTCATCACAAATGATTTCATACACATGTGTGCACACACACACACAGTCTAAGAGACTTGAACAAACACTAGCATAGTTTCTGTCAACTCAAGGCTGTGTTGCTAGAGATGACAACTCCAGCCCCCTTAACTTCTTGCCTGGGAGAGGTCAAGGTTTCCAAAAGAATCTATTGTTTGTTCCTGACAGTAGTGCCCCTATAACCTAGTCTCTGGGTATGTAGGACCCCAACTTCAGTAAGCATCAGTTAGCAAGTCCAGGTAGCCCAGTCACACTGAGAAACCTCGCCTTCCACTTTTGTATATTTCTACTTCTTACTCTGCTCAACAGCACCCCCTGCCCACCCCCATTGAAATGCTCAGTCACCTCTGAACAGATGGAAGTTGAGTTCAGTTCATGCTGAAACTGGTTAAAGTCTGTTCTTACCTCCTTAAATAGTTTCTAGTTTTGTTTATTTTTGACATCAGTCACAGGTGCCATTAGGTCAGCCCCCATTACTGTGTATCCCAACAGCTACTGCCAAGTCAGAGACTTTTACTCTCCTCAGTGTCATTTCAGAAGTCATTTTGTCTTAGGCCTTTCTTTTTTTTTTAAGATTTTTTAAAAATGTATTTATTCATGAGAGACACAGGGAGAGAGAGGCAAGAGACACAGGCAGAGGGAGAAGCAGGCTCCATGCAGGGAGCCCGATGCGGGACTCGATTCCAGGTCTCCAGGATCACAACCCAGGCTGAAGACAGTGCTAAACCGCTGAGCCACCTGGGCTGTCTTAGTCCTTTTGTTGGAGAAGTTTGTTAGTAGCCACAGGAAGAAATTACTATTTTCAAATATTAAGAAATATATTTGGATATATTTTTAAAACTTAGAGCATTTTAAAACAGAAAAGGATCTGAGAGCTCATTTAATAAACTTTTTCAGCTGACAGAGGAGACCAACATTCAGGAAAGTAAATGATGAATTTAAAATTACATAAGTAGTTAAGAACTAAAATAGAGCCAGATAACCTGGCCAAAGGAAAAGGTGTCCTTTGCAAAGGAAAAGGCGTTTCCCCCAACAGATTCAGGCAGTCTTACCAAACAGGCTAAGCAGATTCCAGTGTCACTTAGCATCCCCTTCCCAAATTAAAATTACATATTTACCCCCAAGGACCATGTGGTGGTGAGTGGTTGCACTAGGCATTTTCACCCTATTCCAAAGATCTGCTACAAAGCTGTATTTTTCTCTACCTCATTCAGAACATACTTAAATATATTTTAAATAGTATATTCACATAGTTTGAAATTTTTAATGTTAAAAGTGGTATATGATGAAAAATCCCCTTTCCTCTGCTATGCCTAGGCTACCCACTTCTGTTCCCCAGAGGTAATTGGTATTTCCAGTTACTATATATCCTTCTGGAGATAGCCAAGTTAAATGTGTGTTTTAATTAATCTTACACTCAGACCATTCCCCTCCTTGCCCCGAAACCATGTGTGTTCATCTTATAAGGGTGAGTAAACTTAAAAATGGAGCCTGAAAGGCTTAGGGAAGAATGTTCTAGTAACAAGAACTCTTTAACATTAAAAATGATGCCTGAGGCAGATAGAATATTTCCTTCTCTGAAACTCTTTAAACAGGATAGTGTGTCATCTTTATGAGTTAGTTTATAAGTGGTTATTCTGCAGTAAAGCAATGAAATGATCAAAATTACATGTTTAGCCAAAAGATAGTTTTTTATTGTATATATTTTTGGTGAGATTTCTTTCCCATATTTATCAGAATAAGTCTCAAATGTCTGTTCTAGAAATGATTGTTGGGGCACCTGGGTGGCTCAGTCAGTTTAGCATCTGATTCTTGATTTCGGCCCAGATGATGATTTCAGGGTTGTGAGATCGAGCCCAGCATTGGGCTCTACACTGGGCGTGGAGCCTGCTTAAGATTCTCTCTCCCTCTCCATCTGCCCTTCTCCCTCTAAAAAAAGAGAGAGAGAGAGAGAAATGATTGTTATAGTCAACTGTGAAATTACATTTCATCCTTTTTTCAAAGAACCAGGAAATAATCTGTTAATCAGTTGAGGAATTGTCATTTACAATGGTCTGATTTCAGTGACTCTCTTTAGTTGTAAAATATTCAAATCTGGCCTTGAAGCATTTGAAAACTAGTGCTCTGAACCTCCAACTGAGAGGTCCTTCAAAAATAAAATTTTACTTCAGTGACGTCTCTGAACAGAAGATTCCTTCTAAATGCAAAGGGACATCATATTTTTTCCCTTCCTTCCTCTCTCTGCAGTGGCACATTTAGACATTTGCCACCAGTAGGGCTGACGTTACTAGGAGGAGCATGTAATCACTTTGTTATCTGCTCCCTTAGCTTAAATCACAAAGGAAAAATAAATGGACAAAAAGGTCAGCTTCTTCTGGAACTAGTTAAATTGGTTGCTAGTTAAACTCTACTACAAAAGAGGTGAACATTTATAGAAGCTTGTATTTTTATAGTTGAAATTTCCTAATATGGTTTTTATTCAAAAATGTAGATGAATACCAGTTTCCAAAAATAAAAGTACTTACGAGATATTATCGCTGGCTCCAAATGTAAATCTTCTGACTGATTTTACATCTTCGAACCACCTTTGGCTCGTGGCTTGGTTCGTTTTAAATTGCTGGTCATAATTGTGTAATATTTTTAAATAATTACATCTAAAAATAATTTAGAATGGAGAACACTGATATTAAACACTGCCTGCAATGAGGGGGAGCCATTGAATGGGTATGACCTGAGGGCCCCAGGTTTCTACCAGCTTGTCTCATTCTTGGTACATATGACAAAGGGAGTATCGTCCAGGCCCCTACATGAAGCCTGCAATGCAACAGAGAAAACAAAAAAAATATGAGACAGAAATTTATTTCATCCATTACTGAAAGTATTTTATAGGCCAGTTTTATGGAAGATTTGAGTATTGGTTTATAGTTTAAAAAAGAAAGGAAAAAGGTTTTTGTTTCATTTATTTTTTTTTAAAGATTTTAATTTATTTATGATAGTCACACAGAGAGAGAGAGACAGAGACATAGGCAGAGGGAGAAGCAGGCTCCATACACCGGGAGCCCGACGTGGGATTTGATCCCAGGTCTCCAGGATCGCGCCCTGGGCCAAAGGCAGGCGCCAAACCACTGCGCCACCCAGGGATCCCAGTTTTTGTTTCATTTATAGGTAGACTGGGCAAATACCAAACAAAGCTTTGGGCAGAAATACATTTGCTAATAGTCTCTGAGTGTCTGCTCATGACAGGCAGCGTTTGAGAACCTGGGGTGCAGACCTGTCCTGCAGAAACTCATGGTTCAATTCGAAAGACAGGCATGCGAAAACAGCCAAATTGAGGGATACTGGGGGGGCCATGGTTAGAATTAGATTAATTCCATTCCATGTAGTGGGTCCCCAGAGCCTTCACACGTGATATCTCAATGCCTGTTCCATACCAGACACTATACTAGATATGGGAGATAAAAAGCCATAGTCTTTGCTGTAAGACAATCTGACTCTGTGTGTGTGTGTGTGTGTGTGTGTGTGTGTGTGTGTATGTGTGTGTGTAGGTTGGGGAAAGGATGAAGTTATGCTTTTCATCTGGGACATGTTGGTTCTGAAGGGCCTTTGGCACATCCAGGGGTAGGGGTCAGGTAGGAAATATCCGATGCAGGAGTCTGGAACATAGGGGAGAGGCCTGAGCAGAGAGACAGCCCTGAATAGGGCCTTTGAGGCCATGGACACAACTGTGATCTCCTAGAGAGGGAAGATAGCCTGAAGCCATGCTTAGAAGAGGAGACAGATCTGGGAAGAAGGAGCCAGCACCAGCCTATCTTGAGCACCAGCATGAAGGAGTGGAAACAGAGATGGGTGCATGTACCTACTGTGTATTCATTATTATTAGACTTTTCTGCCTTGTTCTCTTAAAGTCCTTCACTCACATAAGCTTTGTCTCATTGGAAGTGATTAGGCATGAAAAGAACTTGAAATAGAGATTTTTAAAAATCTGATTTCATGTTGTATCAGTGTTCTCCAGTTATCTGTGACAGGCTTGTTCCCAAACAGAGTAACTTCCTCCATCACTGCTTGACAACTAGGCTGTTAGCACTGCTTTTCCCCTTCCCTCTGATCTTAATAGTGTGTTATCTTCCCAGGAGAGCTGTAGTTGGGAGTGATTCATGGTGGAGAATTTGGGGGCTGGCATTAGTGTAATGTTGCACACTGATGCCTCACTAAATCACCCATCCTCTTCTATTCAGAAATTAGATGTCTGTTCTATTGTCTGATATCTGTTCTTCTCCAAAATGGAAAAATGTGAACATTACTCAAAAGATACTTCAAAGCAGAGGCCTTTCCTCCCTTCCTTCATAAGCACTTCCTGTCATGTGTCATCTACTCTGACAGGCCCTGGGGAGATAGGAGTGAGCAGAGCGCACATCGGCCATGCCCTGAAAAGCTTATAAGCATGCAAGCCAGACAGAAATCAAACAATGGTGCAATAAGTGAAAGTAGTGATGAGTGTGCGCCAGTGGAAGATGATAGGGTAATGTGAACCTATAATGGGGGATGGAGGGTGGGAACTGGTTTGGGATTGATGCATAGTACTTGTGAGTACTTGTGAGGAAGAACGGTTGGCTGTGGCCTGCTAACAAGCTATCTTTATTAGAAACAAAAGTCATTAGTGATAAATTAACTCCTTCATGCAGCACCAAGATTCATAGCCGTTCTTCAAAACATACATGAGCAAATGAAGGAGGATATGGGAACCCTAGTCCTGCATCTCCGAGCCTGTATCACTGAGGTCTTGGCAGACAGGCCAGCCGATACTCCTTTCTCCATTGGCAGCCAAAAATTCAACTTATACAATGTTTCATCGTATTCCTAGTAGTTTGTTTTTTCTTTAAGCCAAGTGCAGTAATAGATTCCTCACTGCCCCGATTTAGCCCCTTTTTTCCCCAGTCATTAAAATGTAGACATGTTTAAAGGAGTATTTGATGGACAGTCAGTTCATTCAAAAACAGATCTATAAATTCTGTGAGCTTTTTACTACTTAAATGAAATATATCATCCCTTTGCAATTCACCTGTCTTAATCATCAGGATTTATGTCCTAAAAATGCCTTTTGATGGTCTCTGACTTTCCTTCATTTAACAGTAAATACTATTAAGTGCCCTCTGTACCCAAAGCTGTTAGGTACAAGAGGAACAGCTGTGGATAGTCTTTGCTCCCAAGGAGTTTAATGTCCAAATCTTAGCAAAAAGAGGCAAGGACCTAATAAGCTCTAAATAACTTTACCTTTGTGTAAATCCTAGTCTTTCCAGTAAGATAGCCCAGTGGCCTGATCACTTAATGGGCTTATCAACTGACCTGACTTCTCAAGTTGTTTTTACATCTATAAAATGGAAAGAATCTGCATGCTTGTTACAATCATTGCTGATGGATGCACAGATCTCAGTAAACATAAAAGAAAAAGTTTTAAATGTCAACAGATGTGGGATGCCTGGGTGGTTGAGCATCTACCTTCGGCTCAGGGCATGATCCCAGGGTCCAGGATCAAGTCCCACATCGGGTTCCCCACAGCGAGCCTGCTTCTCCCTCTGCCTGTGTCCCTGACTCTATCTCTCATGAATGAATAAATAAATAAAAATCCTTTAAAAATTAAAAAATATGCCAACAGATGGAGAAAGTACAGAGCCACACACACAGAGCAGAAGAGAACATGTTATATTCTTGGGGAGCTCCTCCTTTCCATGGCCCCAAGGTTCCCCTTGGTTCACCCCCTTGGTGTCATTCATGAATGAACCAGCTAGAATGCACAACTCATGCCAGGGACTTCTAGCGGCTGTGAGATGCTTCTCTGTTGCACTGATGGATGGGGGTTAACCCTTTCTTTGCCCTCTCCATGCTTTAACTCTGACCGTGTGTTTGCCCACACCCGCAGCATGTTCCTGCGTGTGTGCTCCAGGGCCAGGTGAAGTGAGGGGGACTCCTTGGGGCAGCCCTTCCTCCACACACCAAGGTGTCAGGCCCATCTGAGCTCCATTATCGACAATGCTGGTACTTACCTCCCAGGATTATTTTGGCAACACATGAGGTAAAGCTCTTAGTATAGTGCTTAGCACAAAGTAAACGCTCAATGAATGTGTTAATACTGTTAATACATTAGAACCTTAATGATTAATTAATACATTAATACCAGTATTATTCTTAGTTAAATAAAACATTAGACAAACTATTTCAAGAGCCTCTTCTTTCCAAACGTGGTTAGATAACCTGCTTATATAACCAAATATATTTTCTCTTTTGTCAGACACACAGCTGAAGTTTTTCTTCTAAATTTGAGCAATTCTTACTGAACCTTTGCTACTGTTGCTTTTTTTTTTTTCAAGAAAAATACATATCATCTTCTTAACCCTCCTTCTCCAACCAAAAAACCCAAACATACAAACAAAACCCACAAAAAGTAAGGCAGTGATTTTGCTGATATCATTTGTAAATATCCATACAACCTAACAAATATGTTTATTTTACCATTAGTCACATTTTGATATTAGAGGACTAAAATTCTTGCAATAATAGCCAGCTAAGTTTCTGGTGCTTAATGCTTTGTGTATCGCCTCAGTTACTTAACTGCTCTGTTTTTTTAGTCCTAAATACGTTTTATCCTTCTAAGCAAGTTGAGATGACAGGGTTTGCCAGAAACTGCAGCCCTTTCTCCTCGTCCATCAAGGGTCCCGATCCTTGCTTGCAGGTGCTGTTTGGCACGGCTGATGGGCAGGTGATCGTCATGGACTGTCATGGCAGGATGCTGGCCCACGTCCTCCTGCACGAGTCTGATGGCATCCTCAGCATGTCCTGGAACTACCCTGCCTTCCTGGTGGAGGACAGCAGTGAGAGCGACACCGACTCGGACGACTACTCCCCGCCCCAAGGTAGCCAGCAGGAGGAGGAGGGAGGGCGAAGGTGCACCATACTGCATGGCACCCTGACATACCAGGAGGGCCTTGGAGATGCGCAAGGCAGGATGGCGGAACGTCTGGGTCTTGATTCGGCTATCTTCCCTCTGCCTTCCCTTTTCTCAGAATCACCGCGCAGGTTGATGAAGCTCCATTGGCTTAGGTTTCACTAGACATGAAATGACCCTTTCTGTGTCCCTGGGGTGTTGTGGGTCTTAGCTGCTTAATGAGAATAAAGAGAGCTGGAGATGAGAAATGCTGTGCTATTACTATAACTTAATCTGTGGTGTTCGAAATCCCTAATGTCATTAAAGCCTGTAGCTTTAGTTATGTGAGAAAAGGATTAGTTCTGCCCGTAATGCAGGCCAGTATGCTGGGCTGCCATCCGTGCTCCGTCGTCTTTATTTCAGACGAAAACTTTCTTTTCTCAGTTCAGGAGAACCTGTCTCCTGCCCCCATAAGCCTCAAATGGTTAGATTAGATCCATTGCCAAACAATTCTTTAAGATCTGGAGCAGCAAGGAAAAGTTTCAGGCTCTCAATGGGGGTAATTTCAGATTCCAGCCTCCTTCACCTTCGCAGTATGTTTTATCCCTCAACTGTATGAGAGACCTCCCCCATACACACACACACACACACACTCATCCTCATCCACACACTGGCAGAAGCCTTTGATGGTCACGCTGCCCATCACCAACAGCAGCATTCAGCGCTGGTCTGCTCAGGGTTTGGGCTCGTCCCCAATACTCCATACCTCTTTTTTTAAAGGAAAATGTGTTATGAAATCGTGGCAGATTAGACGTGGTTATACAGCTGCAGTATTTCTGTTCTCAGCATGCACAGCTGTGTTCGCGCTGCTCACTGAGCGCCCTCGACAGGCTAGACGGTTTCTCCCTTCCTTGTGCCTGTGAGCATGTTCATCCTATGAAGGGCTGGTCTAAAGAATATTCTTTAATTTTGTCCCCCCCCGCCCAACAGCATCTATCTCCATTGGTGCTTGGAGTGCTCTCATTTTGTCGTCTTCTGTCCCAGACATGATATAATACATGATGCTTCCCAGAGACAGCACATATTCATTTAGTCATTTGTTGGAGGAGAAGACAGTGTTTGCACATGAAGGAAACTTCAGATGCTTGGTACTGTTTCAGGATGGGTGGAGCTTGGGGGAAGAGAGAGTACTTCCATTTGAGAAATAACTGTACCTTTTCCTAGTAGGACCCTAGCCCTGAGTGAGGTGTTGATCATTTCTCCAGCCTCGTAGTAATAAAGTCAGTGTCTTACAACATTGGGTACTTTTCAGCATACTTTTAAAACAGAGCTTTATTGAATGCAAGTTTACTTAGCCCCATGTATATATAATAGGAAGAAACAAATAGGAAGATCCAGAGACCCAAGTTTATAAAGCGGGTTCAGAATAAGTCCAAGAATAGAATTTAGTTCCTGGCTGCCTCTCTAACCTATTTCCCTTCTTAGAGCCATGGGGCAATTTGGAGGAAGATTGGGATTTGCCTTTCACATAACAGGGTTTTTCTTGATGGCCTAGGGAATTTGCACATAGAGGTAGGTACCTACAGCATCTTAAAGTGAAGCAAAGGAAAGTCACAACTGGGAATGCTCCACAAGTGAGGCTGAGTGGGGGCTGAGTGTGTGGATGTCAGGCCGGCCCAATCTGCATGACTGCCAGAGATGAACTCAGCATGGGTGTGAGGCCTCTGGGATTCTTCAGAAAGAACCCTGATTTATCCTGGCCTGTGGAAAGGACTGACTTTTACTTTTGAAACATGTGGAGAATTCCAGAACATGACCCATCACAGCATCCTTAGCATCCACAAGTACTCCTTGAACTTACAAAGCAGAATTTTCTTCATACTGGCTGTGTATGGTAGGTATAGCAGAATTCTTTATGAGACACATCCCACCTTGGCCTTCTCTCCAGATTTGGGGGTGTCTCATGATAAACACTTAACAAAGAACTCATGGTGGCTGCTGTGGCTCCTCATTTCCTATAATGTTCAATGAAAGAGAAATAGCATTGAAAAGCAACTTTTCTCTGTACATTGGACCAGGATTAAGATACCATTTTCATCCCTCTTACCATCCTTACACGTTATGACATTAAAATTATTTATGGTTACACATTAGTAGAAACATGACACATTAATACACAAGTTAATAATCTTTTCACATATATTCTCACCACCATACAACAGAGCCCAAGGGACCCCAGTTGGTACCTCCAGGGCTCACTGTCCCCACCCTGCTTCTCATTCCAGAGTTCTCTGGGAAGCATCCCTCTGATGGCCTTGTGTCGTTCCTGAGTCATAGCAAATGTTGCCTTACTCAGTGACATCCCAGTCCAGAGTCTGATCTGCAATATCAGGCAGTTTCTCAGACTGGCTACAAGACTGCAGTAGCATGCTCTGGATGTGGGTCACGTGTGCATCGCCTTCTCTTCACTCAGCCCTTTTGTCCCGGCAGATGGTCCAGCAGCATATCCCATCCCGGTGCAGAACATCAAGCCTCTGCTCACTGTCAGCTTCACCTCGGGGGACATCAGCTTGATGAACAACTATGATGACTTGTCTCCTACTGTCATCCGCTCGGGGCTGAAAGGTACAGAAGGCCGCATGTGACCCCAGGCCCACACATCTGCCCTGTGTGCATTTGCCTTCCAGTGGGCATCCTACACCCATTACTTATCCGTGCCCGTCCCTCTGCAGTGACCTCTTCCAGGCTTAATGGAGTCTGTGAATGAAAGCCATTTCCTTTCGCTTCTCTGCTTATCTGACAAGCCGATACCCAGGGACTCCTGATGGTCTTCGTCTTTCTGTTCTTTTCCTACCACGACAAGAATTATCCTTTTTCAGGTGTGTGGTGTTTGCCTCTGGCTGACATTATACCTGTACAGTATCTGCAGCAGCAGATCACACACAGCACAGCCTCACAAGGGCCCCGGTTATTTTGAGACTCATTAAGGAACTGATCGTTGTGTGGTAAAGTTACCTCAGCAAACTACGGAGGTTCTACAGTTGCCAGACTGAGACACTGATGCAAACATCAGCCTCCAAGTGCTGACACTTTCCTGACAGATGTTAAGACATCTGTTATCTCAAGAAAATCGCTGTCTGTAGGCATTTGGTGCGTTCTGAATTTTGCAGTTTGAGGATATTTACTTATGTTGTGACCCTGATGAGTTCTTTGGAAAAACGGTTCTGTCTCTTCAGGATTAAATGGTGCGATGTAGGAATTTCTGGACTGCCTCTGGTCTCAAAGTTAAAGGGACCCACTGGGCAGCACGGGTGGCTCAGCGGTTTAGTGCCGCCTTCAGCCCAGGGCCTGATCCTGGAGACCCGGGATCGAGTCCCATGTTGGGCTCCCTGCATGGAGCCTGCCTCTCCCTCTGCCTGTGTCTCTGCCTTTCTCTCTCTCTCCCTCTCTGTGTCTCTCATGAGTAAATAAATAAAATCTTTGGGAAAAAAAAAGGAAAAGAAAATATTTTTTTAAATAAATAAATAAAAATAAAGGGACCCACTATACTCTAAATGGAAGGTCAAGGGCAAACCCAAAACTGCAGTTCAGCTTGCCCCTGTCATTCAGAACTGACCCTCAAACCAGAGAGTTGGAGCAGGTGCTTCTTGCCTGAATGATTCAAGACTCACAGGCCTGTAGAGACCACAAGTCCATATACTTAACTGTTGATTGCCTGTAATGTGTTATACCTGTCTGCACACCCCCAAGTATGTATTCTATTTTAAAATTGTATATTTTTAGAAGTTCTGCTCCCTTTTATGAATGTCCCATTTTGTCTCAAAACTATAATTGTAAGGAATTACTTCGTCTTTAAATTCCTGAGGGACATGGACTTTGCAGAAGTCTGTGTTTATACACATACACAAATGGGCTCCTTTAAAAGCTGAGTATTATGTGTGTGTGTGTGTGTGTGTGCGTATGTGTGTAGTGATGGTGAACTTAAATTCCTTGGGCTTCTCTGTGTTCTTTTCTGAAGGTTTTGACCTTTGTGGAGCCAAACTGCAGGATAGTCATCATAAATTCTCACATATAGTTAGTAATCCAAGCTCTTCTTTAGAAATTCTATTTTTAGGGACTCCTGGGTGGCTCAGTCAGTTAAACATCTACCTTTGGCTGCGGTCATGATCTCAGAGTCCTGGATCCAGCCCCGCATTGGACTCCTCGCCCAGCGGGGAGTCCTTTGCCCCTCCCTATCACTTGTGCACACGCGCTCGCTCTCTCTCTCTCTCTCTCCCTCTCTCTCAAATAAAATCTTAAAAGAGAAAACTTTTTTTAAACCTTTAACCAAGTTGATTAATTTCATCAGAACTTGCCTCTAGTCCTGGAGTCCTGAACTTTGTTCCCTACTGTGTATCTGAGCAGGACTGAAAATAGCATGCTTATACTCCTTCCATTGTATTCTTTATATAGCAAATTTTTCAAATTCTTTGCTATCTTGCTTACCTGTGGAAACTGAGGAAATTCTACCTTAAAGAAAAAATCTACATAGTATCCCAACTTTGAGGACTTCTATTTATCACACAGTGAACCATAAATTAGCTCACCTTATCTGGGGATTTTATCCTTTGTTGTTACTATCTCTTCCTTGATAATGTAGGGGAGGAAAGACTTTTCCCTCTAGAAATCTTTGGTTCTCTGACTGTGACCCTGTAAATTAGACTGACAAAAGACAGATTAACAGGTGAAAAAGAAACAAGTTTAAAAAAAAAACAACAAGTTTATTAGCACGTGCATTGTACTTACCTGTGAAAATGTTCAGAGATGAGTAACTCAAAGGGGTGGGTAGAACTTGGGCTTATAAAGCATGTTAACAAAAGAATAATCTGTTTATGGAGAAGTGACAAAACAAAGGGAAAGGACTTAAAGTTTCTAGGACAGCAAACTGTAGGAAGGTAAACATATAGAGGTCTAGTGGAAGATAGGGCTCCTTCCTGAAATTTGTCATATAGATTCTCCTGGTCCTATCTGTGGGCTGATAAGGATCTAGAGATATCTCCAGTATTAACTTCTGTCCTTCCTGGTCAGAGGGCGAGGTGGGGGGAGGGGGGGAGGGGGGGCCTTCCCAAATTTACATCCTGCTTTTTAGCAGAGGGGAGGAGAGAGCTTTTTTTGTATCTGCTGCTGCTTAGCTCAAAATAGTTTTTATGCCAGTATGGCATATTTCAAAGTGGCATATTCTGCTACCCTTCAAGGAAAAACAGTAGAATGATAAGCTCAGAAATTCTCTGACCTAGCCAGTTCCTCTCTTGTATATAGTAAAGTAAAGCTCTCAAAGGCACTGGTCGTTTCACCACACATTTGTTTTAAAATCAAAGAATTTAAACTCCTAGGTTTTATTTCCTTTGCTATACAGAATTTCCTCCTTTTGTCACTGCGTAGAATATACTAAGAAAGTCAAGAGGGGATTTTGATTTTGAAGTAGAATGGTTTTGGTCAGTGGTCCTGTCTCCTCTGGTAGTTCTGACTGATAGAGGTTGTACCCATCATCCTCATTGAGTATGTGCCAATGTTGTTCTGTCCTTAGTACACTCACCAGAAGCACTGTTATTAAAGAAAAAAAAAAGTACGTGTTATTTTACCATCACACACTTTCCTACTTTGTTCATGTGCTCATCACTTTCGCCTTCTCAGT
This sequence comes from Canis lupus familiaris, assembly GCF_011100685.1. NCBI lineage: Eukaryota > Metazoa > Chordata > Mammalia > Carnivora > Canidae > Canis > Canis lupus. The sequence continues at coordinate 48,412,219 of NC_049222.1, forward strand.
GCACAATCCATGTACACAAATGCAAGTACACATATATCTAGTGACTAATAAAAAGGTGACTCATCAACATAGATATCCAAGGAACAAAGGCCCCTGTGAACCCCAGACTTCTAGCTAGCAGGTCAAATACATGTGGTGTTTAATAAGAGCACTGTTCTTTCTCCAGGAATACTTGGCTGCCTCTTTTTGACCCAGCACTAATCCCACACAAGGGACTCTTGTTAACACAAAAGCACCAAATTTTCTCATTGCTTACTGTATGTAAAATTTTGACCCTCCAGGCATAAAAGATCTGTAAGACAGTCTGACTAAAGTAAAATAGTGTGCCTATGTTAATTTTTGTGTGTGTAAAATGTTTAAGAGACTAAAAATCGACAAACACCTCAAAATCATCAGTAAAGGGATGCTTGGCTGGTTCAGCCAGTAGAGCATATGACATAATTTTGGGGTTGTGAGTTTGAGCCCTGAGCATAGAGTGGGCATAGAGATTACCTTAAAAAAAAGTCACCAAGAAAAATTGGTACTTTACGAAGATGAGCCTCTTTTGTGCCTTGTAACTTCACACACATGCCCAGAGACCCACTGCTAAGAGCCTTAGGAAAAGTGAAAAGAGGATTACTAAATAAAGCATTAGTTTGTTCTTTCTGGCTTGTATTTTAAAGTGAATTTTTAGAGGTTTAAAAATTGTAAAATCATTACTGAAAGATTGGGCAACGGTATTGGGGATTATTTTATATTCTAACATAAGATGGACATAGCTTCAAAAACTTTCTGGGACAGAAAAGATTCTGACCACATCTAGGCTTCTGTATCCTTCTTTATCATAATGAAATCTAGAAAGTGAATATTTCTTTCATTCTGTAGTAATTTATGAGAATTTTAAACTCCTGCCCTAGGAATTCAGTCCCTCTGGAAGTACTCACACACCCCTGGCTGACACTGAACAAATCCAGTTTTTCTTTCTTAATTTCACTCCTGAATTCTTTGTGTCAGGGTTTTCTGGAAAGATTATTTCCCCTGGTGACTGTGTGCCCATTGTATATACATCAGGAGTGGCTTATGCTGCATGTCACAGGGCTATACATGTTGCTGCAGCACTTGATGCTATTGGTTGTGTAATGAACAGAACAAGAAATGGAGTTATTCCCATGGAACTTGTTCTTTTTTTTTAAAGAACAGCTTCCCCACAGCGACCATAGCTGCCTCACTATAACTTGGTAACTGCGCTAAAGAAATCCCCAGTCATCTGCATGGGGATATGTGGACTCAGGCTTACCTGGGACCAAGGGCGCCAGCATTGGGGGCAGAGCCTTTAGTCTTTGAGCAGTGTCTGAATGGACTATGTGTCCGGGCCAGCCCTGCAGGGGCAGCAGCCCACTTTTCTGTTGGGAAAAACTACTGAGTAGCAGGATTCAAAGAATCTTATTAAAATAAGTAAATAGCACAAAGAGTGGTACAGGTATGTCACTCATTCATTCCCTGACTGAAGCAGGCTGGTGGAGGAGCCTTGGGAGTTGGGTGCTGGCCTCTTCACCTGTGCAGAGCCACAGTGCTGCTTGTGTCCTGAACGACGACAGGCTCTGTGCTTTTGTCTTCTGTATGTGTCAGTGTTAGCTGCTCCTCTTTTTGACATCTTTGTGCTGCCAAAAACTATAACCTGGAGAAGGTCATTTCAGTTTCATGATCACAGCCGACTTCTTAGTGGAACCCCTGAGCCTTTTCGGTTTCTATTGCATACTGAAGTATGTGCACACATCCTCAAGCTTCCCCCTCTTGTCTCGTTTTAGATCTTACACACCAGGATATTTAATTGATTCTTTTAAGTTATTTTTCATTTCCTGGTTTGTATGTAACCTTCTTCATATCCTTTTAAAAGGAAAAGAAAAAAACTCCTTTTACCAATGTTTTCACTATCTCAGATTGTAGAGTGTTTTTCAGTTTGTGGTTATCTGTAACTGCCTTCACTCAGTCCTCTGCTGCCTCCGTCTCCAGCTTTCAGTGGCTCACTTGATACACAAGCTCTCACTTCCAGGGATGTGGGAGCCATCCTGTCCCCCGACTGCTGTCTGGTTTTCAGAGGAGGTCAGGAACACTGGAGACCTCGGAATGTGCTGTTATTAGTGTCAAAATTGGCATTGCATGTGACTAAGAGAACGCTGTGGGGGTCGCATGTGACCTAATGAGGCGCAGGCACTGCTGGCTTCTAAACCTGGCTCTGAAGTTCGTCCTTTCGTGACAGAGCACCTTTAGGCTCCGGCCAGCCTTTCTCAGAGAGACCTCTGACTTCTGGATTTCAGCAGACTCTGTAAGAGCCAGATAGGGTTCTCAAGTCTTGATGGGGAAGAACTATGCTATAATCCTATTAGTACGAATAGCTTGTTTTACCAGCCAGAATAAGTAAATTGCTTATGTTGGGATTAGACTATTTCATAGACATTTTTTATAGGTACTGAAATGGCTTATAGGTTCTCCAGAGTGAACATTTCTGACAACACTCCCATCCAACAGAAGTGTTTATCTTCTTTTCTAAGCCCCCACAACATCCCAATGTGGAATAAAAGTCAAGGCCTTCATATGCAGTTATGTCCTTTATCTGAACCTTATCTGCCCAAGAGTGCACAGAAATCAAATGAATAGAATCTTAGACTTTACTCTTGACTTTTTGCATCTGTAAACCCCGGAGTCTGCTCTAGGGATGGAGGCACAAGCAGGAGAGAGAGAGCCATAGATTTAGTCATCTTACCTGTGCTCTCACACTCTAAAGGTCTAAAGGAGTTAGACCTTTAACATGCTGGCTTCATCATATGTGGTCTTACCTGGTAGAGTTGTGTTTCAGAGGAGCTGCGCTCGCCATCCCGTAACAGACACCTGTTTAAGCAGAGTCTGTATTATCTTCAGAGAAATGAGTAGCTGTTGTCTTCATGAGAAAAAGCAGAAGAACCACCTCGTATTTGCTAAGCAGCTCTGTTTTCTAAACCACTTATATGACAGTTCAGGGAGGGTCATGTCATCGTGCTGACCATTTTCTTTGTGATTTCAGAGGTGGTGACCCAGTGGTGCACACAGGGAGACCTCTTGGCCGTCGCTGGTATGGAACGGCAAACTCAGCTTGGTGACCTCCCCAATGGCCCACTTCTGAAGAATGCTATGGTCAAGTTCTACAATGTCCGGGGGGAACACATCTTCACTCTGGACACGCTTGTGCAAGTAAGGATGTGTGTCAAGACATTCATTGTGATGCTGAACTCCATTAAATACTGAAAGTTGGTTTTCCTTACTGTAATTATCTTCAACAGATTTTAGTCTTTCTTTGACCTTAATTAAATTATGGAGTATAAACCAGAAAAAATAAGGGAGAAAGAAGTTTTTGCCTTTAACCAGAATACTTTCTTAACATTCTCCACTCAAAAGAGTGGACAGTGAGTAAACAGTGAGCTGCTGTTTATTATCAGTCCAAAGTAGAAATTAGAAACTTAAAGAAGTGTGTGCTGAATCTTCATTTATTCTTTCTGACTTTGGTTTTTATGCCAGTAATGACTTTTACATTTGAACTAAGTTATTATTAAACAGTAGGTAAAAAGGCTTAAAGATCTGGGATGCCTGGGTGGCTCAGCAATTGAGTGTCTGCCTTTGGCTCAGGTGTGGTCCTGGAGTCCTGGGATCGAGTCCCACATCAGGCTTTCTGCATGGAGCCTGCTTCTCCCTCTGCCTGTGTCTCTGCCTCTTTCTCTCTCTGTGTCTCATGAATAAATAAATGAAAATCTTAAAAAAAAAAAAAAAAAGGCTTAAAGATCTTTAGGAAAGTATGCACAGGTAGCCGTTTCTTATTTTTATTTTCCAGAGATCTTTAGATCAGTTCACTTCTTATCTGGATCAGCTTTCATGGAGGATGAAATTCTTTTTTTTTTTTTTTTAAAGATTTTATTTATTTACTCATGAGAGACACTGAGAGAGAGAGAGAGGCAGAGACACAGGCAAAGGGAGAAGCAGGCTCCACACAAGGTGCCTGACATGGGATTCAATCCCAGGTCTCCAGGATCACACCCCGGGCTGAAGGTGGCACTAAACCGCTGAGCCACCTGGGCTGCCCCGGAGGATGAAATTCTTAGTGGGGTATAATGGAGATGGGCCTGACAGTGAGTTGAAGATTGACAGGGGTGATAACAAACTCTAGAGTCTTACATCCTAACCTTACCCAGCTCAAAGAGGCAGATATACCTGATTTGGGGAAATTTGTAATTAGTTGTAGACATTCATTATTTAAATATATTTTTTTTTATTTGTGAAAAATACACTTGACTTACAATTTACCATTTTAAATAATTTTTAAGTGTACATTTCAGTACATTAGCCAATCTCCAGAACTTTTTCATCTTACAAAACTGAAACTGCCAGTTCATTGCCTATAAGTGCTCAGTAAATATTTGCTTGGTGGATTGATTTATGAACAGTTGTGAACATATGCTTTCTTTAATTCTTTCTGTTGATAGTTTGAACCAGTAGGCTAGGTGCCTTCTCAGTCAGATATCATGCTGCCTTTTCTGACCCTAGCCTAACTAAAAATATAAGTGTAAGAGAGGGTGGGACTTTCCAGCTCTTTCTCAGTTAATAAGGCTTTTACATTTACTAGAATATTTGTGAATTGAAGTGCTGAAACAAACTCCAGGTACATTCAGAATTGTCCTCTATTCTGTCTGACTCAGGATACCCCTCCTGCTAATATTCTGTTCCTTCTCCAAGGAATGTAGAAGGAATCTCAGCATGGGGAAATCCATCATCCTTAATGCTAACCCAGTTACTTCCTTTTGTAAAGTGCCAATGACTGCTTCTCTGTGAAGCATCCCGTTGGGATGTTTGATATTTCTGATACTTAATACACTTTTTGTCTACTTATATTCTTGAAGTCAAAGACCACATTGTCTTCCATTTCTCTGATCGTCACTGTGCCTAAAATATGGTAGAGGTTGAGCGGCCTCAGCCATTGCAGACGTTCTCATCAACTGTAATGTGAAACTAGCAATAGGTGTTGAATTTTAACTGATTGGAGCTCAGAGATAAGAGGGGAGCTTAGCTTATCTTCCTTTGAGGAAAAATACCCATATAGTGTCTCAGCATTTTAGTACATTATTCTTTTTTTCATTTGGGGATCTGTTTCAACCATTGAAAAAATTGCCTCAATATTATAAAGCTAAATAATGAAGCTATTTAAAAATCAACATTAATTATATAGATAGCACCAACCTAATTTTTTTCTGTAATGATTCTAAAATCACATGTTTTCTGTGCTATGCTATTCAAGTTGTCCAAAGGCAGGGACATTTAGGAAGGAAGTTAGGAAATTTATTGGGCTGTTTATAGAAAGAACTAAATGCAATTTAGATTGGATAATTTATTTCCAAGTTAATTAGATTGTAGGTTATTGCGTACAAAGCTGTTGCTGGGCACAAACTTGCGGTAACCTCAGCTTTAAAATTGATTCTCCTGATTTACTCATAACAGCAATGCCAGTGGCTGAAGCTCTTATAAGGAAATATACTGCAATTTATTTTCCTTTCCTTTCTACCTGTTGTAATTGAAAATTCTGTAATTTACCTCATTAGCTATTTCTGTGACCAACTATATGTAATTGCGTATCTGTAAATCTGACAACGGATTTTTTAGAGTTAGCATTACTGATTGAAGTTTGCAAAACGTAGTAATTTGGGTTTGGGGTTTTGGTTGTTTGATTGGTTTTGCTTCAGCTTTATGAATTTTTTTTTGCATGAAAGGTCTGTTAGCAGAGTCAGCTTATATTTTGTAAGGTTTAGTTGTTGATATAAGATATCTGGATTAAAAACCAAGAAGGGAGAGGAAAAGGTGGTATGGAAACGAAAAATGAAATGAGAGATTGCCTTTATGGTGATCGAATCGACTCTACTCCAGGAGAGTCCATTAGCAAAGGTGTACATTGCCCCCTTTGGTTGGGGACTCACTGTGCCTATTCTTACGAAGCTGCCCCAGGAGTGCTTTCTCCTTGGTTTGCTATAAATAGATGAGAAGGCCCTTCCTGGGTTTGTCTGCTTTCAGGATACAAGAATGGTATGCTCTTTTAAAACTGAAATGTGGGTGCCTGAATGCTGAGCTAGCTTTTACTACTATACCTTAGTCAGTGGCCAACTCATTATAGCTTAACATTCACAACTGTCCATGGCTCCAGCCAACATAGTTTGATGGTAACTGGTCTCAACTTGGTCTATTTAAAAGTGAACTGTTCTAGAAAACTTTCCTTCCTTGTATACACATCAGACATTCCCTTTGTACACACCTGTACAAACATTAGACATCCCCTTCAAATATTAGATATTAGACATTTGAAGTACATTTCCTCTAAGACTGAGACCATCCCACTGTCTAGGGGAGCTGCAGAAAGAAGGGGCAGAGCTGCAGCAACTGTGGGAGACCAGGAGGGTGCTCTGACACCCATAGGACCGGATGCCTCAGTGGGCCCTATCCCTGGTTCTCAGCCCAAGGTCCTCGTCAGCCAGAAACTGTGGGTTCAGACAGCCTTGTGGTTCCTCCTTATGACAGCCAGATGCCTCCTGGCTTTGACCCTTTTGGTTTTCTGTTGTCTTTTCACTTGCTTGAGCAGCTTATCTTTAATATGGAAAGAAGATCCTGTTTTTTATTCCTCTTAAATTCTTAGAGGACTCCATGCAGCTCACTGCAGATACAAAAATAGCAGTGCAGTGAGGAAGCTTTCAATGTTTCCAAATAAATAAACTCCCACCTCAGTCAGGCCTCTGCTGAAACTACCTTGTTGGAGCGGTCTTCTGTCCTCCACACTGTCTGAAACGACCCCCTTGCTCTCTCACAAGCCCCTTCTGCCCTGCCTCACTACCTGACGTGATCAGATAGTCCATATCAGAGGATCAGATGTGCATCTTGCTCCCTGTCCCACCTCAGAGTGGCAGCTCCATGAGAGCAGGAAGCTTACTTTGTTCAGAGTTGGTCCCCAACACTTAAGAGTGTGTCTGACCCATTGTGTACATCTAACAAATCATTAACTGAATAACTGATGGCTCCACAGATGAAGAAGTGACTGGATGAGTGTGTGGTGGCTGTTGTATAGCAGCAGGAAATAAGGCTTCATGTGTCAGGGGAGCTGAAGCTGACCACTTACTAGTACAATCCTCACTCTGTAGCCAAGGAGCAGACTGACCTGCTCCCTCATGGGCTCAGTATCAGATGGTGAGACAGGGAAAGACACAACTCGACTGTGTGTTAACCACTCACCAAAGCTCCATACAAATAGCATCTCTCTCCAGCTGAGTAATGCCTCCCCTTGTTCCCTCAAACGCACTAAAGCACTAGATTCCTGCCACACCGATGCTCCCTGAAATGTAGATCATCTTCTTGTCCTTTTGCCTTGGATTTAGACATGCAAAGTATGTGAACTTCCCACACAAATTAAGATTTGAATGTTACCAACTTCACAGTTCTAGCCATCGGTTCTAAAAATTGTCATTTTGTGTGATTTGAGAGAAAGATTAAGTCCACAGATTTATGGCTGAGTTTTTCCCTAGCAGACAGCAGCTGTTCAAACAAAAGCATTCAGCTGTGGGAGTTGTGTTAGTGTGCACTCTTATCTATTCCCAGGTTTACTGGAATTAAACATTTGGTACGTTTCTCTTCTGTAGCTAATCCTGGTTGGTGGGCAGTTCTTAGGGAGGATGGTGCTCTGTGGGTGAGGGCTGTGGGCAGGCAGACAGTGGATTCATGCTCTGCTGGCGCCGCAGATCCTAGGTGTCAGAGGGCAGAAATCACTGATTGGGTGGCAGCTGAATTGAGACACCACACACCCCACCCTGTATGTCTGCAGGCATGTGCACTTGCCTTACAACAGTCCATTTGTAGGCTGGAGTCCCTGTAAGCAGTACTGAAAAGTCAGCATCAAAAGGAAAGGAGACTTTAATAATGTAAAGTGACATATAAAAACGGTGTAAAAATATTTAAAAAGATATAAGAGGATTTCATGAGTGGTTTCTCATTTGTTTATTTCCAACTCTGTTGAGTTGACACGAAGGTTGTGTAAATTTCAAGTATACAAGTGTGGATCTGATACACTTATGTATGGCAATAGGATTGCCATCATAAGGTTCACTAACACCTCTATCACAAAATGTAATTGCCGTTTCTTTTTCATGGGAAGAACATTTAAGATGCAGTCTCTTAGCAGCTTTCAAATAAATAGTTATCTAGTCTTTCTACAGGCTTACAGGACTTAAAGGTATCCTGAGGTCATGGCCCACTGTCACTCTTCTCTCCTCAGTGGGAATTACAGTAATCAATTTCCCCACATCAGGGAGACCTCAGACCTTCAGACAAGAGAATCAGCTCCCACTGTCTGTAAATTCTTCTTTATTTCTCTAATAATATCCTTAAAATTTAGTATAGAAAGGCACCAGTATTTATTTTGCTATTTTATCATCTTACAGAGAGTATATGCTATAAAAATAACTTACATGAGCATAAATCTCCCCTTTACTGAGACAGACAATTACTGATGTGGGCAAGTAAGTGAATGCTCATCCCAGATTACTGTGCTGTAAATCCCTGTTGGCATTCTCAGTACTTCCCAGTAATCTGCTCTGGATGACAGCTCCCCCGTGGAGCCCCCGAAGGGGTCGCTTCCACAGGCCGCATACCTCCTGCTCTGTGCTCTGAGTTCTGGTTTTCACCCTTTCCAGCCTTTCAGTCCTCCTTGTGGAGAAGTGTGTTTCCTCATGGATGCCATGCGCAGAGTGGTAGCACAGTCTCCTTCCCCACCTTCCAGACGGGCCGTCCTCTTGCTGTCTCATGCACCTAACAGCACCTCTGGCTAATTTATCTCCACTTGGGGTCCATGTGATCTTCGGATTCTTTTCTGCCATAATGAATCATCCTGGTCATTGTCCATTTGCTAATGATGTAGCCTGTTTCTCCTTCTATTTGCCTCTTCTACAGACATATTATCCAGCTGGTTTCTGAGTAAAATAGCCTTGACTGGATGGATTAAGGGACAATTTGGGTCTCTTACTTTATTTGTGACCAACAGTTTAATTTGTTCATGGGGCATTATACACTCTATAGGTGGTGGTGTGCTATATGGACCAGAGAAGGGAGCACCTTGTAGAGTGAGCACAAGTGGTGGGGTTGAAGGGAAGTGGGTAAGAATGATGGCTTCCCTGGATATTCACTGTAGCAAGGCACTTATCCTCTCTGAGTGTCAAGTTCCTGGTGTGGTAAATGGGAGTAGTGACCTACATGGCAGGAGTGAAAGGATGAAATGAGATGCTGTATGTGCTCATGAAGCTGTAAGAGAGAATTTTCATACACTTTGAAAGTCTGCGTAAGTGGTTTAAATTTCTTTGTACAAAGATACAAGAGACAAATACTTATCATAAAGATGATTTTATGTAAGATCCTCCCAAAACATGTATTAACTGCTAATATGAAATGCAGAAGGCGGGACAGAGGGGACAGGAAGATAAATATATAACCTGCACTTACGGAGGGTTGTGCATTATCTACTTTGTCTCTGATAGTAATTACGGCTTACTCTAAATTAACCAGCCTTCTGTGGGGTCTGCCCCACATGTGGGATCCTCTTGTATGGAGGCCCAAGTGGAAGTACTCTGGACACCCGCACACTTGAGTTCCCAGCTCCATGGTCCTCCTCCAGGGGCCATGGCTCTGGTCCCAACCCACCCTGCCCGGGCTCACAGAGTTGTAAAGAGAAGATGGAGTTATCTTCAGCCTGTGTTTTGTTTTGAAGTTGAAACCAGGATTAGCTGACCCTGGAGGCTATTTTAAGCAAGTGTCTTCATTGTCACTAAAGTGTTGTGAAAATTCTGCTCCCATCACTCCTGTAATAGACCTGACACCCCACTTCTGATCTTTGCAGTCCCTCAAGACTTCCCTAAATTAGAGCCCCATCCAGTTGGACAGGAATGAACCAATTCTCCCTTGGCTTCCTGGTCACAGCCCTCCACCTCCTCCTTTCTTCCGTGGTGGATATTACTTAGCTCATACCCCTGAGCCTTGGAGTTTGTTTAATACAACTAGTTTCTGACTTCCATATTTGGATTTCAGCTTATCCTTTCAAAGCAGTGGTAGCCACAACTCCCAGAAATGGCCACTGCTAGAACTGCATGTCCCCCCGCCACTGTCTTCTTCCCCAATAGCTTTCTGCTTTCTTCCTCTGGCCCTTAGCTCGAGGGCAGCTGAGGGTGCCTGTGATTCAGGGTCTGTGGGTGATAGCCTATGACAGGTCTCAGAAACACCTTTGACATCTCTCTCCTTTAGTCCTCACAGCTCCCATTTCACTCCTGAGAACATGGGAGATATCCTAGGGCTGTATAGCATTCCCCAGGTCACACAGCATGTGAGTCTAGCTGCAGGGTCGATTTCACTTAGAAATGCTCCTTGTTGAGACAGAAGGGAAGGGCTTCTGGTCTACCTCCTCACCACCTCCCCAAGCCACAGGAGTGACCACTGGTTTCTCAGGGATCCAGATAACCAGAGTTTCAGTAAGGAATGTGAGTTACTGTACCCCAAGGTAAGTGCATCTTCTAATAGAGACATCATTACACAGAGATAAGTTGGGTTTTATGGCACTAAATCAAATGAGACAATACGCATAAAAGAACTTTGCAAAACAATTCCAGTGTTTTGCATTCTGTCCTGGGGACCCGACTGTTTTCCAATGAGAATGCTGAATTTCTGTGATGTAGTATTTCATTGTCTATCATTTTTAAAACCAATATTCTCTGAAACTATTTGGTCAGTTTATTTTGTTTGACATATGCGTGCAAGGTCTTATGTACTTTACCACAAGAACAAAGCAAAGCCTAAGTGTAGCCTCCTTCACTTCCTGGCAGCGCCCCATCGTCTCCATCTGCTGGGGACACCGGGACTCGCGGCTGCTGATGGCTTCGGGACCAGCCCTATATGTGGTGCGCGTGGAGCACCGTGTGTCCAGCCTGCAGCTGCTGTGCCAGCAGGCCATCGCCAGCGCCCTTCGAGAAGACAAGGACGTCAGCAAGCTGACGTTGCCCCCCCGCCTTTGCTCTTACCTCTCCACCGCCTTCATCCCTACCATCAAGGTAAAGTCTGTCCACCCTCCTTCTTCACTTCCTCTTCCCCTTGGCTCCCTTCTCCCAGAGGGCTGTCCAGAAAGGCAGAGTCAGAGAAGGTGAGCAAGAATCCGAGAGCCAGCTTGCAAAAGTCATGTCTGCTTCTCCTTGGCTAAGAGTATCTGGGTGATAAATGCTCCAAGCGTGGTCTGTCCCTGGCACCACTAGTATCCACCAGAGACTCACCTTGTATGAGGGGCATAAGCTTTCTCGCAGCAAAGGCCATATTCAGAGGTTGATTGCCATGCCATTCTGATGATCAGCCTGCCTTGTTTAATCCTGCCTTCCTGGCAGATGCTTCAGAAAGATGGGAAACCCATTCCTAGAAGTTTGAGTAGCTTGTTCCATTGCTAGCTACAGAAATGGTCAGATTGAGCCCTGTCCTGAAGATTGAGCCATATGCTGACGAGGGGTGACCGCCCCCCCCCCCCCCGCCACCGCCCTCAGCACACGCTGTCACTCGTCCTTTACATGGACAGTAACTTGAGAATTAATGTGTTCATTGGTGGTGTGTGCCATAGGTCTGCCAGCTGTGGTTCAAGTGCGGGTCTTCCCACTAACCTTAGGGCCTCTGCACCTTACATTCTTTCTTGCATTCTCTTGTCTGTATTCTGTCTCTGCTTCTAAGTATCAGATTGACTTGTTCAAGGTGACTTTTTCCCCAAAGAATCAGTTGTAGACTCTGTTGTGATGTTTTTTCAAATTGCTTTACAATCTCGGTCATGTACCAATTGATTCTCAACTCCAGCTGCACATTAAAATCACACAGGGAGTTTTTGAAAAACATACCTGCCCAGCCCCCTGCCCTCAAGATTCCAGTTTCATTGTTTGAGGTGGGATCCTAGCTTAAGGACTTTTTTCAAGCTCCTAGGAGATTCTTATGTGCACCCACAGTTAAGAATTGCTGTTCCACAACACATGGTTAACCCTCCCGAAGCTACCAGCCAGTACTCTGTTGTAGTAACCACTGATGTCCATGCTCTTTCCTTTCCTTGTCCTGCCTCCAGCCCCCAATTCCAGATCCCAACAACATGAGAGACTTTGTCAGCTACCCCTCCGCGGGCAATGAGCGTCTGCACTGTACCATGAAGCGCACGGAGGATGACCCAGAGGTGGGCGGTCCGTGCTACACCCTCTACCTGGAGTACCTGGGTGGGCTCGTGCCCATCCTCAAGGGGCGGCGCATCAGCAAGCTGCGGCCAGAGTTCGTCATCATGGATCCCCGGACAGATAGCAAATCAGGTGGGCCTCCACACCAGAGAGCCTAAGACCTTGTTTTTAGGTGTGGGTGAGGAATAGTATTCCTGACAGCCAGTCAAAGACAGTGCCTACTTACGAAATGTAAGCTGCGTGGTTTCCAAAACTGTATTGAAGCTATTCTCTGTTATTCTCTACATGTACTTTCTGATGGGTTTTTACCAGCATTCTGTAAGACTTCATGTGATTGTGGCCACAGGATAGGGGAGACCTCAGCTATCCGCCAGGGGGAAGCTGGCACAGGCTTTCTGGGATCTATAGATTCCTCTTTTAGTTTCTTATCAGGTGTTACCAAGGGCCTTCATTACTGTTGAGACAAGCTCCAAATTAATAGTGAGGTACATCTCTGCCCTCCCAGAGCAAGTGATAGAATTAAAAGCTCCAGATCTTCAGCCCATTCCTCAGCCTCCTGCTAGAATCTTACTTCTGCTCCTTACTAATCCACTGTGAGCTGCTTTTTAGCTGATTACCAAGGAAGATTCCTTGCGCATCCATAAAGATTTTGACCTGATAAATCACTCTTCCCTTCTAAGAACCCTCTCCTGTACTGATCTTGGTTATTCGCTAGGTGTATTCTGGCCACTTGCTGCATGCTTGTCTCTGCCGTCCTAGACTGTGAGCCTCTGGAGAAAAGGGGCTTTGCTGTTTCCCTTTGTACCATGGATGCTTGCCCAGTGTCCTAAGCCAGTGACGGAGTGACGGCTGAGGCCATGTGCCCCCACCAGCAGTATTTGCCAGCTCAGACGTTCTGCTGCCCCCTGTGAAACCCTGCTCCTCACAGCAAGAAACACTGCCTCCTGTGTCAGTCGCCCATCACTCGGGCTGCTGCTGGTCATTGTGCCAGGCTCTGTCTGCCCCTCTGCATCCTGAGGGCCTGGACAGAGAGAACTGAGTCCTCTCTGTACCCTGGTGCCTGGCAAGCACCTGACCTTGACACAACCTGAGTTGAAAGGGATTTGTTTCCTGGATGCACACTCCTCTCCACTTCTCACTCCTCTTTCTCCCACTGGTCACACTGGTCTCTGCCCCTCATATCCCTGAAGCCATGGTGATATGCTGGTGTCACAGTGTGGTGGGTTCTTTCAACCTGGTGTGCTTGCTCACTCACATATTTCATACCGTTGCCCCACCTCTATCTGTTCTTCATTATTCCTTCAACATCTCTGGCTGCATTCTGCTGTCTGTGTTACTGTATAAAATTGAGAGCAGTAAATCTGTACTTGAACATATTGGATATTAGTCCATTTGTTTGTCTTTTGGTTCACACACTGAACTAGTACCAAGAGTGAGTAGAACTGAAGGCTAGTAAGGAGTTGGGTAGAAAGGAGGGGAGACAAGATTCAGAAGGAAGCAGGGCAAGAGAGGAGAATAGGAGAGCAGTGGGTGCCGCCCTTGAAGGGGAAGGGAGGAGGGCAGTCGGTAAGGAGCAGTGCCTGGAGAGGGTGGGGTAGGTGTACATGGGGTCGCCTTCTCCAGGAAGGAGATCGTGGTCTCTAAGGCTCCCCACCATGTGCACAAGTTTATAAAACCTGTACTCAGACTGAATGTTGAAGGGAACGGACATGAAGAGCTTGCTTCTGTCCTGGGTGCCTAAATTCCCCACTAAAAATAGGACAGAAGAAGCAGGCCAGGAGTGCTGTAGGGCGCAGAGGCTGCAGCCTCCCAGACTCCGTGCCAGCCAGGAGCCTGGCCCCGTCCCAGTGCCAGCGTCTCCTTACCGTTCACGTCCAGCTCATATAAAACGCAGACAGACTTAAGTGCTTGCAGTCCTCTGGGAAATAGGACGTTTTATTTTATTTTTTTTTTTTTTGGACGTTTTATTTTTGTAGTGAAGAGAATCAAAAAGTTATAAAGCCCAGCAGCAGATCACCAGTGTGTATTCCATGCTCCCTTGGTCTGTGGTCTCTGAGTCCCCAGTGCTTATGAGGCCACACCAGGGTGTCTCCGCTTTCCCTGCTTTCAGGGAGTTTATAAACCCTTTTGGGTGACAAGGCAACTTAACACTTGAAAAGTTCAGTAAAAATGTCAAGATTTTAATACCTCAAGACAAAAATAGAAGCCATGTCACAAGGCAAATATGAGTAATTGCCAACCAAATGGTACGTGTAAACGGGCTCAGAGGAGGACGAGTCCTGACTTCGGGTAGTCGGGAATTTCTCGTGAGCTCATTAACTGTTTCAAGCCTGCACGTCATTACTTCTCAGAATGCAGCCCAAGGGCCACCTGCCCACCGATCACCTGAGGTTTTTATCTAAATACAGGTTGCCAGGCCTGCCCTTTATCCCCATCCAGCGAGGCCTCCAAGTCTACAGCTGCCGACACCCAGCTGCCATTTGGGCTCCCAGAGCCTGTGACCTGCTGTTGTAGGTGTTCTCCAGGCAACTGAAAAGACACCCTCCTCAAAATTACCAGTCTGTATTTCTGTAACTGAGAGTGGTTTTTTTGTTTTTGTTTTTAGCAAATATCTACGATTTTCTAAAAGGAATCCTTAGAGCTTTTGTCCTCCTAGAAATTCATATGCTGGGGATGCCTGGGTGGCTCAGCAGTTGAGCACTGCCTTCCGCCCAGGGTGTGATCCTGGAGTCCCAAGATCAAGTCCTACATCAGGTTCCCTACATGGAGCCTGCTTCTCTCTCTGCCAATGTTTCTGCCTCTCTCTGTGTGTCTCTCATGAATAAATAAATAAAATCTTTAAAACAAAATTTATATGTTGAAGCCCTTTCCTGCAATGCTACTGTATTTGGAGACAGGGCTTTCAGGGAGTGATGAAGGTGCAATGAGGCTGTCAGGGTAGAGTCTTACTCCAGGGGGATTGGTGGCCTTGTAGGAAAAGAGGTAGAGATCTTTGTCTCTACAGACACACTCTTAAGGAGAGGCCATGTGAGCACACTGCGACAGGGTGGCTGACTGCAGGTCAGGACCTGATCATGCTGGCACCCTCATCTCCGACCTTAGCCTCCAGAACAGACACCTAAGTTTCTGTGGTTGGAAGTAACCCAGTCTGTAGCATTTGGTTTCAGCAGCCCAAAAGGAGTAGGACATGAGTAAAGGAAATAAGCAAATGGCCTGCCATATAGCAGCTGTGAAATTGTGGATTAGCCAGTAGGTCAGGAGCCGAGTGAACAGCACATAACTGAATTTCCTCAGGCCGGTGAATGGGCTCTGTGCTTATGAGCACACACGAGTTTTCTGTGGATTTACATGCTTTCTGGAACCATGTCCAGGAATCTTTTGACTAAGTGATTCCTCAGGTTTACATAAAGCGCTACTCAGGGCATGTGAATTAAGCCTTTTTATCTGACCAAACTCAGGTGACACCACCCTAGCTTGCTGTATTTGCAGGTCATGCCTTCTGATAGGGAAGTAGTTGAAGAAGAGGGTGATGTGGGCCTATACCAGCCTGCTTCCAGGTAGCATACCAAGCCATTCTCCTCTGCCTCCAGGGGCCTCCGATCGGTCCCTGTCACAGATGTCCACTCCATATGTTCAGAAACATATTAGCAAACTCATCCTTTCAAATGTAAACAGCTCTTTTGAATGATAAACTCAAAGTCCATGAGTTATTTCATTGCAGTTGGACAATTCAGCTTTTTTATGACCTGGCAAGATTCTTGGAGCCTTGAGGGAATGAGGGTTTTGTCAGCAAAACAAAGTGATTCTGAAGCTGAGGTACCTACAGTGAAGGCAGAACAGGGTTTGGGGAGTGAAGGGACGTGAGGAGTGGGAGGGAGGCAGCAAAGGAGAAGGTTCTCAAGGAAGTGTCAGACATGACCTTCATCTATTCTGCAGTTTCATCGTGGCCCAACCTCTGTGCACACCATCTTCAGCCTTCTGCCTGGTGGCCGATGGTGAAAATTGTCTCAAGCGACTTATGTTCAGGCACCCCCAGTAGAGCCCAGGGCTGCCACAGACAGGCCTCCTGCACAGCACTACCTTCCAGCTACTGCTCGAAGGAGGCCAGCATAAACTTCTGGGAGTCCCCACAGTGGACCCAACCTGTCAGGTCTCTAGTCCAGAGCAGGCCCAAAACCAGCAGAGGCCTTGGGAGGCCTCAGGTCAGAAACAGGTTCTTGAGGAGCCCATGAGTCAGCAAGCCCCTTGCTGGGCCTGGGTCCCCCGGCTGCCTGCAAACCCACGTGAACCCAGATGGATGCCTGGTGTGCTGGGAAGTTCCCGCTTTTGGCGCAGTAAACACTGCCAGACTATTCTGTACGTTCCAGAGGCACTGAAATTCCGTGCCTGCTTTGATAACAGTAGAAGTTATTGCCTCCTTTTGCTTAGAAAATGTTACAGCATAAAAACTTTAAAGGGAAACCATACTCTGGTGCTTTCTCTTTCAACCTCTGAACTTAACATGCTGGCCTGTAGAGTCGATCCGTCCTGGAGTTTCCAGTGATAATGATCCTCATTACTGTCTAACTGATAGCACTTTCAGACTCTGCTGGTTGTGTCTCACCAGATGAAATCTACGGAAACAGCTTGATCTCCGCCATGCTGGACAGCTGCAACTGCTCGGACTCCAGTGACGTAGAACTGAGTGACGACTGGGCTGCCAAGAAATCCCCCAAAATCTCCCGAGCTAGCAAGTCACCCAAACTCCCAAGGTAATCTCACCACCCCCATCCCCTTCCCCAGGGCTGTTCTTCTTCATCTGTGCTGCTGCAGCTGTCTGCGTCATATCTGCAGCAGAATCCCATTGACGCCGACACCAGAAGAGCCCTGCAAGAGGGCATCCCTGTGCCTTTCATCTGGAAGGTTTGCCGGTGACAATGACAACTTTCCTTTCTTCTCTCCTCTGGATAGAAAAATGCACCCCTAGGAAGTTTGCTAAGCCCTCAGAACTCCTCAGGGTCTGTACTAACAGTGGGCGGCATGGGGTGGCCATAGCCCTGGCTTGCTCGTTTGCTCTCCCAGTTTGAGAAAAGCAAGAAGGTTTTACAGTGAGTGTGATGTATGTAGGGCATTGGAAAGAATGCCAAATTAAATACCCTACAATGCTATAATTGGAAATAAATCATAAACTAAAAAAAATTCATATGCCAAAGGGTTGTCCTCAAAAATGGCAGAAAATTAAGAGCGGATAGTTAAGAGCCCCCTCCACTCCTGGCTCCACTTTCGAAGGCTCTATGACCTCAGGTATAACCTGGACGGGATCCATGACCCCGGTGCCAGTTTCTGTATCTATAGAAGGTAAAGGCTGGGCCAGATCTTCACTAAGTTCTCTTTAGCTCCAGAATTCTGTGATGCTCTGCAAAATTGAGATTTAAGTCATGTGCAGACACTACCTGCCCAGACCTCAAAGACGTGATTTACTGTGCAGTTGATAAAGCAGAGTATCTACCATCCAGTTGAAGATAACATTTCCATCACCCTGAAAAGTTCCGCGTGCCCCTTCCCATTCTATCCCCACGCCCCAGAGCAATCACTGTGGAAACTTCTGTCACCACAGGCTAGTTTTACTTTTCTTGAACTTCACATAAATGGCACCAAACAATACACACCCCTTTTTTATTTGACTTTTTTTGCTCAAGATAATGACTGAGATTCATTTGTGTTGTGTGTGTCGGTAGTTTTTCTTTCTTTGCTCGGTGATTTCCAATTTGTTTATGCTTTTTACCAATGGTTGCTCTTTGGTAGTTTCCAGTTTGGGGCTATTATAAATAAAACCATTGTAGACGTTCTTATACAAGACTTTTTGTGGACACGTGTGCCCATTTATCCATGGTATAGACCTAGGAGGGGAGATGCTGGGCCATAGCACACGTTAACTTTATTGGAAACTGCCAAACAGTATTCCCAGGTGCTTGCACTGTTTGGAGTTCCTGCCAGCAGCGCCCAGTTGTACTGTCATTGTTAGAAAATAATTTTATCCATTCTGGTGGACATGTTGGGGTATCAGCATCTCTAGTGATTGCTGATGCTAACCAATTTTTCATATGCTTATTGGCCATTTGGATCTCCTCTTTTGTGAAGTGTCTGTGAAATGTTTTGCCCATTTCTTATTGAGTTTTTCTCTCTTCAGGTTGCAAGATTCTTTATGTATTCTATCTGTGAATCTTTTGGCAGAGATACCAACTGCCACGTATGTGATCTAATACAATATGAATTTCTTCTTTTATGATTAGTGCTTTTTCTGTCCTATTTAGGAAATCTTTGTCTACCCTTAGGTCATAAAGACTTTCTTTTGTTCTTTTCCAGAAACTTTGTAGTGTTAGCTTTCATACTTCAGTCTCTGATTAATTTTTGTGTATGGTGTATTTCCCATATAGATATCCAGCCGCTCAAGCAGTTTGATTGATTTTTTCACCTTTATTCTAAGCTTATTAAAATTGCAAATAAAATTATGAACTTTCCTACACTTCTACAGTGTTTCAGCTCTCCCGTTTATTAAAGGAGAACATTTAACCTGGAAGCAATCAAATCTTTTGCCCGTAAATGTCCCTTCAAAGTTCCTGGATGTGGCGTCTCTGGGGCTGTCCTCCTTCCTTCTGTTTTTCCCTGTGTTGAATCCTCCTACACACAGCAACCAGACTGATTGTCCCTGTACAGGGCTTTAACCAGCTCGGTCCCAATGTCCACCCAGACTTTGGGAGTCTCGGTATCAAACTCTCAAGCAGTATATGTGAGGCTCCATGCTTTTCTCTCACTGACTTCCATCAACCTTAACATATGCATTTTTCTAGCATTTTTCGTGAGGTAGACCAGCATTAACACGTGTCCCTGTGTTACAGAGGAACTAAAGACCAGAGATAGAATGTAGGATCAAGAGGCAGCAGAAAAAATGTAGATACACAGATTTTATTTAAATATTGTATCTGGTAAAAGGCTAGATAAGTCTGTTGAAATCCTAACATTGTGGTAGCAATTGTAAATCGTCATAAAGTATAAAGTGAGAAATGGCTCTTCCTACCTGCTGTTTTCCCACATGCAGAAGGCATGTGGACATTACTAAATTTATCTACTAGCCAGTAGAAAGCGAACCACAGTTAATTCTCTGAGGTTCCTTATAAATGACTCACTTGGTCTAATCTCTCTGTATTTTTAATATATATTACTCAATATGCAATTCTGTTCTTTCTTCATATTCACAAGGCAAGAGCAGGCAGGAGAGGCTCGGATAAAGGGGCCTGGCCCCTGGGGACGTGGCACCCATGGTGGCTGCCAGAGCGCGGAGGAGAGGGCTGAGGCAGTGGGTGCCTCTGCCCCTGTGGGCCTGACCCTCCCGGCCTTGTGTCCACAGGATCAACATTGAGGCCCGCAAGTCTCCCAAGCTATCCCGGGCTGCTCAGGAGATGTCCCGGTCTCCCCGGTTGCCAATGCGCAAGCCCTCCATTGGCTCGCCCAGCCTGACTCGAAGAGAGTTTCCCTTTGAAGACATCACTCAGGTAGCACCTGGGGCCCGTGCCAGTTCCATGTGTCTGATGCTCCCTTGCCCTTTGTCCCCTCCTCAGTGTATGCCTGTATGGGGGCTGAGCCCTCGGTACGTCACACCTATACTCACCACCCCAGGCTCCCTGCCTGTCACTGCCATTCCAGGTCCAGAGCATAGAGAACCAGAGCTTGACTTCCTTGCCCCCACAGCCCTTTGGTCCCCCAGGACCACCCTATCACCCAGGACCTCCTTCCCACCTCAGACACCCCTCTCTTGCCACGTGAGTCTTTTCACAGGCAGCTCTGGTTGAGACATATCCACACTTCTCTCCTCTGTTCCCTCAAGCCATTTCTGACCCTTTGGTGACTCTGCCTGTCTCTCCATCCTGGTCCCCCTCGATGCCCTATAGGCACCACAGCCTTACTGTTGACTGGCCTCTTTCTGCTTTTGTGCATTTGCTGTGCCTGGGTCACCAGGGTCACCTGGCTCACCCTCTCTGTCTCCTTGTTTCTACCAGCATGCTTCCAGGTAGAACTTGGCCTCTGTTGCACAGGTTTCCTTCCCTGGCTCAGCCACAGCAATCCCAAAGCATCTTGTTTGTAATCTCCCTTATAATATTTCTCAGTGACTTCCTTATCTGCAAATAATTGTAAGCCTATATCCTCCATTGGGTTCTAAGCTCTTTGAGGAACTGTATTTTATTCATCTTTGCTATTGCTCTTATACACAAATATTCACATATGGTTTAAACATACTGATAAACTTTTAAAAAATTTTTTTAATTGATCTGAATGAGGAAACATAATTGGGTAGTTTGTGTTCAAACTGATACCAGCACAACTGGTATTTCCAGGAGAAATACCAAGGGTAAGAATGGATTCAGAGCTAGGTATACCCTCTCTAGTTCAGTGATTGCGGGGGAAAGAAGAGGTGAAGAAAAATGTGCCCAGATTCACCTTTGTGACTTCTTTCACCTATACACACGAGTACACTGGGACACATCATCCTTGCTCCCAACCTGTGAATCTCAGCTCAGTGAACCCCCATTGAGAAACACATGCCTGACATGTTCTAGTTAGCTTCTGGTCTTAAAGAGGCTAGAATGATACAGAGAAAGTATTTCTAGCAGTTCCCACCTGTGACTTTTTACAGCAAAAATGTTAGCTTTCTTAGTTCCTAAGTGATAACAGAAAATATGAAAATAGATTGTGATTTTTTTTTCCTTTTTTTTTTCCCCACAGCACAACTATCTTGCTCAGGTCACGTCTAATATCTGGGGAACCAAGTTTAAGATTGTGGGGTTGGCTGCTTTCCTGCCAACCAACCTCGGTGCAGGTAAAAACCATGTCCTCTTCTCTGCCTGTTCTCCAAACTGGAACTGAGACTAAAAAAGACCATTCAGATGAGCTGTTATGGCACCAGAAGATTAACATGTACTTTATTTACCTCTAAACTTTGACTCTACCCACTGTAATTTCACGAAAGTTAGAATTATTACTCAAATTGGTTTTTTGCCAGCAGGGCTTTCAATTTTTTTATATAAGCCCTGACTTAGGAAAAGACTGAAACCAGCTGCAATCTCTAACAAAGATTTGATAGGTTTCTGTTATTTTTATTTCTGGCCTTTCACTGCAGGCAGGTTTTGGTACCAGTATCTTTAGGTTCTGGCATCAGAAGGTTGAGGAGAAAGCATTAAAGATTGTAAGAAGCTGGCTGTTAATATGGCTCTTTGTGGTAAATCCTTATAGATTTCACCTAGAAGTCCTGGATAAATATTGTTTCCTTGAGAAGTTTGAGACACTGAAGGAAAAAAAAAATCAAGGGAGTAAAAGCTAGGCTAGAACCTGACATTCCATTCTTTTCTGTACTCCTGCTCAAATGAGTAGAACTAATGTGTCCTGTCTACTTGGGGATGGTGAAGGAATGAAATGACAGAAGGTCCTTTTCAAAGCAGCTTCATGCCAATAGGCACATCCTGGGTGGGCTGAGGTCATGTGCTGCCCACCCTTCTCCCCCAGCCTTGCTAGATGGCCTCATCATTTGGCATACACATATCCCTGTGGAAGGCTAGGCTTGACTGTGGGTGGTGGTCCCATATTGAATGGCTCTGCATAACCTGCTAAAATGGCTTTTGACAAAATCAGAATCTGCCTATTAGAGTTGTTCCAGACACGGTTAGATCCTTTCAATTAAATAATTCTTGGGGCGCCTGGGTGGCTCAGCGGTTTAGTACCTGCCTTTGGTCTGGAACATGATCCTGGAGTCCCGGGATCGAGTCCCACGTTGGGCTCCCTGCAGGGAGCCTGCTTCTCCCTCTGCCTGTGTCTCTGCCTCTCTGTGTCTCTCATGAATAAATAAATAAAATCTTTAAAATTAAATAATTAATTAATTAATTAATTCTTGCAAACCAGATGTTACGAAGACCTATGCCCTATGTGTATCTTAAGAGACTTATTAAATTGTGCTGCATTCAAGTTTTTCATTTTGAGGTTTCTCAGATCAAAGAAAAAGAGTAAAAGTAAAACATAAAACTGCCTTTAGAAGGGCAGCCCAAGTGGCCCAGCAGTTTAGCGCCACCTTCAGCCCAAGGCCTGATCCTGGAGACCTAGGATCCAGTCCCATCTCAGGCTCCCTGCATGGAGCCTGCTTGTCCTTCTGCCTGTGTCTCCGCCTCTCTCTCTCTCTCTCTCTCTCTCTCTCTCTCTCTCTCTCTCTCTGTCTCAAACGAATAAATAAATAAAATCTTAAAAAAAAAACTGGCTTAGGAAATTAACAATAGGCTGTTCCTACACATAATGCAAAGAAATCTCTTGTAATATTTTCAACAACCTGGAATGGCTCTGATGACCACAAAAGCATATTCTTCAGTAAGGCAGCCATGCCCTGCTGATGCACAAGGGGATTCTTTTTTTTTTTTTTTTTTAAGGTAAATACTTAGGTTGATTTTATGAAGCTTTCAGACATTAAGTTTGAGAAAGTTAGTGGTTTTCAGAATTTGTGTACATGATGACAATGAAAACAGTAAAATGAATCAAATAGTAAGACTTTTTTTTAACACCCTTAATAACATAGTAAGCTATGCAAACATTTATTCCTAGGTTACATTCATTTTGATCTCTTATTTTACATCTTAAACTCTGATATTTTCTTCTGAATATAGGTTACAAATAATCTTATGTATTAACTCACAGTTTTAATACCACAAAGTTACCTGTTTTACCTTGACTGTATTTTTATCATTTAGTGTAGGATATGTTTTTTAAACTAGTTACACACTTCAGTAATGTGCACCAGGGGATTCTAATCACCATGGGATGAGTATTTTCTTACTCCCATCCATATGCTGAGAACTGTAGTATACACTGAAAAGAGGAATGGAGTCTTCATACATCTTTCCCTTCTGGATGTTGAATAGATCCACATGTTAAGTCCACAAGCACCTTGAGACAGGAGAGCCTATATGTGCCTTCAAGGTACATAGTGCTCCAGTACGAGGAATTCAAATGCCCAGGATAAAATCTTTCTGTAGGACTACAGTGAAACCATTGTCCTAATCACTGACCATTTTTTAAAAAGAGCATTTTAGCTATTACTATTCATTTGTCAAGCTAAGAGAATTTTCCACTTGATCCCTATCTCTTGGATTCTAGAAGATATGTTACATGTGGCACCCTATTAAATAATCTCTGACACTCTAATGGATTCAAAAGTGAGTACTGTTGGATATATTTTATATTGGATAGTTTGTTTCCTTCAATTAGAATTATCTGGCCCATGAAATTTTGTTTTTGATTTTTTGCTCTCCCCATTTAAAAAATATAGAATAAATTCAAAATTGAAAAGATTTGAAATGCAGTATACAGTAAAACTCTCCTCTTCACCTCTGGCCACCTAATTTTCTTCCCCCTGGAGGCAACTGATGTTATTTTTTTAATCCCTCCTGAGATTTTTTTTTTAAGATTTTATTTATTTATTCATGAGAGACACAGAGAGAAAGAGAAAGAGAGGCAGAGACATAGGCAAAGAGAGAAGCAGGCTCCACGCAGGAAGCCTGACATGGGACTCAATCCCGGGTCTCCAGGATCACACCCGGGGCTGAAGGTGGTGCTAAACCGCTGAGCCACCCAGGCTGCCCCCTCCTGAGATTTTAAATTTGACTTTTTTTTTAAATCAGGCTGAACACCAAAGAATAGCATTTTAATGCATTAATTCCTTAGCTGTAGAGAACCACCCAGAATTTTAAGCCACAATTCATATTCTTTTTTGTGGGCAAGAGAGGTGAACACATAAATAAGGCCCGTGTCTTATTGGAAAAGTTGTCTGAGCCCACAGCAACCCAAGCCAGGCCTTATAGAGAGCATTGCACCAGGGAAGGCTTGCTGGGCCATGGAGTGCCAGCCAGCAGACCACTGGGCACCAGCAGAGTTTCACAAAACAGGAGAATGACAATAATTCAAGAATTTCTACTTACCACACAGGGAGTTGTATTAAACATAAAAGTCGATGGCACAGTTTCATCCTGACTCTAACCTACCACGAAACCTAAATTCAGATTCATGGTTTTTAACCGATTTTGTCTCCTCTAAATATTTGAGTTGCCATCCAGGCATTGTCTTAAATGTCCATGCTGATGAAATAAAATCTTAGCATGTAAAGAAACAGTGTGGAAGTTCCCTAAATCTCTATCCCAATCATGAAACTGAAGTTGAAAGTCAGGAAGACAAGAAACCCAGTCCCAAGTAAAGGGACTTATTCTGTCCTGACCCGTGTCACCCATCTCTTGGGTTGCTGCAGATCCCCCTGAGCTTGGCACTCTGCTCATCTCAACTGTTTTTACTAAATTACAATTCTGACTGTAAATGAGGCTTTTAAAAAATAGATATATCCTCTCCCAGCTCATTCCAGAAAAGCATGTAAGTCTAGGACAGGTTTTTGGCATTTGAAATGTGTGGTTCTGTAGATAGACCACTTGGCAAAGTGACTGGAAATCTAAAGCACGGCTGGGGTGGCCGGCAGTTTATGGGAGGGAGATGACTATCCCCTGCCTGTGCACATCTGTCTTCTGCGGGCAGGGACCCGCACCCCCACTTCTCTTCTTGTGACTCTCCCCTCATGCATGTCCCTGTTAATGTGCTTTCCTCCTTCCCACCAGTAATCTATAAAACCAGCCTCCTGCATCTCCAGCCGCGGCAGATGACCATCTATCTCCCAGAGGTCCGGAAGATTTCCATGGACTATGTTAATTTACCTGTCTTCAACCCAAATGTTTTCAGTGAAGACGAAGATGATTTACCAGGTGTGTTCTTAGGGGGTCGTGACGGGAACAGAGTGGTAAGTAGTGGAGATTACCATGTGTCAGTCTGTGCCTGCCGCCTTGGTTTAGAAAAAAAATATAGAACTTCCTCAGTTGGTGGGTGTGGTGGCACATCACGGGAAAAAGGTCATGCTGTCTCCAAGCTTTGAGGGGAGCTACCGGAGCAAGGATGACGCTGGTGGCCATGATAGCTCATGTCCACAGAACACTCTACCATCTTGTTTTATCTTCACAGTAATCCTGAGTTATGTGCCCCGTTAGAGAAGTTACCAGGACTGATGAGAATTCCACAAAATCAGAACTAACACCGGCTCTCGTTGGCCCTAGGCTAGCCCCCATCCTTTCAGCCCCTGCCTAGAGAGCAGCATCACTCAGTGGTCCTGCAGCACCCACAGAACCCAGTGTCTCAACCCTGCCCCATCTCCGGGACAGAAAGCCTTTAACGTTCACCCATCTCTCTCCCGGTGTGCAATGCACAACTCAGTGTACAGAAGCCTGATCTGAGTTAAAGGTTGAAATCCAGTACAAGCTTTTAAAGTCCCAGTATCCAAATTTTCAAATATCTGTAGCATATTAATTTAAGTGTTTTCTAGGAGGAGGGGATCCTGTTTTGATCAACAGTACAATGATTTCTAAGTAGTCTGCCAGTTATTTCTATGTAACTGTTCTCAAAAAATACCTACCTGTAATTTTATAGATAGGAAGACTTCTCTACTTAGAACCAAACAGGGTTCTGAAAGTCTCTGGTTTCTGAGCCAGAGGAATCCTACATGAGCCACTGACTTCTTTATTTGGTGGTCCTAGAACAGGACTATGGTCCTCCCCAGGAAAGGGAAGGACACACATACCAGCTCAGGCTCTGAACTTGGGGGAGCTGTTTACCTTCTCTTAGCCCAGTTGTTTACCTTCTTCACCTGTAAAATTATTTGTATAGGACTTTCTGACAATTAGCCATCTTGGTTCTCCAGTGGTATAGCCCTCATAGGTGTAGCAGGTGTTCTAGATTATCCAAGTCCTAATCAGCAAGGTTTTGCAACCATATAAACCTGCAGTTTGGTGAAGACCTTTATAGCACGTTTCCTACAATTTCAGAATCTTGGATTCAGAAGTATCTTTTATACTTTCTCTATCACGCCCTCCCTGTGCTTCCAGATGGTGACTAACACAGCTCCCCCTAATGATCAGCCCTTGTGCTGCTCCTCCTGTCTGGGCTTCCCAGGCAGAGTGGGGAGCATTTTGTCTCAGGGCTTGCACATAATGCTGGTGACAGATTCTTCTCTTTAGCAGGGAAGACACCTGCCCTCAGAACTCCTTGCAGATGAGTGAACATCTGGAGGAGGGATCTGAACAGGAATAATAAAAAACTTGAGACAGGACCTAGATTCATGTAACCAGGAGATAGTTAGATCTCACTAGAAGGCCCCAAGGAGGGGAGAATCTGTGACAGGCACCAAGGGTGGGCTTAGCTTTTGATGAACTAGCAGCCTTCATTCTGTAGTTCTGGTAAAAGATCAGACAGCCTTTGCAATTAGCTAGTTAAATCCTGCTTCCTGCTCATGTACTAGTTGCCACGGCACTTAAAAGGCCCAAATGAGCAATTCTCATTGCCAATGCCCAGTGGTACTCTGAGCACCTGCATGTGGTCTGTAGATCATTGCTCACATTCATACTTCATTAAATCCCCTCTGTATACAAATAGGATATATTTACAGTGTTTTACAGAGGGTGGCTGTACCTTACATACTGTTTGAAATGCTAAAACAGAAAAATTAGGAAATGATCCTTCCCTAATAATGCTTATTTGCCAGAAGATTTTTTCATTGGTATCTCTACTGCATTTTACATGATTCTCTTTACAAAAACTTAATTTACATATGTACTTCAGATACACATCTGCTGTGTGACATTTCCCATATTGACCAATCCATAATTGTGGATAAACCTACCCAGGACCCTAGGCATTCTGAATGCTCAATGAAGTATCATACCATACAGTAGCTCTCTTCCTGCATGAAAGAGTGGGCTATTTTATGAATTCAAGAGTAAAAATCATCTTTAAACAGTTAAGTATTTAAAAATAAAAAAATTTTAAATTAAAAAAAAAGTGGTATTTGCCAGGGTACCATTTAGGTACCAAATTCAGAAAGTTCAAAAGTTTATTCATTGAAAAGCTTTGACAGTGCCCTTAACCAATGGACAACCAAGCTGTCCTGCAGAACTCACAAATTACCTGTGTACACCTTCCAGAAACCTTAGAGAAACTTTATATATAACTTGTGTGAAAGGTCTGGCTTTCCCCAAGCAAACACATCTCTGTCTATAACAATTGCATTTTGTATGCAAAAAGGACTGGATGAGTTGAGATGTATTACTTATTATGACCCAGTTTCATGGCACTGTTTTGTAAGCAGTCCATTTTTCTTTCCTTCCAGTGACGGGAACATCTGGTGTACCTGAGAACAATCCACCCTGCACCGTGAACATCCCTATAGCACCCATCCACAGCTCAGCGCAAGCCATGTCCCCCACTCAGAGCATAGGCTTGGTACAGTCCCTGCTGGCCAATCAGAATGTGCAGCTGGATGTCCTGACCAATCAGACCACTGCAGTAGGGACATCTGAGCACGGAAGTGACAGCACTACCCAGTACCCAATCTCCAACCGCTACTCCAACCCTGGCCAGGTGATCTTCGGAGGTGTGGAGATGGGCCGCATCATCCCGAACCCTGCTCAGTTGTCCCTGCCGCCGCCGGCACAGGGGGCGATCCAGCTGTCGGTGGTGGACCATGGAGACCGAGACCATGACCACCTGCAGAAGGCTGCCAAGGCCCTGCGGCCAGTGGCTCAGCTGGCTGCCGAAGGGGACGCAGTGGTGTTCAGTGCCCCACAGGAGGTCCAGGTGGCGAAGATGAACCCTCCACCTCCCTACCCGGGAACCATCCCCGCTGCCCCAACCACAGCAGCACCCCCACCCCCGCTGCCGCCCCCGCAGCCCCCAGTGGACACGTGCCTGAAGAAGGGTGACTTTTCACTGTACCCCACAGCGGCACACTACCAGACGCCCCTGGGCTATGAGAGGATCACCACCTTTGACAGCAGCGGCAACGTGGAAGAGGTGTGCCGGCCTCGGACGCGGATGCTCTGCTCCCAGAACACCTACACTCTCCCCGGCCCTGGCAGTTCAGCCACCCTGAGGCTCACTGCCACTGAGAAGAAGGTCCCCCAACCCTGCACCAGTGCAACCCTGAACCGCTTGACAGTCCCACGCTACTCCATCCCGACAGGAGACCCACCCCCGTACCCCGAAATCGCTGGCCCGCTCATGTCCGGCCGGGGCGCTGCCCAGAGGCCTGACAGTCTCATCCACGCCACGCTGCGCAGGAACAACCGTGAGGTGGCGCTCAAGGCAGCGCAGCTGGCCGAGCCTCCGCGGGCCCCGCCGCAGCACCCGCCCAAGCCCAAGGGCGCGGCGCAGTTCCCGGCGCGGCCCCCGCCCGCCCTGTATACCTGCAGCCAGTGCAGCAGCGGTGGCAGCGCGGGGCGGCCCGAGCCGGGCGCGGGTACGGGGGGCGTGCAGCCGGGA
This sequence comes from Canis lupus familiaris, assembly GCF_011100685.1. Classification (NCBI taxonomy): domain Eukaryota; kingdom Metazoa; phylum Chordata; class Mammalia; order Carnivora; family Canidae; genus Canis; species Canis lupus. The sequence goes on from NC_049222.1 coordinate 48,440,898, forward strand.
TCAGGCCTGGCACACGCCGCCAGCACCTCACCCCTGACCTCGCAGTCATCCTACAGCCTTCTGAGCCCGCCGGATGGAGGCCGCGACCGCGCCGACTACGTTAACTCGGCCTTCACTGAGGATGAGGCACTGGCCCAGCACTGTCCGGTAGAGAAGCCCTTGAGGCACCCCACGCTGAGCGAAGCTGCTGTGGCCGTGAAACGGCCACCCCCTTACCAGTGGGACCCTGTGCTGGGGGAGGACATTTGGGTCCCTCAGGAAAGGACAGCCCAGACTGCAGTGCCCCACCCCCTGAAACTGTCCCCTCTTATAGTAGGTCAGAGCCAGCACCTGGACGTGTCCCGAGTGCCCTTTGTCTCGCCGAAGTCTCCCGCCAGTCCTACTGCCACGTTCCAAACAGGCTATGGGATGGGAATGCCGTATCCAGGAAGCTATAACGCACCCCCTATGCCAGGAGTGCAGACTCCCTGCTCCCCAAAAGATGCCCTGTCCCCAACGCAGTTTGCACCACAGGAGTCCACAGTGGTCCTACAGCCAGCCTACCCACCCAGCCTCTCCTACTGCACCTTGCCCCCCATGTATCCAGGAAGCAGCACCTGCTCAAGTTTACAGCTGCCACCTATCGCCTTGCACCCCTGGAATTCCTACAGCCCTTGCCCGCCTGTGCAGAACCCCCAGGGCACTCTGCCCCCCAAGGCACACTTGGTGGTGGAGAAGCCCCTCGTGTCCCCACCGCCCACCGACCTCCAAAGCCACTTGGGTACAGAGGTGATGGTAGAGACCACAGACAACTTCCAAGAAGTCCTCTCCCTGACAGAAAGTCCAGTCCCCCAGCGGACAGAGAAGTTCGGAAAGAAGAACCGGAAACGCCTGGACAGCCGTGCCGAGGAAGGAAATGTTCAGGCCATCACTGAGGGCAAAGTGAAGAAGGAGGCAAGGACTTTGAGTGACTTTAATTCCCTGATCTCCAGCCCCCGCCTGGGGAGGGAGAAGAAGAAAGTGAAGAGTCAGAAAGACCAACTGAAGTCAAAGAAATTGAATAAGACGAATGAGTTCCAGGACAGCTCCGAGAGCGAGCCTGAGCTGTTCATCAGCGGGGATGAGCTGATGAACCAGAGCCAGGGCAGCAAGAAAGGCTGGAAGAGCAAGAGGAGCCTGAGGACGGCCAGTGAGCTAGAAGAGTTCAAGTGCCGGAAAGCCAGTGAGAAGGAAGATGGGCGGCTGGGCAGCCAGGGCTTCGTGTACGTCATGGCCAACAAGCAGCCTCTCTGGAATGAGGCCACCCAGGTGTACCAGCTGGACTTCGGGGGGCGGGTGACCCAGGAGTCGGCAAAGAACTTCCAGATTGAGCTGGAGGGGCGGCAGGTAAGAAAGCATGTCTCAGGGCCTGCCCAGAATGCCTGCTTTCTGGTCTTGACTGGTCTCTGGGGGTTTTTAAAAACCTGGTGAAGGCGGGGGGCGGGGGGAGGGGGATCCCTGGGTGGCTCAGTGGTTTGGCGCCTGCCTTTGGCCCAGGGCGTGATCCTGGGGACCCTGGGATCGGGTCCCACATCGGGCTCCCTGCATGGAGCCTGCTTCTCCCTCTGCCTGTGTCTCTGCCTCTCTCTCTCTCTCTCTTTCTCTCTCTCTCTCTCTCTCTCGTAAATAAATAAAACCTTTAAAAAATAAAAATAAAAACCTGGTGAAGGGTATCAGTGCTTTGGCCTTCTAGGAGCCAATGAGAAATACAGAAAACAACTGATACCTCTTAAGTGGGGCCAGTCATGGTTATAACTTACGGTGTGCTTATTGCTAGCTTTTATTTACTTTTCATCAAAGCCACTCACGTACTGATTTTTTAAAAGTTAAATGATTCTGCGAGATCCAGGAGGAGAACCAGTAGGCTCCTGCCCAGCCCCTGGCCCACCCCCAAACCATGCTCTCCCTGTCGTGTGCTCCCCAGCTGTTTTTTCTGGCATTTGACACTCCCTTTCTAAAGGACATGTTCTCACTTCTGTTTATTGATTTTTTGGTTTTTTACATCACATATCGACTTCTTCCTGAGGAATGTGAGGGTTTGTTTTCTTCACCCCCACCACCACACATACTCACGTGAACTTCCCCTTTTTCTTCGTTTGTGTAGAGTCATTGGTTATCTCATTATGCTAATGATTTATGATTTATAGCTGAGCCATGTATTATGGCTTAATTATATTTCCTTTTTTATTGTATAGTTTTCTTTTCCCTAGACATAATAATTAGCCAGTGTTTGCTCATTTCTTTGTCTTTATTACTAAGTCATTCCCTTGATTCTCTGGCATAATGTAAATCCCCTTGTGTTACATTACACACTGGGTGACTTGTCAGTTTTTCCTGCTGCAACCAGAAATGGTAACTTTAACCCTGCTGCATAACTGTTGTTCTGGCACTACACCTCTTCCCCACCCTGGGAATTCCCTTCACCTCTCGTATTTAAATCTCATTTTCATTAGTTCACTCAACAAATACCTATTGAGCACCTGCTACTTGTTGGCAGTCTTCTAAACCAGAAGTTGGTAAATGGTGACCCACAGACCAATCCGAACTGCTGCCTCTTTTTATAAATAAAGTTTTATTAGAACACAGTCATGCCCACTCACTTAAATATTGTCTAAGGCTGCTTTTGTCCTACAAGAGAGAGTTGTGGCAAAGACCCTGTAACCTATAAAGCCTAAAATGTTTGTCATCAGCCCTTCAGAGAGTTTGCCGGCCTTGCTCCAAATGCTGAAATAGAGCAATGAGGAAAATAGAGAAAATCACTGTCCTCGTGGAGTTTACCAAAAATGAAGAAAGACCATAAACAAACAAATATATGTATATAATATAGTGTTAGATGGTAACATGTGGTCACACTAAGTACTGAAATGACCAAGGAAGGCAGGCTCAGGAGATGGAGTGCCAGGGGAAGGTGGTGGACTGTGTTGTATTATCTCTGAGCAGTGACATTTGACCATAATGATTGATGTGTCTCTTAGCCATCTATTAGCCTATGGAGTCTTTCTTATACTTTTTCTCTTCTCTGTTTCCTTGGTAAGGAAACCATTTTATTTGACCTCGGGAGCTTTCCATGCTCTGAATTTTTGCTCAGTATTTTTCCACTGCAGGTTGAATATGTTTCCCCCCACACACACACCCTTTATTTCTGACAAACTCATAGTTAGATGAATAAGCTTGATCCAGAGTCACTTTGGTTGGCAAACTTGCCTCCTGGACTGTGCCGACTCCCTCCCTCGGGAGCCACCCTGATGTGGTTGTGTTTCCCACTTTGTTTTCTTTTCATGTCTTTGCTTCTCTGCCCGCCCCAACCCCACCCCAGGTGATGCAGTTTGGGAGGATTGATGGCAACGCGTACATTTTAGACTTCCAGTACCCCTTCTCAGCTGTGCAGGCCTTCGCAGTTGCCCTGGCCAACGTGACCCAGCGCCTGAAGTGAAAAGACTGGTGTCGGGTGAAGAGAGAAGCCTAGTCAGCGATGATGCTTGAGGAGTCACCCGGGGCCCCAGGTGATTGGGGCCAGAAGACACGGACAAAACTGGAAAAATCTGTCAGGCCCGGGAGACAGACTGACCTTTAGTTGTTGTTGTTTGTTTGGGCTTTTATAATCCTTTGTTTCTCTTCTTCTTTTTTTTTAAAAAAAAAAACAAAACAAAAAAAAAAACGAAAGAATACAGAAGTGTGGTATGTGGAAGCAAAGGGTGCAAGGCACCTGGTGTTCTTTAGGAAACGTAGTTGCTGTGGTAATGTCCCACTGTGTGTGCTTCTGTCAGATGCCAGGACAAGGGGCCCTTTGGAAGGAAGGTGGACCACCTTCCCGCCTGCTGTTCTTTGAGACTAGGGAGTGTGCATTATTTTCATTCTCCACACATCTAGCTTTATGACTCGTTCTTACCATAACCACTAGTGTGGAAAAAAAAAAAAAAAAAAACTCTTTAAAAAAAAAAAAGACAACCAAAAGTCCCAAAGGTACAGGTTCTCATAGGGGGCCATTTCATTCACGTTTGTAATGTTACTTCCCCAAAGGTGACTTGACCAATGATGGGTATTGTGGCAAATGCCCTGTGTTTAACTAGTAGGAGTAGGCTTTGTACAGGGGTGCTCTGACCAGGTATAAACAGAATTTGCTCGTGCCGATGGGGCGGGGTGGCAGATAAGGAAGGAGCTCCTGCACATGGACACGTGGGTGGTTTACACAGTGTGACTTAAAATAGTACAAGGGCTGTGCTTCCCTTTGGAGGATGTTTACATTGAAGACTCCACCCTGACAATCCTATGTCAGGATTCCATAGATTCAGTGGTGATTGCCTTCGGGAGAAGGCAAGAGACAAAATGGAAAGATCCTGGCATGTGGTGAGGTAGCGACCTTGTCACCTAGTGCCCTGGTGAGTCACTAGGTGCTCACTCTCTGAAAAGCAGCCTTGTCCCCTTCCCCTTTTATTGTTTAATCTGGAAAGTGTGGCAGAAGACCTGGTCTCTCACAGTGGGTAAGGGTATCGCCACACTTTCTCTCTCTAAAAATGCTGAGGATACTGATTTGAAAGCACGCCTTTCTTCTCAGCCAAATTAAAATTCAGTTGACCAGAAATGTTTTCTTATAGTTTAGAAATGTAACAAAATTGTAAGCATTTGCCAGGGTATTAAAACACAGAGGTATAGTCATCTCTTTGAAAAAAAGTCCCTCAATTATATCTAGGAGGAAAAAGTGTTCTTTATTAACTGTACAGACTGTTCACTGAGGAGATAAGCCACTGGGAACACATTATTAAAATTATAGTACTTTAGATAGCTGGTTGATTTAAAAAAAAAAAAAAAAAAAAACAGAAAATCCCCTGAGGTGATCTTTTCCCTCCTCCTCCTCCTCCTCCTCCTCCTCCTCCTCCTCCCTAGGGAACACCTTGGGCAGCATCCAGCCCTGATAACAAAGCCCAGCTCACTGTTGCCAGCTACCCACACCTGTGATGTTTTTAGGGCAGGAGCCCAGGAGCTGTCTACTGGCAGAGGGTCCTCAATTGGGATTGTGTTTGGAGCAGACAAATGAAAGACACTATAGAAAAGTCTTTTGAAAATATGTATTTTTACATTCCTTGTTTTGGTTTAAAAACTAGAGAAGAAACTGGCCCGTTCCTTACCCCATAGCAAGACGATATCACTCACCATTCTCTCCAAACCCTGAAGAAACACAGATGAGGACATCTCCCAGCTAACATCAGAGTTTTCCATCTTATATTTTAAAATATTGAACCTGATTCTTTGTGGGTAAATTCTTCAAGAAAGAATTTAGCAGTGTATTCAGAATTATATAATTCTTTTATAGGAGTTTCTGTAGCTTGGTAAGATGTTTCAATGCTTATTATTAGTTGTGCAATAATGGTTATGGCCTATTTCTAAAATAATTTAAATGCAGTTCCCCTGTTTTGTTGTCCAAGAGATAATTATTTATCTTGCTTTAATAGTGTTCTTAGGAATTATTTTGTTACTCTGTACTGGTGAGTTATGCCCATTTTATTTATTTAGAAAAATAGTGTGTTTGTAATGAGTTATTTGGTAGCAGCATATTTTGCTGTGAGAAATAAAGAGGATATGATAGAAGGTGTTTTTTCTGCTGGACAATTTGTAACTTTTCTAATTGGGAAAAAATTCCTATTAATCCTTTAAAAGTAGGTTTTGTTTTGGTTGGGGCTTTTTTTTTTTTTTTTTTTTTTTTTTTTGCATCCTTTGGTATTGATTATATACAGAGCAGATTTCTTTGAGATGACATATCCTAAAATAATATTGCCCCTTCTTTTGAACATTTTATTTTTAACTAAAAATAGAAGGTGCTATGAATGAAATGAAGAGGAAGGATGGCAGCAAAGGAAGGCATTATTGTCAGTAAGTGTCCGCTTTCCAAATTAAGGTTGGTTCTTAAGATACAGAGACCATGCAAAATTACATTTTAGAACTTTTCTTCCTAAGAACAAATAGAGGGTAAATCCTTGGAACAAAAACTGCACAAATATATGTGTGAAGAGAAGGTCAGTGTTTGTAGCAAATAACTGAACTCTCTAAATTCTGGGCTCACTCTCCAGAAGGCCTGTTGGGCACGTGGAGACAGAAGCCTGGTCTGAGGAGGTGTGCATACCTGAGGAGCAGCAGCCGCCCACTCTGTACTCTGGCCCGAAGGAAGAAGCTGTCTCATGCAACTCATTCTTACGTGTCTGCAGCGCCTGTGATGTGGTATCTCTTAAGGTGACAGTGATGGTTTCACTTATTTTAAAGATCGTTTTCATTCCGTCTCAATTTATTAAATACTACTAAAATCAGTACTTTTAAACAGCAGAATTCTACACACTTCATGCTTATTAATAGCAACTTACAAATATTGAGATACCTCATCGAACCGCTAAAGGCATTAGCCTAGTCAACTACATAAAGAATCCATGCCTTTTTGAGGGAAGTAGTGCATAAAAAAACATAAAACCAATATTAAATTTGTTTAAACTCTAACCTCATCAAACCAAAGGCATAGATTTGTGTACAGTATATGGACTGAATGTACCTTTCTAAGAAAAATCAGTGCCGGGGAAGCAGGAAAATGTCAAGGCCTAATGGCAGTATGAATCTGGGTTTTGCAGGTTAGCCTTTTGCCCCCATGTCCATTGCCCCCTGGTTGCATGTCCCACGAAGATATGCAAAAACACATATATGCATCCTGTAATCCTCCTGACTCTGGGGTCAGACCTGCTCCGCCAGCCTCTATTTGTCTGTGAAATGAGGGGGACGACGTAGCCTGACCAAAATTCTAAACTCCCATCCAGCTTTAATAGCCTGAGGGCTCAAAATGTGACCATTTCCTCATTCCACAAACTTGGAAGGTATGTTTCAAAATAATTGCCTTTTATAGAGAAATCTTTCTTTTCCAGCATTAATGAGCTATCTCATGAGTGTATACCCATGCATAAAATAATCTTTAGCAGGTTCACCTCTAGAAACAACTGCTTTTGGAACCCTGTTTGCATAAAATCACACAAAAGCACCTATTCCAGGTAAGACACAGGAACCTCCCCATGTGTGTGTCCTGCTCCATGGACACCCTAGAGAACAGCCTGAAAGTAAGTCACCATTTGCCCCCAAAAACTATAGAGTGGGTTGAGAAAAGAACAAAGGAGTACATGCCCAGGCTGGTTTGAATTCTTAAGTGTGTTCAACAGTGTGACACTATCTTCAAGTTGAAAAGATTGTTTTGAAAGGAACCCATCGTGTCCCTGTGTGGGCGGTCTATCCACTGGCCAAGTCAATAGTTGTGAACAAGTTCGTTAAGACAAAATGTATCAAAAATGTTTGAGTTCCTGGGATTTTGTAATAGCACACAACTCGGATCTCGTCACCATCTGTATTTCCTTCGCTCCGGCTGATGAAAATCTGAAGGGTCGTGGCTTACTTTTTTTTTCATTTCTATGGCTTTGTGCAATTTTCTTGTAACTTATACCAATATTTTCTGTTTACAAGTTCTTTTAAAGGGGAGGGGTAGGGTTCTAAGATCCTGTTGTTTGTTGTAGATAAATTTTTTTTCATATTGTAGAAAAGCATGGGTTATGCGTTTGACTGAAAAAGGCACTGTATCATTTACCAAAGGGGTATTGTTTTTGCATTTGTTTATAAATGCATTATTTTGGTACTGTAAATTTGGACATAATTTCTGAGTTTGTTACTACTGGCATTTCCTTTTTTTCCTTTTTTTTTTTTTTTTTTTAAATGTAAGTGCACGATGCAGGTGCACAGGTCCCAGACCAAACCAGACCACCAGCATGTTCTTATCCAAACCTTGGGAATAGCGCCGCTGCTTTGTGCACCTCAGTCCCTCCAGTGTTGCTTTGTTTGTTTTTCAATTTCAGCATCCTGCTTTGTTTTACTTTCCAAACAAGATCTGTTGAGATCCCCACTTGCATTCTAACAAGCTCGCCCTTATTTGCCTCTCTTCTGATGTATTTTGTGTATTAGATGGGGAGGTATTCTAGAAGGCATTAATGGTTTGCATTCAAAATGACGTGGTTTGTCCAAATTATTTTCTGTCTTTATTACTGAGATGGATTATCTCCTTATTTTTTTCTTGATGATTTGAAGTTGTAAAAGTTGTCCAGCTATTGCTTAATAAAATTTTGCAGATCAAAAAAAAAAAAAATCACTTGTGTTCGGAATTCAGGGATGAGTCTTGAGTCCCCTGAGAAGGTATCACTGCTCTCTATTGGCATGAGCCACCATCCTCCCATCCTCTCATTGATCCCTGGGGTTACTGCCAGCGTTACCTGCACACCCTGGGATCCTTACCATTGTTGCTGTTTTTTGAGAGTTCAAAGGTCATGCTGTCTTCTTGATGAGTTAGTTTTGTTTTTCTTGTGTTCTAAAGACAAAATTCAGGATGCATCTGTCATAGCACCTACAAGGTCAGAGATGTTAGATACATTGACACCTTCTCTGTTACTTTGTAGGAAATGATAAAAGCAGGTTTCGAGTGACTCTACTATCAGTGCTAATATACCTGTTCTTATTCTGGTGAGTTGTAGCGCACCTCCTTGCTCTGCTCTAGCTTTCCCTCTGACTTCCCTTTGAGCAAGACAGAGACTCGGAGGCCATCAGATGCTCATCTGAAACACTGTAGTTCATATGCCCATTCACAGAGCTACCCTTTGCATTTTTTCAGAATAAAAATAAATGTGATCACTCAGGCTTTAGGAGATAACCAAAACCACTGTCAACTCTTACGCATTGAAGTTTTAAAATAATCACAGAACTATAAATCTGCGCTTTAAATAGTAGTAGTTATACAATGCTAAAAGACCTTAATTATGTCTAAAAATCAAAATATATTGTATTATGAAAATTTGTGAACTTCAAGTTAATATTCATTCTATCTTCATTAGTTAATCCAGGTAGCAAGGACACCTGGTCAAAAACAAACTCCCTTTTTCCCTCCCCTCAAAAAACCACAAGGGACCTAAACCCCGATGGCCAGGCTGTATCTGTACCTGTGCTAAGGACCCACATGTAGGATTGTCTTCTCCACCAGCCCCATGTTAACTTTGGGACCATTTATTGTAAGTCAGTGTTTCCAGAGGTGATTTTTAAAGTTCTGGTAAGAAAATTTAGTAAATCCCTTCCATTTATTTATAAATAGGATGCTTTCTGTTTATCCTTCCACTCAGTGTTCTTTTCTGAAAGAATAAGGGATCAGTTTAGCTCTCATACTCTAGTCCCCCAAAAACTCACTGCAGAGAAATGATTGCTTCATGGAGATTACATCCCACTGTTCCGAGAATGCACAGCTAAGTCTCTACATTCCATTATAAAGTGGATGTCTTGTGCCTTCCTTTCAGAAGAAAATTGAAGCATTAAAAGGTTAAAATGACTTCTGGATTCCATAGACAAAAACCAATTATGAAATAGAATCCAAGATTTCTAGGTCACATTAATGAACAGACCTACTTTATTCCCAGCTTCTACTCTGGCGTTTCATGATGATTTGCCTGTAATGAGCTATGAGCTACTTACACTTTGTCTTCTGCAAAAACAGGCAACATAGGTGGGCTGCCCTCACCCATCAGGCGACAGATGAGCTCATCCAACAGCCGAGAGGGAATGCCCATTTCTGAGCCGGCAGTAAGTTGCACATGCAGCCCAGCCCATAGGCTCTGTCACTCACCGGGTGTCACAAAGGAGCGGGTTTGTGTGCTTTTCTCTCTCAGCATATCTTAGAAACATTTCGCTCGGTGCACTAAATATGAAACTGCCATCCACGTGGAGAATGGGGTTGCTTATTAAACCTGCCTAACATTCCTGTTACATCAGTAGCTTCGAATCATAGAGGGGTAGGAGCAGGACTCCAGCAGGAAACTAGAGGTCAGGTGAGAAAAATACTTTTCCATCCCCTCTTCTGTTTCTTCTTTCTGGATCTCCTGCTTTCACCTCACCTTGCTCTACAACGAGTGGGTTCTCTGGCGTTCAGTGATGTCAGAGCCACCCCTCCCAACACATCTCTCGAATGGGAATGGGAGCCTTCAGTGCAGTTTCAAGACTTGTTCCTAATTTAATGAATTTATTAAACATCAGCCACCTCTCAGGACACTGTCCAAGTACTTTGCAAAGCACTTTTTGCCATATGAACTCTATTATTTTCCCCAAAGTGAGGTAATTGGCAATTCAATACCCCATTTGCCATTTAGCTTCTGCCCTATTCCAGACACTCTGAGTGCAGTGGTTATGCAGCATTTTCAGTGCATGCATGATGGTAGCTCATCGCCCCCAGACAAGATGGGGGCAGTTTGGATGATAAAGTCTGGCCCCATAGCAGTATCTCAAACTAATGAGGTTGCTTTCTCAAGCGTGCCAGCCACTTTACCCACTAGGATGTGGAGAGAACTCCGTACTTTCTCTTTCCGCTTTTCTCTAAAATAGAGGATGGCCAGTCCTGCCACCATTTCCCATCATGTGCAGGGAATTGAGAGTCACTGTGTCTCCTCTAGATTTGGCCTCAAACTCATTCAAGTGGCCTGTGGTTTCTTCTTTCTCACGAATTAATTCACTATTTCCTACCTCCACAGGTGTCATCTTGAGGGTCTTCTGTGAACCAGCTATCAAACTCTTGCACTTCACCCGGGGGTGGGGGGTGCAGTCCCTGTCATTAAAAAGAGAAATGCTTTAATCTCTATTCTTTTCCTGTCCCGTATTATGGAACCAGGTCTCTACCAGTATTACATTTTCTTTCTCCAGCAAAAAAGCAAGCAGCCCAGACATCACAGCACTTGAGATGGAAACATGTCATGGACTCCTGTAAGGAGAAGGATTGTCTTTGATAACTCATTTCTTTGTGTACTTGAACCCTATGGGGTCCTCTGAGTCCTGCTTTCCTCAGTACCTGCATTAACTACAATAGTCTCTGAAGTCCTAGGATTGTGGTTGCTTACCAGTATGAAGTTGAGCTTCCTTAAGTCTTGAGAGAAAACATTCCTCTGACAGGAAGAGACTGTCTCCACTCATTCCATTGGAATGACCAACCCCAACCAAGTCTTCATGTCCAGCGGCTTGGAAGAAACAAGCACCACTTGGTTCATCTGATGACCCTGGATCCCAAGCCAGTTGGGAAGGGAATATGCCCTAAAAGCTGCATAGCATTCAATTTGCTGAACTCTCGGGGGATCTCTGCCCCATCTTAGGCATTCTTTTCCAACACCCACTCCCACAGGTGAACTCCTGAGAGACTGAGGGATAGTGGGTACGACACACTTCTGAGGGGATCAGACAAATTTCTCCACAAACCGTTCCCAGATGGCAACGTCCCTAGGAAACCATCAACCAGACCACAGCCACCTCTTGACCACACCACATTCCAACAACCCGCTCAGTTCCTGAGCTGTGTGTGGTGCACTGGGTGGGTTTTGTCCGTCAGTGGCCAGAAGCAGTGAAGGTGAAACTCCTCATCCTGCCGAGACCCCACAGCCACACTGCCGCCCTCGCAGGTTGAGATGACAGCACAGGGTACCAGCTCTGCTAACCCATCCATCTCAGCTCTTAGAGTTGTATTTTTCATGGTGTGGGTCTCTTGAGATTGTGCTTGAAAAATGTGAATAATCATTCTGGAATAAAGAACTAATAAGCTTGTATTCAAAAACATAACTTGTAAACAACAGCCAGATTGGTACAGCCAAGAGACTTTTTTCTTTTCTCAGAACACTGTAGAGATACGGCTCAAAATAATTTAATTAGCTAGAGTCCTCTATCGACATGGCACAACACAAGAGAGCATGGCTATACAGTGTTGTACCCCAAAATAAAGGTAAAAATTATACCAACAACCCAACTCCATAACAACAGTGAATTCTGCAAGCCACAGAGATAAAGTACACTCTTGTGACATCATAATTCCCTCTTCTTCAACCCTTTGTGGGAAGAAGGTTTGGTCCCAGTTAAGAGGTAGGGAAAATCCAGGTAGATGATCATAAGTGACTTTGCTCAAATCCAGGCAGGGTTGAAAGAGCAACCAGGAGCAAATCTCAGAGCAGCCAAACCACAGCTCCTCATGGAAAGGCCTCCTGTGAGCTTCATAAGTGACAGAACAAGTACTGACTCCTGGTGAGTGGAAGCCAGTACCTGGCATGGAAACCTGCCCTTCCAGGAAAACAGAGACTGCACCAAAACCCAGGGCAGGGCTGCGCACTGTCCAAGACAGCTGCTTTCAGCTCCCTTTATCCTTGTGGTCAGTCTCCCATGAGGGATACGATGCTCCAAACATCGTGTTTGTCTTGTCCAGACCCCTGCCCTTGCATATCAGGTCATCTGAAAGGCAAACTCTCCAGTTCAGCTGACTTTTCATCATGGAACGTGAGCTGTCAGCAAGAAAGACCTGCCTGGACTTGGGGGGAATGACACAGAGGACAGAAGGGCCAGCAACAGAGTGCTTGGAAAGGGGTCCAGTCAAAGAGGAGAACTAGAAAGGACAGTATCCTCAGAATTTCCCACACCAGCCATCCTCTTAAAAGAAGGAGAGAGTTGATCTCTGACCTTCCCACATGAGCAGAGCAGATGGCTTGCATGAGAGAGGGGCCCGACCCAAACCATCCTGCGCAGAGGTCTCCCGTCAGGTCTCCTTATGCTGTGAAGTGTTCCAGGCTCCCTCCTCCCCACAGAAGTGGTAAAAGTGCTCTGCGATGGGCCTGGCCGCCCAAATGCCCCAGCCTCCCTCAGCGCTGGTGCATGCCTGGCCACCTCCACCGGGAGGTCCTCCATGTTGTTTGGACCGAGTTAGCCCTATGGATAGGGGCAAACCAGCAGGATTTGGGCATCAACCCATTTTTCTTGTAATAGATTTCAATTTTATTAAAAAACTTCTAAAGTATTTATCTCCTTAACAAACAGTGCTACACACACAATCTGCCTGTGTGTGGGTGCCTTTGGAGGAGAGTTCTCGCTGAAACCAAGCTTGAGTGGAAAGCCCTCGGGAAAGGCCGGGTCACCAGTACTTGCGTCAAGTAGTGATCATACTCCACGAACCATGTGGAAAGGATTTCAGATCAATGGGAATAGCAGAATGGGTGAGTCACCGGCCGTGCGATCGTGGAGAGGCAGGATAGGGGTACTATGAAAGCCAGATCAGGGAGCATGTCCTGGGTCTGTCACCAAGAGTGTGTGACTTTGGCAGGCCACACTCAACTCTGGGTTTCATGTTGCTTAACTAAAAAATGAGTTTGGACTAAATCTTTCCCAAGACCCATGCCATATTTCCACAGTAACCTCGCACACCGATGAAGGGAAACAGGCTTCCTTAACTTCAGTATGCTAACATGCTGTGTGCCTAGTGACCACCGAGGGGAAGGAATGCAGCGCCGTGTTTTCCAAACTTCTCTGCCCTTGGAATCCTATGCTAACGGAGCAGCGTATCAGACCAATGGCCCAGGGAATAAATAGGCTTTGTGAAACTGGACTGTTGCTCTCCAAACTCTTCCCAACTTCAGAATTCTGTGCATCTGTGAACTTCATGGAAAACCTAAGGCAGATTTCTTTCCTCCCTCTTCTGCTAGAATAAAAGATCGACTTTGCTTCTGCTCAAGTAGATAAGAGAGACCAGACCCTGGCTTGAGTCTGAAGCATGTTCGCTGAACTGTAAAGGTGTCAGGTTGTGTGATTTTGTTTTTACAGTGTACTTTCTCCCAAAGCCAAACTGATTGAAACAGAAATGAACTCTTGTCCACCACAGCCAACCAAAATGCAAACGTTTGGCTAGTTCAATATGTATTTCTAATTTATGTGAATATAATCTTCTTTAAACAGCAGACTGGGGACGCCAGACTCATTCCGACCTAGCTCATTTTCTGTTCCTAATTAATACTTTGAGGTTTTGCCTCCCATTTAATTCGGGATCCTAGACATCTTTCCCTCAATTTAGAGAGGAGAACCATTGAAAGTCAAGCAGGCATTCATCTGAGTTGAAGCCTAAGGATTGCGCTGAGCACCATGCTGAGGTCTGTGCCCTCCAGGGGTTAGGAGTTCATATACAGGAATGTGGTCATATATGAAGCTCCACGTGGCCGGGTAGCTCTCTTCTGAGCTCTTGAAAAAAAAAATTGTCATTTCAGTTGCCAAAAATAGAGATCCAAGGTTTGAGAATATTCATCTGATTTAAAAGTCAGATAGCAAATAACGTCCCCTGGGAGCCCCTCAAAGCTGGCAGCCACCAAGGGACTCCTGAATGTAAGGGGGACCCGGCTTCACTGTGTTTTCCTGGGAGGCTCCCAAGGCCCTGGTGAGGGCCTCCCTGGGGATACCTGGTGGTGAGGGCCCCAAAAAGTGCCACTGGAGAGATGCTGACATCTGTACATTGGTTCCAGGGAGACAGCCCAGGGACCAGGGTTACCTGAAGATGATCCGGAGGTTCTTTCTTCACCTGTGTGGAAATAAAGACCCAACCCTACAAGGACAAGCGAAGGCTACTTACTCAGTGCTTGCTATAGCATCACATGCGTTTGAGTAGAGACTCGGAAGCAGGCAAGGTGGGAAGGCTTCTCAGGGAAAGAAGGAATGGCTCAGGTGGGTGTTGACGGAGGCTGTTGGTCAGGAAGCTAGAGCAAGCTGCCCAGGAGCAGGGCTTCCATGTGGTTGCTTAGCAGTGCGTAGCTGACTCTGCTGGGCTGCTCCTAAATTAGAAGCAGGGACAAAAATTAGAAGTGGTGTTATTAATCAAGTCCTGACGATTTGGGGCCAATTTTTACAGAGTTGTTTGTGTGACTTCCTGAGTCGTTGCTGGAGAGAGCAACCTGACTTCGACCAAGCTGGCTTTCTACAATGATTCCTGTAGATTGTACATCAGTTTTTAGCGATGGTCTGGCCATTGTCCATTTATATATTCAGTCCCTCAGTTTAAAGAAGCAAATTTCTAATTTTCTTGAATTTTATCCTCATCAGAACCTACCCCTACTGAACAACACATTAATCGACATTAGTAACATTGTCTCACCACTGCATAATTCTACTTTTAAATACACCAGGAGTAACAAATGCTGCCCAGAGTCATGCATCTTGCCCCTGTTTCTAATTTGAATTCACAAACATGGAAAAGGCGCAGTGAACTATGTGCCTTTCAGAAACAATAGTAATGGGGAAAACACGGGAGCCACTAGAGGTGATGTAAGAAAGATGATGAAGAAATAGAAACGCTATTCTAGCTACATTACCATTTTATTGCAAACCCCATTTTAGTTTTGCCGCCTGAGTTCACTCCCAAGGAACACAAAAACTGCCTACAATGCTCACAGTGAACTCTTGAAAGCTTCCAAAATTTCTGTGGCAGAAATGGAACAATGAATCTCTTTACTGATAGAGATTAGTCCAGGGAAATCCTGTTCACCCCATAACAAGGCTGTGCTGTTACCAAGCCACTTGCTTTTGAAATCTTTAAATAAGAATTTTCCCACCTCTATAGAGTAGTAGCATCTTGAGGAAGAAAACGGATTCTGAATCCCACTGGAGGAGGGAGAGATGGAGGCAACTCTGAGAGAGCGTGGCAGCACGTTACTATTAAAGGTGCCCTGTTTCCAGAAATTCATAGAGCATCTAATCCTCTACTGATCCAGTCACTGGACCTGCAAGCATCTCAGTAGAAGCTGTGTAAAACGTAAATGGCAGCTTTTTCAGAACTCTTGACTTCCGTGGGCTCCCATTTAAGTAATCCAGCCTGCCCATGTACTTGCTGCTGGGTAAACATAATTATCTCTACCTCTGCCTAAGCAGTGAGCCTGTTGTTGGGCTATTGTCTCCTGAACCCTACTGTTTTGATGAGAATGGTACTTTCAGCTAAGGGTTGAATGCAATGGCATCCTGGCAAAATGTTTAGCAACCAGCTCTCCAGAAACAAAACTCTGAATGCATGAATATACATGTTAAGCATATAAATTGTAATAAATTTTAAATGGTAAATGGCATAAAAGGTGTGTGACACAATTACAAATAATAAAATAAGCAATACTCTTCATTATGATTCCATGTAGCCAGTTGATTCTCACAGAATGCTTTTGTTGATTTTTGCCAAATGCTTGCATCCATAGCCGAATCTACAGGTGCAGTTGGCAAACAGGCGTAGTTCTGACATAAACGTTGGGTGATACTTTCATTTACATTTATGAGCAAGACAGAAGTGAAACAACAAAAGATGCATGTCCAGTGAAGTGTCAGAACCTTGACTTATCATTGGAGACATGAGCAATTCCTTTGCTAAATTGAATAATAGTTTTCAAATATTTGAAGAAAATTTCCTCAATTTTTTATGCTATTCACAATGTAATGCCAATGGACACAACACACTTTTCAATTTAAACTGAGTTATTAACATTGTCTCCATCACTTTCTAAGTCTAGAGCTTGAAACAATAAAACAAAATCAACCCTTGATTTATGGCTTTTACTGATTTCCACGGTCTAAGTATTCCCACCAGCGCCAATTTGATGCAACCAACATGTGTCACTGAATGAAGAGCTGGAAAGAGACACACAGTAAGTAGTGATCTAATATTTAATGATGACCGTTTGGCAGTTGACTCTCAAGACTTTTGAAAGTGTAACCATCTAGCAGACTCCATGTCCTCCCTGGTTGCCCATGTTGTGTTTCAGAAAGCAGAACTAGCCCAAGGTGTGGGGATTGTTACTCAGCTGACGGGTTCAGGACGTAGATGTTTCTGTTGTCTTTCCATTAATTCGGCAAATATTTAAGGGCTGCCTACTACATACCAACCACTATGACACTTGTTGAGACAGGTCGTCCCGCGGTGAATGAATGAAGTGGACACAGCCCCGCCCCACAGAGCATATGGTCCCAGCCAGTTCTCTGTCTACTGGACTCTGCGGAATCCCCTTCTCTCCCAGACCAACTCATCCTGGGGTTCTGGAGCCCCATGCAGGGCTCACGGCTGCGCCAGTGAGAAGCCAGCCTTGACGGCTCCCTTCCTTTTCCATAGCTGTATGCCACCACGTCCCACCCATTTCTCCCCTACTCTCTGCTGCTTCGCCACTGTAGTACAAGCCAGCCCCATGGCCTCTCACCTAGCCCTCTTCACGAACCTCCAAGCTGGTCTTCCTGCTCCCTAGTACCCCCAGACAACTCTCCATTCAGCAGCTAGGGTGTGCTTCATTTTTTCCCCTTTTCTTTCTTTTTTTGAAGATTTTGTTTTTTAAAGTAATCACCCCCAACTTGGGGCTCAAACCACAACCCCGAGATCAAGAGTCACATGCTCAACTGACTGAGCTAGCCAGGCACCCCTAAGGTGGTTTTCTTAATTTAAAAACAAAACAACTTGTTTTTGCATCATTCCTCAGCTTAACACCCCTTGATGGCAGTCAAGCATGGTGATGACAGGCATCTCCTCCAGCCTGCATGGCTGTGTTGCACGCTAGCTGGGTGACTTGAGGCAAGATTATGTGGCAGTTCTGCATGTGTTTCCCCAGCTGCAGAATGAGAACAATATGGCACCCATTGAATAGGACGGTTTTGAGGATGAGATGGGCATCTGTGAAGTGCTGAGAACAGTGCATCATTACCCCTCTCATCATTATCATTAGGATAAAGACCAAACCCTTTACCTGCACCTGACTGCTCTTCCAACCTCAGCTGTCCTCACTTTCCCCACGGTTTTGTGGTCTAGAACTCTACCCTTCTCTGCAAGGTCCTCATCACACTGGCCCTGTCCAAGCTTCTCTTACTGCCTGCCCTAGTTGAGCTTTAACAACTCATCCTTCAGAGCTCCTCTAGACCATGCATGGTTGCAGAAGAGCCTTCTCTAGCCCTAGTCTAGATCAAGTTTTTTGTTACATTCCTTCAGACCACATCTCCTGTTATACTCAGGCATTCATTAGGATGAATACGAATAGCAATACATGTCCTGACTGCTTTTGGACTGCATGAGAGTGCCCAGTGCCTGGAACATGGTAGGTCTCATTATATACAAAGGACACGAAATAGGGCCTATCTACGACCCATCTGACAGACCACTTGTCATGGCAATGTCTCATTCCGCAGAATTCCAGTATGAATTAGAAAGTATAGCTGTATGCCTGGATTTGATGCCAAATATTATTTGGCAAATATTATTATTTGGCTATATTATTTATCAACTCTTTCACCCTGTTACCCTCTTTCCCAAAACTGCCAAAGGCTCTGTTTAGTTCTGCCAGGTACTCAGAATGGCAGGGAAAGAACAAGGATAATATTAAGATTTTGGGGCCTTGCCAAAATATTTTATCCTACAGGGTTGCCAGCTGTTGTGAACAAGCATGACTTCCCAAGGCCACTTCTAACGATTCCAGTGGTTAAGTAGTTATCACAGACACTTACTGAGCACCCAGTAATATATAGGAAATAATAGCAAATGCTTCATACACCATGACTGTTTCTACCAGAAAAGAGTGAGCTGGGTCAGCTTCCCAAAGGAGAACCTGAAAACCATGGAGATTGAACTCACTAAGACGGTGATTCTTCACTTACAGGTGCTTAACACAGTGGCCTCAGCATATTTTGCTTTTATGTGTTAAGTCTTTGTCTAAAGAAACAAAGTATCAGAATGAAATGTTACATCTGGGATTTGCTTTAAAATATCCCAGAAACCGGCAGCCCAGGTGACTCAGCGGTTTAGCGCTGCCTTCAGCCCAGGGTGTGATCCTGGAGACCCGGGATCGAGTCCCATGTCAGGCTCCCTGCATGGAGCCTGTGTCTCCCTCTGCCTGTGTTTCTGCCTTGAATAAATAAATAAAATATTATATAATTTAGAAAAATATCCCAGAAACAAAATTGTGAACAGATGAAGCAAAAATAACAGAATGTTGATAACTGAAGCTGAGTGAGGGGTGGTGGATACTTGGACAAGGAGTGAGTAAAAATGGGTGAAAACTTCTATAATGAAGGTTTTAAACAGCCTCAAAATATATAAAGCAAAAATTAATAGAACTATAGGAATTCATTGGCAAATCCACGATTGTGGTGGGAGCTTTGAACATAACTTCTTTCAATTATAGATTGGCATAACAACCAAAAGCTAAATTCCATGGACATAAATAAAACTTGGCACTCAACAACTAGAGAATACAAAATCTTTGAAACACACATGAAACATTTATAAAAATCAATCATACATTAGGCCATAAAGCAAGTTCCAGCAAAGTTAAAAAACAATCTGTACCATGTAGACTATGTTCTTAGAACACAATGCAAGGTGCTTGGGTGGCTCAGTTGGTTGAGCAGCCGACTCTTAATCTCAGCTCAGGCCTTGGTCTCAGTGTTCTGAGTTTGGGCCCTGCATGCCCATCCTGCTGGGGATGGAGCCTACTTAAAAAAAAAAAAGAAAAAAAAGAATACAATGCAATTAAGATATAAATCAATAAATAGACAAAACTATGTAAATGTGTGAAATTTTGAAATGCATTTAAAATGATAATGAATGATAATGAATCAAAACTTGTGAAATGCCATGAAAATTGGAGATAAATTTATAGTCTTAAATGCTTATTTTTATATAAGAATAAAAACTGAAAATTAGTGGGCAAATACACATCTTCAGACATTGAGGGAAAAAGCAACAGAAAACTTTTATTAAAAGAAGGATAAGGAAGCAAAAATAATAGAATTTAATAAACATAAAAACCAAAAATATATTCAATAAGGTCCATGATTTCAAATGTTAGTTCTTAGAAAATATGGATAAGTTAGACAAATACCCAGCATGATGTATGAAGAAAAAAGAGGAAGCACAGTATAGACAGTATCAGGAATGGAAATGAGACGTGACTTCAGATAGAGATTTTCAAAAGCTAAGAGAGTACGAATACTATGAACAGTTGTATGCCATTAGATGTGAAAATTTAGAAATGTAATCATTAGTAGGAAAGCTTCCTACAAAGAAAATGTCAAGCCAAATAGTTCTACTGAGAAGTACCATCAAATTTCAAGCAACTTCTCCCTCCTCTCTCATATAAATGCTTCAAGAAATAATTTTTCTTTTGGGGGAGGATGGGCAGAGGAAGAGAGAGAATCTCAAGCACACTCCTTGATGAGCATGGAGCCCAACGTGGGGTTTGATCTCACCACCCAAGATCATGAGCTGAGTCGAAATCAGGAGTTGGATGGGTAACCGACTGAGACGCTCAGACACTGCTTGAAATATATTTTTAAGAGGAAACACTCTCCCCAAGCCCGGTAAAGCTAGTGTCCAAATAAGACAAGGACAAGATCCAAAAGGAAACTCCTAGGCCACCTGACTTAAGAAATTCCTGGCTCATTTCATTTCCTTTCCCTTCTCCTTCCCTCTAGTAAATTGGTATTTCAACCGACAAATCACATGTAACCAGCATTTAATTACTGAAGTGTGAATTTCCTTTTTTGGGGTTAACTCGGGAAAATAGGCAGGCCAGCCCAATGCTTAAGATTACTCTCAGAGTCCCATTTATTTCACCTACTTTGACAAATTATTGTTGATTTGGAATTGTTCACACTTAGTTTCAAGCAAGAGGAGAAACAAGGTAAATTACCCTAAGTTTTTCTACAGCTAGAAACAAGTTACCAATTTGGGTGTAGTCCTGCCCGAGGCTGTCAGGATGGGAGGGAGGCTCTTCCAGGAGCCCAAGTGGCTCTGAGGAGCCCTGGCTCAATTCAAGTTGGGTATCTCTTAATTAGGTAAGAAGGGCATCACTGCTTCAGAAGCCCAGTACCAACTCCCAGAACACTTTCCTGCAATTAGTGCCAGGCCCATAAGCTTCAATAAATATTTGTTGAATAAATGTAATTCAGGCAGATTTATTTCTTATGCATTCTCTCTCCTCTGGGAGAAATTGATTCAGAGGTAAAGTTTATATTTTTGTAAAATAATTAGATAATACACATCTGGGGAGAAAAAAATGCTAAGCTACATTCTCTAATAAGATACTTTGATAAATTCATAACTTAATAAAAGCCAAAGAGAGAAAGGGAAGGGAAATTTAAAACTGTTATATAAATATGCTTCTTTTTGTGTTTTAGTGATCATTTAGAAATGCATTTCCATTATATCAGAAACAAAAACTACAGGATAATAAGTATTTTGTTTCTCAGAATACTAGTGTTTAAATAACGTCAAATTAAACACCTGTACATTGATTAGTCTAAATTAAATGGTGGCCACTGTTCAATCGCTTGGGTAGAACTTTATGGATAAGATAATGAAGTGTTAAGAAGGCAGGTAAGTCTATGCTTACAAGTACAAATGCTATGGTTGGCATTTACCTACCATGGCTCCTAGTGATGAACTGACCATCTATAATATCGAGATAAAGCAAGTATGAATGAGCAGCTAAAGGAAAATGCATTTCTGGAATTAAATTTTGACGTGTCCATGTCAGCAAAGATATAGCACAAATTAATCAGTGAGCTAAGATATGCATGACTGGGAGAAAGGAAAGAGTATTTTCTACTGAATCTTAATTTCTGTGATGAAATAATTGTGAATAAGTATGCAATATAATCTGGGTATAGAGTTAATTATTAAAAATGAACCAATTCTGCTAGATTGATGTGAACCAGAGTCTTTTTTGAGGGTCAGATGATTGACTATTGGCAATTCTGTCTGGTTCAACATACAACATCCCCAGGCTATTGGCCTAAGCGTGATCCATCTGGCATTGTGAGGCTTATCCGAAAGTGGCATTTAGCTATCCCCACAGCTAGAAGAGCACTGAGCTGTGGTTGGGGAGGCACTAGGAGAAAAAAAGCTGAAGAACCAGACAACACTTAGCACAATGTGACCTGATGACCACAAAGACCTAGTTCGTGATGGCTGTAAGAACCAAACACACTGGTACAAAAGCCAAGATGTGTAACATAATTAGGAGAGAAAAAAGTGAAAAGATCTAGGGGGAAAAATTATTTTTTAATGAAGGGCAGACTAAGGCATCCCCAGCAGGAGCTGGAGAACAGCAGACGCTCTGCAGTGATAAGAAGCCTTAGCTCAGACGAAAGCAAAAGGCCAACTCCCAACAGCTCTGGGGGCTGCAGCAAGCTGTCCGCACACCCCGTGTGGGTCTTGATATCACATTAATTGCCCAACTGCTTGTAGGTTTGGGAACATGTGAGGAATAGACAAACTAAGCAAGCCTGCACCTTGAGGGGCCTCTGGAGCAGGATGTGTTTCACAAATGCCCCATAGTGACAAGTGGGGGCTAAAATGAAGCTGAGAAGAACCAGACCAAGCAGAGGACAGATCTCTAGTTGGTGATGCATTGATTCCTCTCCACCTCCAGGGAAGGCAAAGGGCAGAAGCAGAGGAATGCTGTCAATCCTACAAGAGAAAATGGACCTCCCTCCAAACCTTGAAAGTGACAACAGGAATACATCTCTCAATACAGTGTCTACTCAATCATATTATGTGTCATAAGAAAAACAGTCAAGTTGTCTTTAGACGGAGTCAACTGAAGGTGTATATTATCATGCCTTACCGTGATGAGATAATGGGACTAGAGCATCAGGCCACACTGCCTGCATTTGATCAAAGTAAGAGGACTAGAAACACAATTTCACCTCTGGTACAGCCCATGAGTTCTGCTCATCTGGGGTGCCCAAAGCCAAATTGGGCACCATCATTCCAATGACTGGCACTGCACCACCACACCCAAGCCAAATAAATGGATCTCCCCAGATATCTCCTCCTTTCCTACTCAGATTCCAGTCTTGTGAATTCCACCTTCTAAATGTCTTGACAGTGATTATCCTCTGTGTTTCACCCCCACTGGTTCTGGCCAACATCACTTTTTACCTGGGCAACTGTAAGTCTCCTACCTCATCCCCTTAACTCTCTTCTGTTCTCCTGCTCCCCAGGGACCTTCTTTCTGAAACTCACTTAATCCAGTCACTCTCAAACCCAAAGTCCTTAAGTGACTCCCACTGCATTCAGGACAATGCTCAAACTCTGTACCATAATCTAGATGTGCCCTATGGTCTGTCCTCTGCCTTCATGACCAGACTCCTCTCTTGCCACTCCAAAGCAAGCCCTCTAATCCACCCATCTCAGTTATTACTGGTTCCTTAACACATCACTCTCACATGTGCTCTGCTGTATGTACTGTCCCCCTGCTTGGAATTCCTCCTCTCCTTTTCCACTCCGCCCTTCATTCCTCATTTTTAAACACAGGCATTACCTCCTCGGTGAAGTCTTTCTCAGTTCACGTACCCTGGACTTACTCTGCTGTAGACGTCATCACATTGTTTGGATCCCTTTACGTGTGTGTTCCACACTAGTAGGCATGAACTGATTCTTACTCAACTTTTGCCTTCCAGTATCTCTTAATGTCTGGGACAAATGGGTATATAACGTTTGCTAAGATTAAAATAAAAGCAAAGTGCCCCCATTCTGCCCCTATGCTCAACAGAAAGATCAAGATCTATCTATTGTCCAATGTTACTTGTGTAGCCAGCAGTGGATTCTGATGAGTGACCTGAGCATTTCATGTGAGATGTGGAATTAGAGGGCTGGTGATGGTTGATGAGAAATGATCAGCAAACCACAAAGCCAGGGAATTTCATGTGTATTATGTGACTTATCTCTGAGCCCAGAATCTCACTTGACAAAAGTGGTGAAATCAGAGTTTGTGATCCTGCCAGTGGACATCTCAGCTGATGACACCCATGAGTCCATTTCTGAGTCTCGGCTGTGTAAGGACAGATGGGTCAATGGCACTTATATTAAACTTTGGTGGAAGTAAATTTTTACTGCTCTAGATATTTCAAAATTGTTACTTACAAGTGACCAGCCAAAACATAGCTAGACCAATGCTATTTCTTTCCTCTTTATATGCTTTCTATGAAAGCTTATCTTGGCACTACACACTGACTTCAAAATGCTGCCCTCTCCTACAAGGTAATCATGGGGCTACCCTGACAGCTGCATGGGTGGTGGCAATTCCTATATCACCTCCTTGCCCACCAGTGTCTCTCAGTGATTCCAGAGAGCTAGCCCTTCTATAAAACACAATTACGTAAAATTTCCCTGACGTAGTTCATTCACCACAAAGGACCACTACTAATTTTGGTATAAGACATGGTTCATTTTTACATGGCTTGTGGCTGAAATTATGTTAAAATAAATGTAAAAAAAATTGTGGCTTTGTGTGAGGTTTCCAGAAGCGTCTGGTGATGGCCATAGTCTCATGGGACTAGACGTGCTTCAAGATCTTTTTAGAAAAAGATAGGCAGATGACCTGCATCAGGACACAAGATGACAGTGTCTCAACTGGTCTATCCAACGGTGCTATCTTGTATTAGCTGCTTAATCATGTTGGGCCTCAACTTCCTTATCCTCCACAGTGTTGGTCTAGTATTATATTCAGTGGATCATAAGCCGTATCTTTATTTTATTTTTTGAATTTTATTATTTTTTTACATTTTTTAAATTTAAATTCAATTTGCCAACATATAGTATAACACACAGTGTTTATCCCCTCAAGTGTCCTCGTCCAATGCTCTAGCACAAACCTGTGAAAGGGGACAGTAATTCTCCCTGTTGGCTCCCAGTGCTGCCCTGGGTCAACTACCACGCTTCCCTCTCAGCTGAAGCCACTCTTGGGGCTGGGTTTTATTCTCTCATATCAACTTTCTATCCTCAAGCAGCAAACTTCATAGATTTATTGACACCAGAGGAAAATTCTGTGAGCACAGTGTGCTGGCTGTTCTCTCTTTGCCTCCCTCCCCAGATCCATGCTCTTCCCATCTCTGCTGTCTACTTTTGAGTCCCAGAAGGCTGCCATCTATTGACTGCATCACCTGGGCTCCCTTGTTCTCTGGCTTCCTGTCAGATTCAGTCAATTGGAGGCACTGGCATGAGACTGGCAGGCTGGAGGATATGAATACTACTATTTGTGAATACATATGTATGAATATTACTATCTATCAGAACTGTGACAAGACTCTAGAAGTTTTAGGTTCACTTGTCTTTAAATATAAGGAATATCTTCAATGGGTTGTCTGATGCTACATGAAATCAGGGAAACAGACTTTTTTTTTTTAATAGAGCTTTTAATTTTTTAATACCTCATTCTTCAAACACAATTGGTCTTTAAATTGGGTGCCTCAGTAGAGGCTGTACCATATTTTTTTTAGATTTTATTCATTTATTCATGAGAGACACAGGGAGAGAGGCAGAGACATAAGCAGAGGGAGAAGCAGGCTCCTCGCAGGGAGCCTGATGTGGGACTCGATCCCAAAACCCCGGAATCACGTCCTGGGCCAAAGGCAGACGCTCAACTGCTGAGCCACCCAGGCATCCCCAGGCTGTACCATATACTGAGTAAAAGTGAGTTTTCTGAATTCAGAGATCTGGGATCAAATACCATTACTATTACTTACGGTGGAATTATGAGCATATATGTAACTCCTATAAAGGAGTTGCATCAAATATTTCAAAATTCTGATGATAGTAGTAGCTATCTGTGATGGTTAATTGTTTGTGTCACATTGACTGGCCATGGGGGCACCCAAATTAAACATTATTTCTGGATGAGATTAGCATTTGAATCAGTAGGCTTAGTAAAGTACAATGCCCTTCCCAGTGTGGGTAAGCATCATCCAATCTGTTCAGAGCCTGAATAGAACAGAAGTCAGAGAAGGGAGAATTTTCCCCATTTTTCTGCCTTACTGTTTGAGCTGGGCATCTTATCTTCTCTGGCCCTCAAACTTAGACTTATACCATTGGTTTTCATGCTGCTTAAGCCTTTGGACACAGACTGGAACCACACCATCAGCTTTCCTGGGTCTCCAGCTTACAGAAGGCAAATTGTGGGACTTCTCAGCCTCCATAATTATGTGAGCCAATTCCTCATTGTCTATCTATCATCTATCATCTATCTATCTATCTATCTATCTATCTATCTATCTATCTATCATCTATCACCTATCTACCTATCAGCTCCAGTTGGTACTGATTCTCTGGAGAACATGACTAAAATACCAGCTCTTAAAACTGTTGAGATTATTGTGTATGACAATGCCATCAAGTGCTTTTTACAGTGTCTAGCCCACAGTACATGCTCAATAAAATGGGCCTGTTATTATAGCTGTTGGTAATAAAACTACCATTAGTAGCGTATCCAGGAAATATCTCAGTTAAGAACCAGAAAAAGAAGAAACATTGCATGCTTTCTTGAAGAGCAGAGAAAGAACTGCATGACTTTGATTTAGCAATAATTACTCATACCAACCACAGTCATTGCCCTCCCCACCTAATCTTCTAGTAAGATTTTCTGATGGCTTTCCTTTATTTAATCCCTCTCAAAAGATGAAAATTATCTGAAGAGTATTTTTGATTTATTCTTTGCAAAGTCCCTATGTCCTCTAAAGAAACAATGCCCTTTAAAAACTAATCAATAAATAAGCCAGTAACTACAGGAAAATCTGTACAAAATGTAAATGTGTATAACTCTGAGGTCTCTTATAATTTCATATTTCAAACAGTCAGGGATGCAAAGGATTAATTTTAAGTGGCATTTCTTCTTTTTTGCTACCAACACATTTTAAAGATGCATCAAAACCATGAAAATTTACAAGCTATCTATTCACTTAATTTTTATTTAGTTGGACAATGTATTTCACTTAGACAATGTATAAAAGTTGCTGGCCTCAAATATTATTCAAAACCTCCTTAGCATGATCTTGATTTTTAATTGAACATTGGGGCAGACAATAACAGAATAATAGTAGGTGGCTTTAACACTCCACTTATATCAATGAATAGATCATTCAGATAGAAAACCAATAAGAAAACAGTGGCTTTGAATGACATATTAGACCAGATGGACTTAACAGATGTATACAGAACAGTAGTCTATCCCAAACCAGCAGAATAGATATTCTTTTCCAGCATACATGGAACATTCTCCAAGATAGATCACATGTTAGGCCTCAAAATAAATCTCAATAACGTAAGAAGATTGAAATCAATCACATCAAGCATCTTTCCTGACCACAATGGTATAAAAACAGAAATCAATTATGAAAAAAAAAAAACCCTGTAAAAAAAATAAACATTTTGAGGCTAAGCCTCATTCTACTAAACAACCAATGAGTCAAGGAAGAAATCAAAGAAGAAATTAAAAAAATAACTGAAGACAAGTGAAAATGGAAACACAAATGTTCAAAATTTTTGGAACGCAGCAAAAGCAATTTTAAGAGGGACATTTATAGTGATACAGGCCTCCATCAAGAACAAACAAAAACTGAAGTTAGTAGAAGGAAGGAAATAATAAAGATCAGAGCAGAAATAAATGGAATAGAGACTAAAAAAAAAAAAAAAAAAAAAAAAAAAAAAGATCAATGAGGGATGCCTGGGTAGCTTAGTGGTTGAGTGTCTGCCTTTGGCTCAGAGCATGGTCCTGGAGTCCTGGGATCAAGTCCCATATAGGGCTCCCTGGGAGGAGCCTGTCTCTCCCTCTCCCTCTGCCTATGTCTCTGCCTCTTTCTCTGTGTCTCTCATGAATAAATAAATAAAATATTTTTTTAAAAAAGATAAATGAAATGTTTATCTTTGAAAAGATAAACAACATTGGTAAACCTTTAGCCAGACTTCTCAAAAAATGAAAGCATTTATATCAGAAATGAAAGAAGAAAAGTAACAACTGACACCATAGGAATATAAAGGATTGTAAGAGACTACTATGAAAAGCTATATGCCTATAATTGGACAATCTAATAGAAATGGATAAATTCCTGGATACATACGCTCTTCTAAGACTAAAACAGGAATAAATAGAAAACCGAAAAAGACTTATTACCATTAACAAAATTGAATTGGTAATCAACTCTGAACAAACAAAAATCTAGGACCAAATGGATTCTCAGAGGAATTCTATCAAACATTAAAAAAATTTTTTAAAGATTTTATTTATTTGAGAGAGAGAGAGAGAGAGAGAGATGGTGCACATGGAAGTGGGGTGGGGAGGAGGAGCAGAGGGAGGAGAAGAAAATCTCAAGCAGACTCCCCACTGAGTGCTGAGCCCACCATGGGGCTAGATCCCAAGACCCTGAGATCATGACCTGAGCTGAAATCAAGAGTCAAAGCTCAAATGACTGAGTCACTCAGGTGCCCGTCTACCAAACATTTAAAGAGAGTTAATGTCTATTCTTTTCAAACAATTCCAAAAAATAGCAAAGGAAGGATGACTTCCAAATTTATTCTATGAGGCCAGCATGACCCTGATACTAACATCAGACAAGGACACACAACAACAAAAGAAAACTACAGGCCAATATCCCTTAAGAACATAGATGCAAAAGTCCTCAACAAAATATTAGCAAACCTAATTTAACAATTAATATCAAGTGGGACTTAAACCAGGGATGCAAGTATGGTTCAATATTCATGAATAAATCAGTGTGATATGCCACATTAACAAAATAAATGATAAAAGGTAAATGATCATCTCAATACATGCAGGAAAAAGTATTTGACAAATACTTTGTAATTTGTAACATATGTTTATGATAAAAACTGTCAACAAAGTGGGTTTAGAGGGAATATACCTCAACATAATAAAGGCCATATATGACAAACATACAGCTGGCATCATACTCAAGAAGAACTGAAAGCTTTCTTTCTAAGATCAGGAACAAGACAAGGATATCTACTCTTACTACTTTTATTGAACATAGTACTGGAAGTCCTAAATACAACAATCAGGCCAAATATATATATATGTATATTTATATATAGGCATCCAAATTGGTAAGGCAGGAGTAAAACTGTCACTATTTGCAGATGACATGATACTATATATAGAAAACCCTGAAGACTCCACCAAAAAACTATTAGAACTAATAAAGGAGTTCAGTAAAGGTGCAGATACAAAATTATTATACAGAAATCTACATTTTTATGGACTAAATAATCAAGTAACAGAAAGAGAAATTGAGAAAACAATCCCACTTGCAATTACATCAAAATAATAAAATACCTGGGAATAAATTTTACCAAGCAGGTGAAAGACCTATACTCTGAACACTATAAGACACTAATGAAAGGAATGGAAGATGGAACAAACAGATGGAAACATATTCTGTGCTCATGAACTGGAAGAATTAATATTGGTAATATGTCCATACTATCCAAAGCAATCTACAGACTCAATGTAATCCATATCAAACTACCAATAAAAAAAAAACTACCAATAATATTCTTCACAGAACCAGAACAAACAATCCTAAAACTTATGTGGAATCACAAAAGACCCCTAATAACCAAAGCTATCTTGAGAAAGAAGAACAAAGCTGGAGGTATTACACTCCCAGATCTCAAGATCTACTACAAAATCTAGTAATAAAAACAGTATGGTACTGGCACAAAAATAGACACAGAAATCAGTGAAACAGAATAAGGAGCCCAGAAATAAACCCACACTTGTATGCCTAATCAATCTATGATAAAGGAGGCAAGAATATGCAATGAGGAAATAAAGAGAGTCTCTTCAATAAATGGTGCTGGGACCATTAGTCTCTCAGCTACATGCAAAAGAGTGAAAGTGGACCACTTTCTTACACCATACACAAAAATAAACTCAAATGTATTAAAGACCTAAATGTAATACCTGAAACCATATATCTCAAAAAAAAAAAAAAAAAAAAAGCAGTAATCTCCTGGACATCAGCCTTAGCAACTTTTTTTCTGGATATGTCTTCTCAGGCAAGGGAAACAAAAGCAAAGTAAACTCTTGTGATACATCAAACTAAAGAGCTTTTCCACAGTAAAGGAAACTGTCAACAAAATTTTTAAATTAAGTAAATACTAGTTCCAGCCTTCTAGGAGTTGATATTCTAGTAGAAAAGACACATGTAAATAGACCCCAAAGATGTAAGTCTTAGAGGTCTACCCTGTAAGGGTAGTGGATATTTTCATCAGATTTAACCAAATAATAAAAGAAGCCTGGTAACTTATTAAGAGTCTTCAAGACAACATTTGTAGTTGATGGTTTTATGATAACTTGTCAGCCTGCATCAGTGAGTGAGACCTACTGTTTGATTTCCCATCCTGAACATGAGGCTTGAGTGTTGTCTAGTGGAAAGAAAGCTTATGGTTTTGTACATACTCTTACATGACTTTATCTTGACTCAACTTCCTAAAGTGTATTTGAGTTCACTGTGATTTTATTAAAAATTAGATATTAATAAAATGATCGCCATCTGACTTTCCCTATGCCTCCTAGCTAATTTTCACTGCTGTTTGCATAACTCCATTTAGTCTCTCTTATTCCTGGCTGGATGTCCATCTCTAGGTAAAGTTCAAGGAGTGTTATGTTATTCAATCAATCAGCAGTATTTATTGAACACCTGCCTTGTGGCCAACACTATTTTCAAGGAAAAAGAGGCAAGCGTAGATAGAGCAAGTGGTTACCTGCTTTGTGTGATTTGAAAGACATTAACAGAAGGTCTCTGCTAGAAAAGAGTGCCTTCTTTCAAACACAGATTATACCAATAGTTGCTGCCCTAAATTTCACCATTAGACATTTATTATTTTGATTTAGCAAGCATCTTCTTTAAAATGCCAATTCCCATCTTGGAGCTGATTGATAAGTACATAGGTTTATTAACTCTTCTCCCTATATGTTTGAAATTTTGAGTGGTCAAGATGTTTTTTCTTTAACATTTATATTCTTTTTGACTCAGTAATTTCATTTCTGATTAAAAGATAGAACTTGAAATGAAAAGATTTGTGTATAAAGATGTTCATTGCAGCATTACTTACAATAGCAAAAGAACCAAAGGAACAAAATGGCCAAGAATAGGGGAATGGTTAAGTACGTCCCTGAGCTAGAACACTTCCAAAATTTTAAATGATATTTAAGAAGAGTTTGGAAAATGATGGGTCACTGTATTCATTACTGAATAAGCAGGATTCCAAATGATTTATATGATATTGTTCCAGTTTTGTAAAATGTTAAAGAATGAGGGGAAAACAGAGTTATAGGGAATAATAGAAAGCCATAGGTATGGCATTTGGAAAGTAATTTGTATCTTGCAGATGTGCTAGATTGTAAGGAAAGATGCTCCAGGACTGGGAAACAAAAGGAGTGAGGCCATTCATACACACACTGCCTTGGCTTGAAGGTGAGTTTTTGTTCTGTCTTATTCTTTTTTTTTCTTTTTGAATTGATGCTTTTATTTTCTTTTGGTAAATACCCAGTAGTGGAATTATTGGGTCATATGGTATTTCTATTTTTAATCTTTTGGGGGAATCTCCATACTGTTTCCCATAATGGCTGCACAAATTTACATTTCCACCATTAGTGCATGAAGATTCCTTTTTTTCCACATCCTTACCAACACTTCTTATTTCTTGTGTTTTTGATTTTAGCTATCCTAATGGATAGTACCTCACTGTAGTTTTGATTTGTATTTCCCTGATGATGAGTGATGTTGAGCATCTTTTCATGTGTCTGTTGGCCATCTGTATGTCCTCTTTGGAGAAATATCGGGTGTTTTTTTTTTTTGTATATTTTTTATTGGAGTTCGATTTGCCAACATATAGCATAACACCCAGTGTTCATCCTGTCAAGTGCCCCCTCAGTGCCCGTCATCCAGTGTTCTTATTCCTAAGTAAGAAGTTGAATAAGCAGAGGGGCAAGTGAGAGTTGGTGACATCTGCATAAATTAAAGGGAGATTGGATAGGAGTGGGATTAATGGATTATTTGAATAGAATTGACCAACGTCCTGGACATTTCAAAATGTCAACAATAGGGGCACCAGGGTGGCTCACTCAGTTAAGTATATGCCTTCACTTCAGGTCATGATCTCAGGGTCCTGGGATTGAACCCTTGTCAAGCTCCCTGCTCAGCTGGGAATCAGCTTCACCCTCTTCCCTGCTTCTCCCTCCCCACCTGCTCATGCTCTTATTCTCTCTCTCTCAAAGACATAAAATCTGTTTTAAAAAATGTTAACAGTGATTATTTCTCAGTAATATATATCATTCTCTTGCCTAAGCTTCTCTATGCTCTATACGTTTTTAAAATGAGAAAGTGGGGGTTGGGAGTGGCACCTGGGTGGCTCAGTGGATAAAGCATCCAACTATTGGTTTCAGCTCAGGTCATGATCTCATGGTTCTTAGATTGAACCCTGCATCATTGCCTGGCTCCTCCGCACTCAGCATTGGAGTCTGCTTGAGATTCTCATTGATCCCGCCTCTGCCTTTCCTGTTTGTGCACTCTCTCTCTTTTGAATTAACAAATAAATTTAAAAAAAGAGAGAGAGAGAGAAAGCATGGATATCAGCGGTGATGGGAGAGGAAATATGTAAATACCCCTGAAGGAGTTAACCATTAATTAGCACTTACTATAGATCAGTTGCTGTATTAAGTGCTCTACATAATCCTTCCCACAAATTCCAGGCAGCCGCTATTATCATCCTTGTTTTATGCATGAAAGGGATCAAAATTTAGAGATATTAAGTATTCAACACAAGTTCATATTGCTAAGAAAGTGTCACTTGTCTAATTTGAGCCTCTGCTCTTTGCCACAACTGAACGAACATGCTTTTTTTTCCCTCTGTTATGTAACAGCATCACAAGATAATGATCCTTTTGATGAGTTGAAAAAGTAGAAGGAATAACTTGATGGCATTCAACAAACACTTTTTAAGTGCCTATCTGAGGTGAACACCAGAATAATATTGTTAATAAGACATGGCCAAAATGAAGGTGGGGGATTGAACACATATTACTTTTATTGAAACCTCATGAAAACCCCAGAAAAGTCAGTAAAAAAGGGGGGGGGGAGATTAAAAAAACCTCATAAGCCCATAAAGACAAGGAGAATGGAAGAGGAAATAATAGCAACAAAATTTTGCAAATCATAAGGAAAAAAGGAATAGATATCAAAACCTAGATCCTTCAATGGCAGTGAGGAAAGCCCAACCCACACCATAGATGTCTCAAATGCTTCAGGAACCAGCAGCACAAGCATCTTTGGAAGTGAATGAAAAGATGGGGCAAAAATCAGGAGGATGGACCACCACAGACCATAAGGAAAAGACAGATGAAATGAAGATTAGCAAGGACATGAGCAACTGGAACTCTTGAACATTGCTGGTAGAAACATAAAATGGCACAACCATTTTGGAAAACAGTATGGCCATATATACTAAAGCCAACTCTATACCTAATCTATCACCCAGTGATTCCATTACTAAGTATAAACCCAAGTAAAATAGTGCATATACTCCCCCAAAAAACATGTACAAGAATGTTCATATTCATAATAACTAAAAACTGGCAGCAGTAGAATCAATAAATTGTTCTATATCCAAACACTGACATGCTGCATAGCAACAAAAACAAAAACAAGACCAAAAAACTACTGCTATAGGAAACAACACAAGAAATTTCACAGACATAATATTCAGCAAACAAAGCCAAACACAGAAGAATGTAAACTGTATGATTCTATCCATATAATATTTAAAAAAAAACAAGCAGAATAGTGATAGAAGCCAGAACAGCAGTTACCACTGGGAGAGAGGTGGCTGTAAAAGGACAGACGGAGCCTTCTGAGGTATCCTATATCTTCATGTTGGTGGTGGTTACATGGATGAATGCATACATAAAAATTGGGTAACCTATACACTTCAAGTTGCACGTTTTATGTATGTTGTACCATAATTTAAAGAAAAAACAAAAACAGAAGGATAGATCACAAGTCTGAGAAGCAGCTAAATCTCCCCATTTTTCTGCTCTGTGCAACTAAATTTTCATTCTCTAACACTGACAGGAAACTAGAAGTTGATTCCCTAGGACTATAAAATAGAGGGTATCTGGACTGGGACCCATTGGCCATAAACATGGGCAGGGCAGCAGGAAATAAAAGACAATCTTCAAAGAGAGCCCCGAACAAGTCCCCTCCTCTCCTTTGGGCATAATGCTGCTGCTGTAAGGGTGAATGGGCATTTTAACCCCACTGAATCTGGGCTGAACCTCTACTGCTTTGACCTATAGGATGCAGAGGAAGTGATGTCAATGGGCCTTCCAAGGACCTCCAAGACATGCACCATCAATAAAGAGAAAGACATTGGATCCAAACAGATGTGGGAAGAGGATCCCCAGGATGGTGGTGCAGTGATTGCTTAGATAGGAGCCATGTACCGAGCATAGGGCAGCCAGTCCAGAGCTGGTCAGAAGGCCAAGGAGAGATTTCACAAAGATGAAACTGATGGAATGAATGCGCCATGTGCCTGAATATCTCAAGAGGGGAGTTAGGCGATTTTGGGGGATCTGAAGTTGAATTAATGATTAGTACATAGACAACTAAGTAATAAAAAAGACCTTGCTGGGCAGCCCAGGTGGCTCAGTGGTTTAGCACCGCCTTCAGCCCAGATCAAGTCCCACATTGGGCTCCCTGCAGGGAGCCTGCTTCTCCCTCTGCCTGTGTCTCTGCCTCTCTCTCTCTCTCTCTCTCTCATGAATAAATAAATAAATAAATTTTTAAAAATAAATAAAAATGAGGATAAAAAGGTGCAAGGAAGAGTAGGTGAAATTAGAGTATAGCATGGGAATTCTAGGAATATGTAAACGTGAGTGATGATTAGATTCACCTGGGGTGCTTTGAAAAATACAGATTCCTGAGACCATTTTCTATAATTTATACTTAATAGTGTAAGGGAGGCCCCCCCAAATGTACCTTTGTAAAACATTTCTCCAATGCATGCAAGATCGACCCCGCAGGCAAACCCGTCCTGCATTCAGGTGGAAACACACTGATCTCATGAGGAACAATTGTTTCCTCATTTATTATTGTAAAAATCCACAAGAGGGATCCCTGGGTGGCGCAGCGATTTAGCGCCTGCCTTTGGCCCAGGGCGCGATCCTGGAGACCCGGGATCGAATCCCACGTCGGGCTCCCTGCGTGGAGCCTGCTTCTCCCTCTGCCTATGTCTCTGTCTCTCTCTCTCTCTCTGTGTGACTATCATGAATAAATAAATAAAAATCTTTAAAAAAAAAAAAAAATCCACAAGAGATGACACCATCACCATCTTTAGATAGATAGTCCCATGGAAGACGTGTTGATTTGTGAGTTTTAATTTCATACTCAAGTGTTGAGCTTGTAGAGGATGAGAAACTCCCTTGCCCATCCACCCTCCCCTCCTCCCCCACAGTGGTTACAGAATGTGTGGGAAGAGTTCTCTCATTTGGACCATTTGGACACATTCTTTTATCGTTAAAAACGTTTCGTATGACATAACCATGATTGGCTTAGTTTTAAATGTTTTTGCGTTAGGCCAAGTGGAACCCAAGGTGGAAGGGGGGCTGGGGCTGTCCATGGTGCTGAACGTGGGAGCCGGCTCCGGCCTTGGGCCAGTTCAGTCCTCCTCCGAGCCCCATTATTCTCTTTTCCTGTCATCTCCAGTTGCTTCCTTTTCCCAAAACGAGCAGTAGCGAGGACGGCCCTTCATATTTTTGTCCGGGCGGCAGATGACCTTGCGCTGGGTGCCCCCCGCCCCCTCCCGGCTCCTTCTTGGGCGGCGGCCGATGGGCGCGGCACGGCCCCCTCCCTAGGCCCCGCGGCTCGGGGGCGGGCCCCGTCCGCACCCCCGCAGGCCCGGCTCCCCGCGTCTCGCCGCGGCGCCCTGAGCGCGCCCGCCCCACCTTCCTCCGCGCCCCCTCCCCACTTCCCCCGCCACCTGCTCCTCCTCCTCCTCCTCCTCGGTCCCGCCCAGTGCGCTGGGGGCCCCGGTCTCGGGAGCTGGGGAGAGAGGGGCGAGGGGAGCAGTACCGAGGGCGGAGCGGCGGGAGCGCGGGCGCGGCGCGGGCATGGACGCGGAGTACCCGGCCTTCGAGCCCCCGCTCTGCAGCGAGCTCAAGCACCTGTGCAAGCGGCTCCAGGAGGCGTACCGCGAGCTCAGAGAGGACCTCACGCCGTTCAGAGATGACCGCTACTACAGGTAGGCGCGGGCGGGCGCCGGCGGGCCGGGCCGCGGGGAGGGGGCCACACCCGGGGCCTCGGGCTCCCCCCCCCACCCCGGGACCTGGGCGCGCTCCGGGCCTGGCCGGGCCCCGCCCCTGGGCCGCCCCCTCCCCGCGGCGGGTGTCGAGCCCAGGGCGGGCAGGTTGCGGGTTCCAGTCGGGGAGCTGGGCTGAAGAGCTGTTTTCATTCTCTGGAACCCTGAGCCGAGATGCTCAAAGCCGGGGCTGGGGACCCACGGGCGTTAGGCGCTGCTTTGCTCCTCCCTCTCTTCCTTCTTTCCAGTCACTCCCCCGCCCCCACCCCCACGGTCGTGTTCAGGCGTAGAGTCCTGGTTTGGGGAGAGGATCACTCCTCCTCCAGCGTCAGGCAGGGAGGGCCTTGGCCTCTCTTTTGAGGTACTCAGGCCTTGGCTTTGGGTGAAAAATCTCTGAGGCTGGGGTGCTCCTGAGCGTTGGGGGCTGATGGCCTCGGGGCTGCGCCGCACCTCGGTGAAGATGCTGTGGGAGGTCATGTTTCCGCACGCACCCCAAGGGCTTGTTGGTCTGGGCTTGTCTGTGTTCATCTCTGGCACCCTCTCCGGTGTGGCCAAGGTGAGAGCTGGGGGGGGGGGGGGGGGCGGGGGGCGCAGGCTCTTGCAGCAGGGCACCCGCCCCTACTGGTCTTGGCTGTTCTGTTGGGAGCCCGGCTCCTCTGGTCGTTGTTGGGCTTAGCTGATGTGTTGTGTCCTGAAAGGACCCTATCTGGAGTGTGGAGTCTGGGGCTGAGGTTGGTCTTGCTCCTCAGTAGCTCGTGACCCTGAGAAAGTTAGCTACTAACTCTACTTTGCAAGCTTCCTCATCTGTGAAATGGGGAGCTTGAACCGGAAGGTTTGTGGAAGGTGAGAATTCTAGTCATGATGTTCTCACTCTGCTTCAGGATGGGCAGTGATTGCACAGCTATCTCTGAAGTGGTGATACTCGTTTTTGTACAGTGTACCCTAGTAGTCATATATTCTAATACACGTCAGAAAAACGTGAATCACACTTATTGGATCTTTTCAAAAGTCCAGTGGCTTCTCAGGGACTGACCAATATATTGTTCACAAAAAATGGAAAAGCCCATTTAAAAAATACGTCATTCCAAGATCCTATGGTGTGGCTATGGATGAGCTCAATCTGCCTCATGTAGCCCCCCAGGACACCTGACAGCATGGTAAAAACAAACAAACAAAACACAGATAGTTTTAAATCTTATTTCTAATGTATAATCCAGTCTCCTTTCCCATTGATTTCTCCCCACTCTTTTTTTCTCTGTATTTTATTGTCTTGGGAACATTTATTTGGCAAAGGATCCCTTGGATAGCTAAATGGTCTTAATTCAGGTAGCAAAGAGAACAAAGCCACAGCACTGGTTAATTCACAACTGGATCATCCTTTATTCATTCACTCATTTATCCAACCAATAGTCATTGAGTACCTCCTATGTTGGAGGTACTGCTGCCATTCCAAGTGTTGGAATGCAGGAGATACAGGGCTCTTGTTGTCATGGAGCTTATAGGTAATAAACAAGTGATTACATGTCACAATGAGTGCTAGGAAGCTCATAAACCAGGTGCCGTGATAAAGACTGATAGGGGTGCTACTTCAGAGAAAGTGGTGGAAGAAGGCTCTTGGAGAAGTTGACATTTGACTAAGAATGAAAAATGACTCGCTCACTAGACAGTGACCTAGGGAAGAAAGTTCTAGAAGAGGAAGTAAGTGCAAAGGCCCCGAGGCCATAAAAACATGGTACTGTAGTCCCCCTTCATTGCAAGGGTTATGTTCTAAGACCCCCAGTGGATGCCTGAAACCACAGATAATATTGAATCTTAGGTATACTATGATTTTTCCTATCCATACCATGTCCATATGACAAAGTTTAATTTATAAATTAATCACAGTAAGAGATTAACAACTAATAATAAAATATAACAATTATAATAATATAATCAAGATTGTGTGAATGTGGTCTCTCTCAAAATATCTTACTCTACTGAACTCTTCTTTTAAAAAAAAGATATATTTATTTATTTGAGAGAGAGAGAATGTGCGCAAGTGGGGGCAGGGGCAGAGGGAGAAAATCTTCAAGCAGACTCCCTGCTGAGCATGGAGGCTGACACTGTAGGACTCGCTCTCGTGACCCATGAGATCATGACCTGAGCTGAAACCAAGAGTCAGATACTTTGACTGAGCCACCCAGGCAACCCTGTCCTCACCCTTCTTCTTGTGATAATGTGAGACAATAAAATGCCTGTGTGGTGAGATGAAGTGAGGGGAACGACATAGGCATTGTGATGTAGCATTAGGCTATTATTGACCTGCTGACCATATTTCAGAAGGAGGAGTATCTGCTTCTGGCCTGCAGGTGACTGAAGTGGCCATGTAAGGCAAACCCATGGATAAGAGGGGACTACTACATGTTCAAGGAATAGACAGAAGACCAACATGGTCAGAGAAAAGGGCAGGCCAGGTCATATAGAGCCTTGAATGCTAGACTAAGAAGTATGAATTTCATTAGAATTCCACTATGAACCCATGAGTAGTTTGGCTGCCTATACTACCTGACAGCATGGTAAAAACAAACAAAACACAGATAGTTTTAAATCTTATTTTTAATGTATAATCCAGTCTCCTTTCCCAGCAAACATCTGAACCGATGCTCTAGGAGCTACTCTGCTAGTTGATTTGGATCTTGAAGACCATGAACTTAACATTTTTGGAAGGGGAAAGTGATGAATTCTGGCACCCCCACCACCACCCACCACTCAACCCCCCACCACGAGAACAAGTCAGCTGCAGAATGCCTTATAATATTGTGTGTTGACAGAGTGGTTGGGCTGAATCACAAAAACTAGTTTATAGTGAGGAGATGTTTTAGGTCATTGAACTATTTTCCATTGCTCCATTGAATTTTTATATCAGTGGTTTGCACGTTTACAAAACTAGGTGAAATATTCTTGGGTTTCCAAGTTGGGAAGCTGATAGTTACAGCTCTTGTACCTGCTTAGCTGGAAGATGAACTTGCTACTATAATTTTTGCTCCTGCTTTTCTCACTGTCTTCGTGTCCTCATTAGTGATTTATGACTAAAAGGCACCAGTGCTTTTTCCCCTGGAGGACCAGGGCCTTGCCTCATGTGGCTGACAGTTTCCTCGGAGGAGGTGCAGCTGCTAATGCCCATTTGCAAAATGTGGTTGGTCCCTCCATTAGCTGGCATGGCTATTGGCATATTGGCTGTGTAATTTGGCATCATTGGCAAATGGCAGCTATGTGATCAAAAGACTCACAGTCACTTGCACAAACTGAGAGATGACAGTGGTACTTCCTGCTAGGAAGGGGCAGTAGGTGGAAGAGCAATAGGCTGGGTCTGAAATCCTGGCTCTAAGTCTCAGCTCTACCCTTTGCCAACTCTGTGGCCTTGGGGTAATCATTATATTTCACTGATGATCAGTTTCCACATCAGAAAAATAAAGCAAGGATGTGATAGACTCAAGTGCTTTTGAAAAAACACTGAAGATGCTTTCCAGTACAGACCACAGAATAACCAAAGCAGCTGAGAGGTAACGGATTGAGTTGTTTGGTGACCCAGCACCTCAATGATGTCATCAAGTCCTTTCTTTTTAACTTGGTGGCAATTGGCCCCAATTGACCTAATAATCATTTTGGCTATTGCTTCTCATTCACATTCATGGGGAGAATGGGCTGGCTTCCTCTAAAGGGATAATTTGAAGACTACAGCAAAACTCCCTGAATCTCATCTCTATCCCCACCCAAAATGGTAACAAGAAGAAGACAGACATGTGTTGATAAATGACATGGAACTTTCATATACTGCAGATGGGAGGGTAAATTGGTCCAGTCCCATCTGGGTCCAAATGGAAGACCATTTGACTGTATCTCTCAAAGTTGAACCTATATATTCCCTTTGACCCAGTAATCCTTCTTAGGTATTTACCCTAC
Organism: Canis lupus familiaris; assembly: GCF_011100685.1. Lineage (NCBI taxonomy): Eukaryota > Metazoa > Chordata > Mammalia > Carnivora > Canidae > Canis > Canis lupus. The sequence goes on from NC_049222.1 coordinate 48,480,853, forward strand.
AGAAATGCATCTCCGTGTCCTCAACAGACAAGGACTGAAATGTTTATAGCAGCATAATTTGTAAAACTCCTAAATTGGAAACCAGCCAAATACTCATCAACAGTAGAATGGATAAATTTGGCTTATTCCACCATCAAATATACAGCAATGAAAGTAAGCAACTTACAACTATACACAATAAAAATGAGTCTCACACACACATAATGTGAGCAAAAGAAGCCAGACACAGTATATACTATTTGATTCTACTTACATAAAAAAAAGTATATAACAAGCAGAATGACCCTATTCTGTTGGAAGTCCGGTTAGTGGTTATCCTTGAAGGAACAGTGAGTGGAAGAGGGCAGAAAAGGTTTTTCTGGCTGCTGGTCATATTTTGCTTCTTGATCTGGGTGCTGGTTACACAGGTATATGCAGTTTGTGAACCTCTATCAAACTAACGTGTATAGTTTCATCACCTTTTCCATATGTGTACCACGCTTCAGTAGAAAGTTTAAAAGAAAACCAATTCCTTTGTCTCACTGATGGCATTGAGCTCCTTTTCTTGAACTCCTAGGATGGAAATAGACAGACAAATCAGAGCACCCCAGGAGCTGAGAGTGGAGCCAATTTCTCCAAGGCCTATGTCCTCAAGGGAGGAGAGGTAGAGTGTGGAGCCCAGTTGGAGTTCTGTTAGGAAGCAGACGTGGGGAATGGAAGCCAAGCATGCAGTCAACCCTGCCCATGAAATAAACTGTAAGGAGCTAAAGAAAAGTGAAGGACAAGAGATATGGTCCTTTATTGCTCCGCTCTTGGCGAATTTGTGATTGGCCATTTTGCTGACCCATACTTTGTTTCTCATGTTATTTCATTAACTAAGCCCTAGACTAATGTACAGAATCAGAATGCCAGTTTATGTAATTGGCTGATGCAGATCCATGAGAACACAGATAACGGTGGGCATGGCATCACAGCCCAGGGAATTAGTTAGATCAAGGGATTCTCAATACTAGCTGCACATCAGAATCACTTGGGAGAGCTTTTAAAAAGACAAATGCCCAGGCCCTACCCTGGAGAACTCTGATTTAATTGGCCTGGGCTGGATCTCAGCCAGGATGGAGAACCCAAGAGGGGTGAGTGGAATGTTTAAGAGCATTAAGCTGACAGAGCCTGGTGCATCCATCTCAACAGAACGGGCTTGCCATCAGGGCAGGAATACTGGATATCACCAGTTAAGGCTCCTCTCCTACACAGAGCTCGGTGGCTCTGCTCTGCTCCAATCACCTTGGCTTTTTCCACCTTTGTAGGCTGACCAACCTCCCTTTTTAGGTTAATGCATCTCTTCAGGTTAAAGGCAATTTCAAGGTCTAGGAACCAATTTTTCCATTAAAAAAAAAAACATTTTATTTATTCATGAGAGATATAAAGAGAGAGAGAGAGGGGGAGAGAGGTAGAGACAGAGGGAGAAGCAGTCTCCCCACGGAGCAGGGAGCCGGATGCAGAACTCGATCCCAGGACCCCAGAATCACGACCTCAGCCAAAGGAAGATGCTTAATTGACTGAACCACTCAGGCACCCCCATTTTTTCCATTTAAGGCAAACCTGCTTATATGTACTGGCTTTAATGTTAATAACCCATCTGCACTGATTTTAATGTTAATGTTTCAGCCGGCTAACATTTCTCCTTGTTTTCAAGTTATTGGTGACAACTCATTGTAATTAGCATACTGATCTCTGTCTTTTGTATCTTTGTTGGTGGGAGGAAATGGTAAGTATCTCTGATGAGACTGTAGTTTTATTTATTTTTTATTTTTTAATTTTTTAAAGATTTTTAATTTATTTATTCAGAGAGAGAGAGAGAGGCAGAGACACAAGCAAAGGGAGAAGCAGGCTCCATGCAGGGAGCCCGACGCGGGACTCGATCCCAGGTCTCCAGGATCACACCCCAGGTTGCAGGTGGCGCTAAACCGCTGCGTCACTGGGGCTGCCCGAAACTGTAGTTTTAGAACTAGCTTCTTTATTTTCATCACTTCAAAGGTATAAAAATAATTTCATTAAACTTGCATGCTTGAGAACTTAGAGTCATGTACAAAACTGGTTCCATGAGAAAGGCTGGTTTTCTGTTTGGGACTAGATGCAGGCCCCAGAAGGGCCCTGGTCCAAGGACTCGACAAGACAAACACATGGATGAGGGGTCAGGGGTGGGCACCAGGACAGGTCAGCTGCCCTCAGACCTACCCAGGCCTTCGTGCAGCCCTCCCAGGGCAGCACCCCTCCCCCCCACGACTCCTGACTGCTTTCCCTTCCCTTGCTCTGGGACCTTGTTCCATCAGTTATCCTCTCTGGTCATGTCTCAGCTCTCAACTCTGACACCTTCTTAAATGCTTACGGCTCTTGGACCAAATTTCCTTCAGCCCAGCCTCCTTGGGTACAACCGCACTGTCTTTGGAACACTTGGGTGGCTCAGTGGTTGAGTGTCTGCCTTAGGCTCAGGGCATGATCCCAGGGTCCCGGGATCGAGTCCCACATTGGGCTCCCCAGAGGGAGCCTGCTTCTCTCTGCCTGTGTCTCTTCCTCTCTCTGTGTGTCTCTCAAAATTAAATAAGTAAAATCTTAAAAACAACAACAGCAGCAACAAAACACAACCACACTGTCTTCTTCAACATATGTTGGTCTGCCTTCTTCCCCCTACCATATTGTCATATAAATGAATTAAGGATGGCCCCTGTATGTTGGCTCCCACGGTGTTTGTTTCTTCACTTATTTCATAGCAGGTGCCTAAACTCACTCCTATTGGTGCCTAACTCAAATTTCTAGTTGCTTTACATATAGCCTCAATATGCATATTTTGTGTATGCATATATACCCAATATGCATATTTTTGCATATACATAATGGTAAACCCAGTTGCTTTACAAATAGCCCCAATATGCATATTTTTAGCCGTTTGGAGTCTGTCTGTTTTGTATACCTGTGAAATAGCACTCAACGTCTGCTAGCCATAGATTTGCAAACCCTGTGGCTATAAAAGACCCCAAACTGTTGCTGCTCTTCAGAGTCCTCTGACCTCGAGACTCCCTCCTCCTGCTGCTGAGCAACATCATCTGTACATATAAATCCCCTCTTTGATTCTGTTCTGCCCCAAGGGCCCCCTAGCCCTCTTCTTTATGGTAAAGTCATGTCTTACCTGTCTCTATGTTATGAGCACCTGTTACAAAGTATATCACGCAATAGGTGCTCACCTAACATGCACTACATGAAAAGCATGAATGAATGAATGAGAACAGGAGAGATTTCACTAAATTACAGGCAGGCATGTTTTGTCCCAGTTTTTAATAGGTCGAAGCTATGAACTGAAGAGTTTCATGTGAGTTCCAGTAAAATTGGGAATTGCTTGCTCTGGAGCAACCCCCAGGAAAATGACTAATAGTATATAGTGGAAAAATTTTAAAGATATTAAAATTTACAATAGAAAATATTCATTTAATGCAAAAGAAAACAGTAAAGGAGGACTAGAGGAACATGAGACATATAGACATATATGGACATGAGACATATAGACGATAAAAAGTAAGATGGTAGGCATGACTCCAGCTGTATCAATGACAAAACAAAATCCATCAAGAGGGCAGAGGTTGTCAGATGAGATAATAAGCAAGATCCCATCATATCCCATCTACAGAAAATACATTTTAGATTCTAAGATACAAGTTGAAAGTAAAAGGATAGAAAAATATATGTCATGCAAACAGCAAACTTAGAAAAGCTGGTGTGACTAAACCACTATCAGGTAAAATAGCTTTTAAAACAAAACATGTTACTAGAGATAAAGAGGAATATTCTATAATGATAAAAGGATCAATCCATTAGGAAGATTAACAACTGTAAACTTATATGCAACAAACAATAGAACCCAAAATACATGAAGCAAAAGCTAACAGTTGAAGGAAGAAGTAGAAGATTAAAAAATAATAGTTGGAGTATTCAATACCTGCTTTCAATGATGGATGGAAAAACTAGCTAGGAGTTTGACAAAGAAATAGAAGGCTTGAACAACAATATTAACCAACTAGACCTAGTATAAATCCATAGACTACTGTGCCCAAGAACAGCAGAATAGGAATTCTTCTCAGGTGTACATGGAGCGCGTTCTCCAGGATAGATCATATACTCATCTGTGAGACAGGATGTAATAAATTTAAAAGGACTGAAATAAAAGGAAGTTCTCTAACTACCATGGAGTGAAATCAGACATCAATTACAGGAAGAAATTTGGGAAATCCCCCAACATGTGGAAATTAAGCAACATGCTCCGAAATAATCAATTGGTGAAAGATGAATCATAAAAGAAATTAGGATTTTGAGATGAATGAAATAAAAACACCATATATCAGAACACCTGGGATGGATCTAAAGCAGTGCTCAGAGGGAAATTTATAGCTGTAAATGTCCCCATTAAATAAGAAGAAAGAGCTCAAATCAATAGTTAACCTTCCACCTTAAAACATTGGGGAAGAAAAAAGAAAACTAAAAAAGCAAAGCAAGCAGAAGGAAAATAATAAAGATTATGGTAAAGATTAATTAAAGAAAAATATGGAAGCAATAGGGAAATGAATAAAACTAAAAGTTGGTTCTTTTTTTTTTTTTTTTTTTAAAGATTTTATTTATTCATGAGCGACACAGAGAGACAGAGACATAGAGGGAGAAGCAGGCTCCCCAAGGGGAGCCCAATACAGGATTCAATCCCAGGAACCTGGAATCATGACCTGAGTCAAAGGCAGAAGTTCAACTGAGCCACCCAAGCATCCCTAAAAGTTGGTTCTATGAAAAGATAGGCTGTTTTGACAAGCCTTTAGCTTAGCTAGACCAAGCAAGAAAAAAAGGAAGAAGATGCAAGTTACTGAAATCAGGAATAAAAGAGGGAACATGGCTATCCAACTTGCAGGAAAATGAAGGACTATAAGAGAATGCCATGAGATAAGTGTATGTACTGATGAATTTGAAGAGACACTGTTTCCCTGACACCAAGCCAAAGACATCAATAAGAACCCCACAGACCAGTATCTCTTGTGGACAGAACAGTTCTCAGACAAGACAAAACACCAGCAAACTGAAGCCAGCAACAGGATTAGAGAAGAAGGGGTTATACACCAGGCACCATCACCAAGTGGGATTTAAGCCACGAAGGAAAGATCAGTTAATATATAGTATCCGCAGGCCCATCTCGTGGTGTTTTGTTTCATTTATCATTCGCTGTTTCCAGATTGTACAAGTCTGTGCTTCAGGGACATCCCAAAGGCCTTGAATTTACCACTGGCCCACGTATGGCACCCGTGGTTTAGACAGCAGACGTGCGTATGCTTGTCCGAACTCTTACTGGTGGCTCATCGAAGCTTAGTTATTTTTACATGTGCCTTCGGGTAAGCTGAACTTTGGCCCATGCAGCAGAGTTGTTTCGTTCTTTTTTTCTTTAAAGCAAGCTACATCTTGCTCTGAATCGGGAGGAAATGATAAAGATCTTCTTTTCCTGGAGAGCAGAGCACGTCGTAACAGCCGATTGTTCTCTGGGGTCAGTCATCAGTCAGCTGCAGCAATGACTCAGCTCTTGCAGTAGAGGAGTGTCATTTGCCAGATGAGAACAGGCCTCTGAGCCGGGGCGGGACATCCGAAGCCGGATCCAGGCCTCTCTTGCAGCTTCTGGGGGCCTCAGCTATTCCTTGGCTCATATGCGGCCGCTCATCGTTTCTCAGTGTCTTCCCTCTGGGCCCGTCTGTCTCTGCATCCAAACTTCCCCTTGTCATAAGGACACCAGACGTAATGGATCAGGGCCCATCCTTGACCTCATCTTAACTTGATCATCTGCAAAGACCCTATTTCCAAATAAGGCCACAGTCACGCATGGGGTGGGGGGTGTCAAGACTTCAGCATCTCTGTGGAACACAATTGGACCCGTAACAGGCTCTCCTTGAAGAGGCCTGCCTGTGTGTTGACACAGGGCTGTGGATTTAGATCCCCCTCTGAGTATGCTCTAAACTAACAGCTGACTGTTTGATGAAGAAGAGACAGGAGGACCAAGTCTTGGCTTGTCTCTGCTGCTACCATCTTGGAAATCAGGTCTGCACATCTCAGAAAACGACCGCAGATTCCTGCTGGCTCTAAAACCAAGACCAGGCAGCCCGGGGGGCTCAGCGGTTTAGCACCACCTTCAACCCAGGGTGTGATCCTGGGGACCCTGGATCGAGTCCCATGTCAGGCTCCCTGCATGGGGCCTGCTTCTCCCTCTGCCTGTGTGTCTCTGCCTCAATCTCTCTCTCTCTCTCTGTGTCTGTCATGAATAAATAAATAAAATCTTTTAAAAAATAAATAAAATAAAACCAAGATTGCAGAGCAGGAGTGGGGCTGTGGGGCTGAAGGGGGCGCCCAGCGATGGCCTCCCCAGCAGAGGCGACTACAGTCTTCTCAGCATCACCTGAGCTGCCTGAACTTTATGAAGTTCAAGTTGGGAAAGGTGGCATGTGTGGTATATGTGTGTGTATGGTATACATACAGTGTGCATGGTATGGTGTGTGGGGTGTATGTGGAATGTGTATGGTCTGTGTGTGTATACGGTGTGCATATGAGGGAGTATGTGTATGGTGTGCATGTGTGCTGTGTGCTGTGTGTGATGTGTATGTGTATGGGATGTGTGGTGCGCGTGTGTGGTGTGTGCATGGGGTGTGATATACATGCGTGTGGATGTGTGTGCCATGGGGTGAAGGAGGGCATGGAGTGTGAGCATAGGACCTAGGCCCCGCCCAGCCCTCCGTTGTGGGAAACCAGTTTGTGAGGAGCTGTTGGGTCCGAGGGAGGGTGACCAAATTGCCCTGGCTTTAGCACTGAAAGTCCAGTGTCCTGGGAGACCTTCAGTCTCAGAAATATCAAAGTTGGTGTCCCCAGAAGTGTGACTCCCGCTGAAGCTGGCTGGGGAGGCTGAGTCTGAGGCTCTGCAGCTGCACTGTCCTTGGGAACAGGGTGTGTGCATCTAGGGGTCACCACCAGCGTCCTGGGGTCACCATCAGCATCCTGGGGAGAGGTGACGGAAGACACGCCCTTGACCTTCTCCACTCTGGAAGGCGGTTTTCCCTCCTTTGTCCAGCATTCTCCTTCCCCTGTTGTCCTTGCCTTCCCCCTAGTCCACCCTCTTCCCTGAAGAGAGCAGCCTTGTTGCCACAGGGCCCTGGTTGTCAGAGGGGAGCCCCCCAGGACAGGAGAACCTCAAGGTACTTCTACAAATTACCACTATTTTGTGGTACTTCCTTTCCTAATCTGAAATGGAGTTCCTTGGTCATACCTTACATGCTTTTATAACTTAAAACCCAAAAATACGGGGGTGCCTCAGTGGCTCTGTCGGTTAAGCAACCGCCTTCAGCTCAGATCGTGATCCTAGGGTCCTGGAATCCAGCCCCATGTCAGGCTCCCTGCTCAGTGAGGAGCCTGCTTCTCCCTCTGCCTCTCTGCCTCTCTTCCCAGTCATGCTCACACACACTCTCAATCTATCTCAAATAGAGAAATAAAACCCTTAACAAAAAACAAAACAAAACAAAACAAACTATAATCAGAAGGAAATGCACAAAGAGTATGCATTTTCTACCTGAAAATGCTCCAGCAAGTCACTAGAAGGAAGTGTGCAGGAGATGGGTTTATCTGTCTAGCATCTCTGATGGATGACCCCATGCTCTTGGGTGAAAAGAGCCCTCAGTTTTGATTCAGGGCAACAAAGATTCCCTAAGAGTCCATTTGGAAAGGGCGAGCAATTTGGAATGATCCAGAAGCTCCAGACCTGGTGTTCTTATGGCAGACCATCCTCAGCTTCCTGTAGGGTGAAATGCAAAATCAAACACCATTCCTTCAGGCTTCAGGTCGCCATAGGAATGATGACTTCACTGTATGTAGTTCTTATTGTCAAGGGCCATGCCAGGGACACCCGGAGGCATTAGTTGTCACTTTATAGAGAGATGGTACCACAGTGTTTATGACTGTTGATAGCGGGGCGCCTGGGTGGCCCAGTTGGTTAAGTGTCCATCGGTTTTGCTCAGGTCATGATCTCAAGGTTGTGGGATGGAGTCCCTGCATCAGGCTCTGTGCTCAGCATGGAGTCTGCTTGTCCCTCTCCTTCTGCCCCCCACCCCCAGTCCCCATCCACCATGCTTGCTCTATTTCTGAAAAAAATAAGTAAATCTTTTTTTTTTTAAAAAAGACTATTGCTTGCAAGTATTAATTTCAGCCCAAAAGAAGGAATTTATTACAAAGATACAGAGATAATTTACAGAATCAAAGGGCACAGACGCTACTGGATCTCAGGAAGGAGCTGGAACCGATTCAGCTTGGATTTCCAATCTCTCCCCAATGCCCCCAAACCACTGGTTGCCAAGTCTGCTGTGCACTGGAATCCTTCTGAGAGCTTTAACAACACGGAAGCCCAAGCCCTACTCCGGATTCTGATTTAATTGGTTTGGGGTTCAGCCTGGATACTGTGTTTTTTTAAAGCTCTCCCACTGATTCTGACCTCAACACACCTTGGGAGCCATTGTCCCTAAACTAATTTGTGCCTCTGCCCTTTGTCCTCGCTGCCACCGGGCCCCCGGTCTCTGCTCAGTACCAAGACTGCCTTCTCTGTGCTTGTGCTGCTCGTTTGTGGGAGGAGGTCACCCAGGCAGGCCTCAGGAGAAGTCATCATTAATGTGAGATTCGAGACGTCAGCTGGGGCTCCCACGAAGCCCCCGAGTCCTGCTAGGTTTTCCCAGGACGCTCACCTTCCCCAGCCTTTGCAACAATGATTTCAAACTCTCTACCTCTTTGTAGTGGGTCAAGCTGACAAGTCCTCAGAGCCCCTGGGCCCTGGCCATGTCTTCCCATCCTCCCCTCGGTGGCCCATGGCCCTGCTTCCCCACCTGAGCTGTCCTGAGAAAGGTTCACGGAGTTCCCATCTCCGCCACCTCTGCACCACCGCCGATGGATGGATGGACAGGGGGGCTGGTTCACCCCACATCGGCTGGACTGGTGCCCGCAGGCCCTGGCTCCCCAGCAGCTGCCTGCAGGGGCCTGGAGTATAGCCTAGATGTGTAGGTCAGATTCTGACCCACGGATAGAACCAACAGATCTTTCCAGATATGGAAGTTTCTGGCAATCTCTCCCGAGCTCTCCTGCAAGGCGGAGCAACTCGATGTGTGGATAATGAAGCCAGGGACAGCTTGCACTCCCTCGAAGCTGCTCTCCTGAGCCCATGCCTCCATTCTCTCTCCAAGCTTCTCCTAAAATTTACATGGAAATTTGTGCCTCAGATTCCAACTAAGGGAAGCCAACTAAGGTGTTCTTGAGCATGAAGACAGTTTTGCCCAGTAACTCACAGAAGAGATGCAGGCCAGGAGTAGCATGCATTCTGGCTGTCCAAGTTCACTTGGGGCTGCAGGACCCGGGGGATTGGGGCTTCCACTACTCGAACTTGCAAAGTCTCAGGAAAACCAGGATCCGTTGATCCCCTATAGAAGGAGGCGCACACTCAGCCTCCCGCCTCTGAACGACACACTCACTGCCCTGGCAACTCCTGCCCTTTCCTTCCGTGGGGACATGTCCCCCTATCCTGGAAACTCAGACAAAACACACCGGTCCACTGCCAGTCATCTAACAGCCCCACCTCTCTTTCATTCAGGACACGTGTTGGGTATCTGTCTGTCTTGGGCTTAGTGCCAGTCCCTGGAAAGGTGAGGACGAATGGAGGCCAGCAGCAGGGAAGTCCCAGGGGACAGTAGTGGAATGGTACTTGTTTCCTGAAAGGGAAGCATGTGCAAAGTGACCTCCAAAGGCTGAGGAGAAAGAAGTGGTTTGTTTAGGGCATGGACAGAAGCATACCCTGAGATCCTAAGACTGCTACCCCACCTCCCTGAAGATCTGCTGCTTCTGTAGCCCGGGAGATCAGGAGCACAGAGCTTGAGAGCAGGTGTGTGTCATGGCCAATAGCTCCAGGGCAAGTCAAGAACATTTTGCCTCAGGGTGTACTTTGGGGTGTGGTTAAGCAAAAGGAAAGCATTGGCGGTGGGGGGGTGCTATGCTCAAGGTCTCAGGTCACAGACCGGTCATCAGGTTGGATTTGTTCAAAATGGTGTTAGCCTGGTTCATGCAGTGCCGCTCAAATGCTAAGAATAAGATGAGAGACATGTTTCAGCCAAGTAAATGGAGACCAGTACTTTAAAAAATCCTAAATTCCCAAAGGCAGAGAAGGTGAAGGGTATTGGTATGCTGGCCACACTCCTGGTGAGTGGAAGCAGTGGGGCCCATGAGCAAGGACTGTGCCCTGCGAGAGTGTGTGAGGGCCAGGGGCAGGCACAGGCAAGGTGTTCCTGCTTCTACTCACTGTGCTTCATTATTGCAAGTACTAGAAACCCATGGGTACCAAGGGAAAAGAGGGCATTTGTTTCAGAGGTGCTAACCGGATAGAATGAGATCATGTGTGTAAACTCCTTAGCATAATAGTAAACTTTATGGTGACTCTGAGAGTTGCATGCAGTTATCTTACCTTTGGGGATGAAGAATAGGGAGGAAGCAAGAATTATGTCACAAGATTATGGAAACTAGTCTTCAAAGATGGTACCCCAGGGAACCACCCCTCCCAGGGTTCATGCTCATTGGTTGTCTCTTGCCCTTGGATCTGGGCTGGCTCTGGCTGTCCTTTGACCAACAGAATGTGGTGGTAGTGATGCTGAGTAATGCCTGAGGCTAGGTCACAGGAAACTCTGCAGCTTCTGCTTTGATGCCTCAGAGCCACCATTCTAGGAGAAACTAGCCACATGTTCGAGGTCTGACTTTCTGGAGACCTGTGAGGAAGCCCAAGCTAACCATGGGAGAAGCCACATGGGAAAGACTGCTTGGCTGGCCCTCTGCTTTCCAGCCTCCCCAGCTCAGGCACAAGACATACAAAAGGATGCATTTTGGATGTCCAGCACAGTGAAGCCTTCCGATGACTGCAGCCCCAGTTGCCATCTGCCTGCATTCAGGGAGGCCCCCAGCAAGAACCATTCATCTGAGCTTATCAACACCCAGGACCATGAGAGATAGTAAACTGTTTTGTTTCAAGTCACCATGGTAGGTGCCATCTAAAATGGTTCCAGGGATCCCCACCTCCTGTTATTTACATCCTTGCATGATCCCCACCTCTTGAGTGTTGGGTCGACCTGTGATTTGCTTCTAAAGAAAAGAGTAGAGTAAAAGCAATGGAATGTCACTTATGAGATTAAATGACTTCCGTCTTGCCCTCACTGTCTGGTTCTTACCACTCACTCACTCGGATGAGGCAAAGCTGCCATGTCAGAAGCTGCCCGGTGGAAAGCCCCAAATGGCAAGGAACTGAGAGTGGCCTCCACCCAATAGTCCATGAGGCACTAGATCCTGCCAACAACCACGAGCATGGGTATGGAGGTGGATCCTTCCCCAGGCTAATCTTGAGGATAACTTCAGCCCCAGATGACACAGTGCCTACAGCTTGAACGAGAGCCTGAGCCAAAGGAACCAGTTAATGGCACCTGGATTCCTGACCCGCTGTTCTGAACAAAAGATTCATTCAGAACAGCTGTGTTTCAGTTTCAAAAAGGAAAGAAAACTTTATTATTATTATAGAAACCTAATAGAAACAGAAAAAGGAAATAATCTGCATATAGATGAAGGTAATAATAGGCAATAAATGAGAATAAGGCAAAGTTACATCAAATCGGGTACTTACAACATCCAACCTCATCAGCAGGGGAAGTCCCATGGAAACAGCCAAACTGGAGTCTGAGTTGAGGGGCCTGGGTGGAGCACCCTCCCCTCAGGTGATACTTCCAACTGACCATCCCCATAAGGGACACATTTATAGGGCAAATAACTGGGTTTGAAAACAAACATTTGTGTGGTTTGGAGCGAGCTGCATTTCTGTTTCCGTGTTTCTATATTTTCAAGGAACCTGGGCTATGTGTGTCTGCCTCCCCTCTGGGATTCCATTCAAGGAGGCCAGCCCAGCCCAGAACAGGAGGGGATGTGAGGCAAGATGTATAGCTCTTGACATCCAGAACAGAAGGGCCAGTTCTGACCTGGAGGCCAGATGATATATTTCAAACAACCAGGCTCCTAAGGTTATTCACACAGCACGGGTCTCACAAATAACATTTCTTAGCCTGCCTGTGTGCATGCAGGTCCAGGTGGTCAGTTAAGACAAGTCACAAAACATCTATCCATATAGACCGCACACAGTAAACACAAGATAATACATGTTCTTGTTTCGGGGCACAAAGTTCTGAGGTAATTTGTTATGCAGCAGGACACCTGGGTGGCTCAGCGTTTGGGCGTCAGCCTTTGGCTCAGGGCGTGATCCTGGATTCCTGGGTTCGAATCCCACATCGGGCTCCCTACATGAAGCTTGCTTCTCCCTCTGCCCATGTCTCTGCCTCTCTCTCTCTCTCTCTGTTTCTCTCATGAATAAATAAAATTTAAAAAATTTGTTATGCAGCAACAGATAACTAATACAGCTGTTATGTGTTGGGGGTAGTTTGTTACACAGCAGTAAACCATGGGAACAAGTACAATGATAAGAAAGCAAAACCTACAGTCTTATATTGTCAGTAACCACCGAGCTGAATGTCTGTGTTCTGGCATTACTAAACTTGATAAGAAGATAAAGCTTTGGAACCAATAAGAGGTAGACCGTTGCTTCTACTGATCAGTTCTCAGGAGTCAAGAAGACAGTGAAAAGTCAGCTCCCACGTTTGGTGCCAACAAGTGGGCCAGAAAGGCATGAGCCCTCCTGCAAATGACAGGAGGAGGTTGTGGGGAAGGCAGTGTGGTGAGACAACCAAGCCCTGACAGAAATACCTTAGTTCTGCTCTGCTTACTGCAGAGAGGATGAGTCAGCTGGAAGTCGGTGTCCAGGAGCTGTTGAAACCCAGGCCAAGACATGTCACTAACGTCAACTGTCATCAACTACAATCAAGCTCAAGGGAGAGTCCAGACTGAGAATTTCCTGCCTTGGAACAAAGAATAGGCAATCAGAGTCCTTGGTCCTAAATTCCATATTCTCTGCACTGAGTATGTAGGTAGATTTCCTTTTTAAGAAATCTTCCATTTGGTCGTGTCAGGGATGGAATGTTTGTGACCCTACCCCCTACCCCCTCAGCTACTTTCATATTTTTCAGCTCTGACCCTCCCACTGTGGCTGAATTTGGAGTAAGGAAGTAATTAGGTTTAATGAGGTCATAAGGGTTGGGCCCTGATCCGAAGGGATTGCAATACATTCTTTTTAGAAGAGATGCCAGAGGGGTGCCTGGGTGGGTCAGTCAGTTGAGGGTCTGCCATTGGGCTCCCCACTCAGCAGGGAGCCTGCTTCTCTCTCTCTCTCTCTCTCTCTCTCTCTCTCTCTCTTTGAGCTTCACCCCCCTGCTGGTGCTCTTTTTCTCTGTCAAATAAATAAATACATTCATTAAAAAAACTAAAATTAAAGGTGTTTTTAAAGAAAAAAAAAAAGACGCCAAAGAGCTCCTGCTGTCTCTTCTTTCACACATGCATCAAGGAAAAGTCATGTGAGGACACAGCCAGAAGGTGGCTGTCTGCAAGTCAGGAAGAGAGTCCTCACCAGATGCGAAATCAACCAGAACCTTGATCTCGGACTAGTAGCCTCTAGAACTGTGAGAAAAAACTTACTGTGGAAGCGATTTAGTCTATGGTATTTTGTTACTACAGCCTGAGCAACTCACACGATGCATTAGAGAGAATCGCAGTAAGCCATTTGTTTCCTTCCTATTTAACTCCAGGCCCAACTAGAGCATGAGTATTCGATGTTAGCCACTGTTGATTATTATAAAAAGGCATAAGGGGATCACTACAGTATATCTACAATATGCTAGACAAATGTTCATTGTTAAATTAGGAAGTGAGTTTGAGTGTCCTGGAGTAGACAACTAATTTCCTAGGGTATCAAGAACATTTGCAGATAAGCCGCTTGAGCTGTTGCGTTGGCCTTGAAAAACAGCAGTGAGTGGGAGTCAGCAAAGTACAGACTGGTGGACTTGACTTTGGTCCAATTTTGGAGAAAATGATTTAAATGGATGGTTTGCAGGCCCTTAGAAAATGAAATGAACGTTAGGCATAAGTGGGTTTTTTTCTAAGAATACGTGCTATCAGACTAATCTAATTTCTGACTTTTTGATCTTTCTTGAAACAAGGCTAGGTTTCAGGTACGTATATACTCACTGACATACTGGTCCAAGTCTCCCAATTAAATGGGATTACTGGGGAATCCTGCAAAACATTGTAAAGATGGATTTTAGAAGGCTTTAAAAATAAGAACAAATAAGTTGATAAATGTGGGCTGCGTGCCTCTGAGGTTAGAGAGACTATATATACCTAATGGCTTGTTTGCTCCTGGTCTTTGGTGGTCACTCTGACCCTGTCACATTCTTCAACACTTGGGACCCCAACACTGGAAGAGCATGGACTTGGGGCCAGGTCAACCTAGGTTCTTACCAGTACCCCTGAGAAAATCACAAACTCTCTTTAAGGCCTCAGTTTCTTATTTGGAGAATGAGGATAATGACTATGGATAACTCCTCAGGTTCCTAAGAGAATTTATTTGTTCAGGCCTTCGGCTTCACAGGTGATCAGTAATTGCTGGTTCTTCTCACTGGAAGGCACGACCCCGAGCCCAGGAGGCGTCAGGAGAATGGAATAACGAGCTGAATGGGCGGAAACTGCCATAATATCAACTCATTCTCAGGCTGGTACAGACCTCATCTGAAATGTGTTCCATTCTGAGCTTAGAGGGGAAGCTTGTTGAACAGAAGGATCTCAGAGGAGGGGGCCTGGAGGTGAACTGGAGGAACTTCCTGTGAGGGACGGCTGACAGGTTAGACACACTTTCTCCAAGAAAGGGCCTGGGATGTGCTGGGTGCCTCTCCCCTCGTCATATACACTATCATTGTGCCTTTCTGTTCCTTTTCTTTCTTTCTTTCTTTCTTTCTTTCTTTCTTTCTTTCTTTCTTTCTTTCTTTCTTCTTTCTTTCAAGATTTTATTTATTTATTCATGAGAGAAAGAGAGAGAGAGGAGAGAGAGAGAGAGAGAGAGAGGCAGAGACACAGGCAGAGGGAGAAGCAGGCTCCATGCAGGGAGCCTGATGTGGGACTCGATCCTGGGTCTCCAGGATCACGCCCTGGGCCAAAGGCAGACGCTAAACCGCTGAGCCACCCAGGGATCCTTCTGTTCCTTTTCCATCACAGTTTTAACTGTGTCATTATTTGGTTATTATCTGGGGGCTGTGTCCTCCACCAGAAGATAAATTCCAGGTGGACGGGGATTGTCTCAAGTATTCGCCTTGTGTTTCCAGAGCTGAGGGGAGTGCCTAGCACACACCGGGCACTCAGTGTTGGAAGAGCACATAAATGAAAACGAGAAGGATCTAAGTGATGCTGGGCAGCAGATCAAGGGAGGACTGATGTCAAGTAGTTACCAGGAGGGGGTTTGGGTCTCAAAGATGTCAACTCTTTTTCAAACCTGGAGCCATAATGAAAACAGCAAGGGGTCTGTGGGGCGTCTCAGCAGAGGCCAGGCAGCTGGCACAGTCTCTGGAGTAGGCGTTTCTACACCAGAAAAGACTGCCCCAGATTGGAGGTGAAAACTGGCTGCCTCCGGGGAAGTGCAGACACAAATGTGTTTGGTTTAGTCCTCTTGGAGTTCAAAATATTTTTTAAAATTAGTTTCCAATACTTTAGACTTGGAAGGAGTCACATGAAAGTTGTATCTGAAGTCAGAGTCTTTCAAAGGGCTGAGTGCAGCCCCTTTAGACGATGCACGCTCTGCTGCACAGCGCCCACCTGGCCTCTGCCCTGTTACCTGCCTGACCTGCAAGCACTGATGTTTAGGTTCCCTGGCCTTGCTGCCGTGAAGACCCCTTTTCCTCCAACTGTCTACGAAAAGGATCAGAGGAATAATCTTTTGTTGTCATTTTTAAAAAGATTTTTTTTTTATTCATGAGAGACACAGAGGCAGAGACACAGCAGAGGGAGAAGCAGGCTTCCTGCAGGGAGCCCGATGTGGGATTCGATCCCAAGACCCAGGGATCACACCCTGAGCCAAAGTGGTTGACACTCAACCACTGAGCCACCCAGGCTCGCTGTTGTCATTCTTTTAAGAGTTGTTGTTTAGAATTCAGAGTGGTCATGGACTTTGTCATTATTACTCAGTATTCAGTCTGTTGTTTTGCCTGGTGTCCCCCGCTTCCCCCCAGTTTTTCCCCAATTTCTCGAGCCCCTCCCATCTCCAGATCAGCCCAGACATTGAGCATTCGCTCTCCTGTCCAGTCCAATCCCATCCCAGGTGCGTTGGGTGCTCTTCCTCCCTGCCACCGTAGCGATCTGTGCTTGTTACTTTTGGTAACTGACCTTGCCTGTAAGTTTGCTGAGGGCAGGAACCGAATCCTGTTCCTGTTGGTGTCCTCCTGCCAACACCAACAAGCTCGTTGGCAGCTTAGCACATGAACAAGGAAACATTAGGAAGAAAGCTTGAGTCGTTTATTTTCCTCATTCAGTTCGACTTTAAACCCATAGCAATAAGGGGACAGGGGACATTTTGACAAATGCTCCGGGGAATCTTGGAAATATCCAAAACCGTGGCTACCCTCTATTCTTGATTACAGAAATTTAGGACCGTGAGCGAAGATCTTAGATGGAGAAAGTGCTTTTGGTCAGCTGATCTCTTCACACTGTAGAGAAAACTTGAACAGGATTGGCCCCTGACACTTGCTCCTATTCAGCACCTTAGCAGGACCCAGGTTTGCACCATCGGCGATGTTTTCAGCTCTGTGGGATGTGGGGTGTGGGATCCACACCTGCATGCTTCCTGGGGGTCCTGTGCTTGCACCAGCGATGGAAAATCTGCATGCTCTAGTAGAGGGTTGCAGAAACGACCACAAAGAGCCTGGAAAGGTCTCCTGGCATCACTTGGGCGGTGTCAGAGGTTTGCTCTGGCTTTTAAGCTCTTTGGGTCACAAACTTAACTTTGAGAATTTGGAAAGTTATAGATCTTCTCCCCAGAAAAAGGCTGACACCTATAGTGCCTTTCACACAACTGTAGGGCGCTCCTGGACTCATGTCCTGATTAGGACCCCGGAAGCCACAGGGTGAAGGTTTTAATGTGCCGTCTCCTCGGCCAGTAAGAGTCAAGTCGTTCGTTCGTTCGTTCATTCATTCATTCATTCAACTAGTAAACCCTAGACTGAGCCCACCCACAGCTCGAGGCCCACCTCGGTGCTCTTGGGGCGCAGCCCAGGTAGAGGCGCCTCCTATGGAGCCAGTGAGCGGGAGAGTGCGCCCCCCTCCCGTACCCTGCCCCGCGCCTGGCTGCACCCCACCTGCTCCCGCCCCCACTGTCACCCTGGCCCCTGCCGCGGCCCCGCCCTCGCCCCGTGGCCCGGCCTCGGTCCTCACCCCGCCCCCACGCCCCAGCCCCGCCCCCGCCCGGGGCCCGCCCTCGCCCCGCCCCCGGGTCCCCCCGCGCCCCCCGCCGCGCCCCCGGCCGCACCCCGCCTTCGCCCCGGCCCCTGCCGCCTGCGCCCCCGTGCCCCCGGCCGCCCTCGCTCTCGCCCTCGCCCTCGCCCCGCGCCCCGGTCCCGGGTCCTCCCGCGGCCGCCCGCGCCCCAGCCCCCCTCCCCCTCCCCCCCGCCCCGCCCCGCCCCGCCCCGCCCGCAGCCGCGCGGTCGCTTCCGCGCACGTGACCGGGCGGCGCGTCGCGCTCTGACGAGATCCACGGGGCCGGGGCTCCCGGCCGCTGTCGCTCGGGCTGCGGCTGCCGCGGCTCCTGTGCGGCGCGGGGGGCTCGGGGCGCGGCGATGGAACCGTGAGTGCCGGGCGGGCTTCTCCTGGCCGCGGGGCGGGGGCGGGGGCGGGGGCGGGGGCGGGGGCGGGGGCGGGCTCGCGGCAGCCGCGGGAGTCCCGACGCCGGGCCCTCCCCGCACGTGGCGCTCGGACCCGGGGGGAGCGGCGCGGGGGCCTCGCGGGGCGGCGGGGGGCGGGGGGGGGGCGGCGGGGGCGGCCGGAGCGCACCGCGGGCGGGCCCCCGAGGCCGGCTTTGGCCCGGCTCCCCCGCAGCCCGCGCCCCGCGCGCCCGGGGTTGCTGCTGCCGGAGCGGCCTCCCGAGCCCCCCACCGCCCGCCCTGCGCACCCCGCGCGCGGCCGCTGACCTGTCCGCAGCCGTTAGGAGCCCGAGCACCCCGCTCGGCCTTTGCGCCCTAGCCCAGCTCTGGGGGAGAGACGCGCTCTCCATGGCCTTGGGATGATGCCGGCACGTCGGGAGCCCGCGCCGGCCGCGCAGATCTCCGGGACACGGAGTTTTAGGACTTTTAATTTGCTGACTTTGGGCCTTATTTCCTCTGTGAAGTTCAGGGACTTTATGTGGAAAAACCTGTCCAGGGCCCCGTAGACGCCATCCCTAAAGCCGGCCTTTGACGCAGCCGAGTCACCTGGGTGCCTCCCAGGGGACATCCGGGAAAAGAGAGAGAGAAGATCAGAAGTTGAGCGCCTGAGTTGCAAAAACGTCAGAAGTCCCAGAGGAGGATGCCTGGAGCCTGTGCGCCTGCAGGGGCGTCGTGGCAGGAGTGGCCAGCGCAGGCTCCCCCGCCGGGGGGAAGGCCTGGGGAAGGCCTGGGGGCTCTCCTGTGTGCTGGCAGCTGTAGAGGCGCCGCAGAGAAGAGCAGAGAAGAGGGGACGGGGATGCCAGGACGCAAACACATGTGACGGAGGGAAGGCCTTTTGCCTCCTGCTTCCTCAGAAGGCTTGGACTTTGGTTGATCCCTTCAGCACGGCAAGCCAGGGTGGCGCTACATGTCAGTCCTAGGTGGATGTTTTAAGGGTCTTTCTTTTCGTTAACCCCCAGGCAGCAGGGTGTTGGCTGTACCCACCCCGCGCGGCTCCAGAGGCACCATTCATTCGTGGTGGACGTCAGTAGTATGCTTGGAATGCGCGTGAGGTTGCCTTCTGGAGTTGTGCCTTGTGACCCTGGGTCACAGTGGCAACTCGCATGTTTCAGTTTCCCTCACGTAGCCGGTCTCCTTGGGTCCACGCAGCACAGCAGCCCTGGGTGGTGTAGGGTGGTGGATCTCTTACGGAGACAAGAGAGGCTGAGGGCTTGAAGGGGCGTGGGTCTCCTGGGGAAATCCGGTGCTGCTACGTGATGGGGGACTAGCCCAAGTGGGAGCTCTTAACCAAAGGAGGACTTGTAAAGCCACAGTTTGAATGAAGGATCTTAGTGGGGCATTCAGGTTTCTCCTGCTGTGGCACAGTAGGCTGCATGATGTTCTTCTAGAAGCCATGCGGGGTTCTGTTGAGCCAGGGGCCAGGGTGGTGGGATGTGGGTCTCTGTGAGGCCAGGCAGCCACCATCGTGTAGCGTTCAAGATGACATGAAAGAAGTGGAAGTCAGAAAAAGCCTTTGGCACACATAAAAATCTTAGGAGAAAACAAGCCTGAGGATCTGAGGCATGTACTGGATTCAGGCGCCTGGTGGGGCCACAGTGCTCTCATTACCAGATGTGACAGAGACCCCCATGGTGAGAAAGCTGAGAAGTAACAGGAGCGGGAAGAGAAGCCAGAGAACGAATGAGGTGGGGGAGCACAGAGGAGCAAAGAGCCCCTGGGGGAGGGCGGCTTAGGGGGTGGGGGCTGAGAGCAGGGCCTGCTTGACCTCCCTGCCCTCCCTGCGCACATGCAGCCCGGCCTATTCTTTTCAAAAGAGCAGGAGAGATTGCTATCAAAACCAGTCAGGATAAAGAGTTCCTGGTTCTTAAAGTTCTAAGCTGAGGTTTCCTGCAAACTCTGCTCCTCTTCTGATAATGCCAAGGAAGTGACAGGTGCTGGGGGTTCAGGAGGAGAGGCCGGTCTAGAGCCGAGCAGAGCAGAGCGTGTCTCAGACCTTTGCTACCGTGACTTCCTGTTTGAGCCGCAGCCCCGCACGTATTTGAGATTCCTCAGGTTCAACTGTTGCTTTGCTCTTGCATTACTCTGCAGACTCAAATATGGTGGGTGTTTTGTGTGTGTTCCTTGATATTTACAACCAGTTTTTATTTATTTTTTTAAGAATAGATTTTATTTATTTATTCATGACACACACACACACACACACACACACACACACACAGAGGCAGAGGGAGAAGCAGGCTCCATGCAGGGAGCCTGACGTGGGACTCGATCCCAGGTCTCCAGGATCACGCCCTGGGCTGAAGGCGGCGCTAAACTGCTGAGCCACCCGGGCTGCCCTACAACCAGTTTTTAAAGAGCATGTTTTATGTATGTCTCTTTCATCCTGGGTGCTTTTAAGTGTAGAAGTGTATTAAGTAGACTCCTCTTCTGTCAGCAATGAAGGGATGGCACAAATAAATCAGCACCAACCTTGTTGTGGTTCTGTGTCCCGGGCCTTCCGAGTGGCACAGTGCTTGAGGGGACACCAGGCCTGGTCAGTATCCTATTCTTGTAACTACAGAGTTTTTTATGATTGCGTCTCTTAGGGACCTTTTTTTTTTTTTTCTGAACCAAAATGATCTGTAGAGCTAATAAAAAAATAAGTACTTACCCTGTACCAGATACTCCTGTGAGTACCTTCTGTGCCCCACTTCATGTGATCCTCACAGCTATTCTCCCCATGAAGACGTTTCTCTTAGCATTCCCATTGTTACAGATGACAACACTGAGGTGCGGAGGAGTCACATGAGTCTTCCAAGGTCACAGTACACATCAGAGGGCTGAGACTGAAGCCTGAGTAGTTGGCTCCAGAGCCCATGTTCGTGACATAAACGCTGCCACCTCTCAGTAACAGGTGGCAGTGACCAAGCACTTAACAAGGGCTTTTAAGTAATAGCCCATTTAATGATCACAGCAACTTGGGCGGCGGGGCAGCTCAGTGTTCTGAATTCTATAGCTCAGAGAGCAGCAGTCCTGAGAAGAGAGTGGCCCACCCCGGGTCATCCTGCTGGTCATGGTGGAAGGCCTTCCAGCCTGGCGATCTGCCTTCGGATCCCAGCCGCTTCACCACCGGATGCGCTGCCTGGAGCTGGGCCAGGGTGCTGCTGTTGGCTGGCACCTTGCCTGAGCTGGCCAGTGTGTGGCCGGCTTCCTTGCTCTCTTTGCCCTGGGAGGGGTAATCAGTGGCCTAACTACCGTGCTCCTGGGTGCCAGTCATGGGCTTGCAGCCTGGCGAGGATACATATGAATTCATGGTTCCTTGAGGAGCGTGGAGGAGCATCTTGTTCATTAAAATCTGTATTGAGGTCGTCGGGCCTTGAGTGTTTGCCTAGTGGCTTTTTTGATTAGGGTAATGATCAATTATTTGTGATCTATTCAAGTTTGAAATTGGAATATATTCAGATATATTCAACATATTTCACCGATCGAAATGTCAGCGTTTCTTCTTCTGTTCTTCCCCTTCGAGTTCTTCTTTTCAAAACCCATTCAGTGGTAGGTTTCAAAAGGAAGGATTTTGGTGAGGGAGCCAAAGAGTGAGAGTGAGAGCATGGCGGGCCTCCTTCCTGCCTCTGACCTCGGGGGTTCAGATCCCACCTCCACCTCCTGCTGACTGGGCCTCAGCAGCGAAGACTACCCCTCCCCACCCCGGGCCTCTCTTTTCCAGTGTGTAGAAGGGCTGATAATACCCGTGCTTATGGGGATCCCTGGGTGGCGCAGCGGTTTGGCGCCTGCCTTTGGCCCAGGGCGCGATCCTGGAGACCCGGGATCGAATCCCACGTCGGGCTCCCTGCATGGAGCCTGCTTCTCTCTCTGCCTGTGTCTCTGCCCCTCTCTCTCTCTCTGTGACTATCATGAATAAATAAATAAAATCTTAAAAAAAAAAAAAATACCCGTGCTTATGGGAGGATGTCGGCCCCTTTCTTCAGTTGGTTGAGTTCTGGAGCTAGAGGAGGGAGGCACTACATTGTGGATCCTCAGGGATTGGTAGGATGAAAACAGGGTTTTTTTTGTTTTTGTTTTTAAAGAAAAAGAAGAAGGGGAAAAAAGAACTATTACTTCTGTAACGAGCCTGAGTTCTTCCTGGGTGTGTGCTGCACTGTCCTGGGCTCTTCATGCTTTTGTTTATGCCCCCCAACGGCCCTTGGGGGGTACTCTGTCTCCGATCTACAGGCGAGCGCGCTGGGGCCCTGAGAGTGCTCTAGCCTAAGTATCATTGTCGGCCTCGAAAGTCCAGGGAGGCGGGATTTGAAGCCAGGCTGACAGGCCGCAGGCCAGCGCGTTGGGCCACGGGAGAAGAGATTATTTTTATACAGATGATGAAAGAAAAACAAAATCTTTGCTTGAAACATGCGAATGCATTGAGAGATTGAAAGTCCCTTCCCACCCCCCAGATGCTAATTTTTAAATTCTAGAGTGCGAAATCTGGGAATGCATTGAACACGCAGCAAAATCTGTGATTCAGAAATATTCTCAGTTTTACCTACCTGCTGTATCGTGACTTGATGAGACCAGATAAAATCCGTATTTATAGAAGTGCTTGAGCCTCCTGGCTGCTGTTTTCTCCTGCCTTCCCCGCGGTGCTGGCCTTCACTGGGTTCTGTGACAGGCTGAGATCTTCCATCCCATCTTCATCCGCATCCCTGAAAGGGCCCTGAGGTGTTTTCTCGAATTTTCTGCTCTGCCGCTTCTGTCCATGTCCGGGTTGTTCTGCCCCAGGCCCATAAAGGGGCTCATTGAGTGTGTGCCTCCCCCATGGTTTGTCTCTAGTGCTGTTTTATCAGCTCTTATGGGGCCTGTGTGGGAGGGGAAGTGTCTAGCGGGAAAGTAATGTTGGCTGCAGCAGTTCTGGAGCGCTCGCAGCCCTAATGGGGACACTGGCTTTCCAGCCGGCCGAGCAGGGCCCTGACTGAGGGTGTGGGCCGAGGGGAAGGCACTTGCCTGGAGCTGCTCTGGCCAGTTCCCAGACCCAGAGGGCAAAGGTAAGGGCCATACAAAGCATTAAAAAAACAACAGTGGGAGAAAAAGTTGGAAGTGTGCCTGCCATTTAGTGGTCTCTACTTGATCATAGCAGGGTGAATATTAGAACATGGAAAAACCAGAGTAAAGCCAGGGACAAATGGATACAAATGGAAGGAATCAGTAGTGATTGGGCTCAGGCATCTCTAGTTCATGACCTGCCCTTTGTAAGGCTCAGCGCTGGGCATCGAGAGGCCAGAGGTGGCACTCCGGGTTGGGGGCTTGGGGGGAGCCTGTGAATAGTTGTCACCCGCAGTGAAATCTGGGAATGAGGTTAGCCCGGGTGGCTCAGCGATTTAGTGCCCTCTTCTGCCCGGGGCGTGACCCTGGAGACCCGGGATCGAGTCCCACGTTGGGCTCCCTACGGGGAGTCTGCTTCTCCCTCTGCCTGTGTCTCTGTGTCTCTCATGAATTTAAAAAAATAAATAAATAAAATCTGGAAACGGGCATGAGCCTCCTGTCCTGCACCTGAGGAGACAATGGCCTTCTCAGAGAGGTTGGGGGAAGCCTCATGGGAGGCAGGCCCCTGGCTGGGCCGGATGGGTGCCTGGGGCTGGAGGGAGGGGAGGGACTCAGTGACTGTCCATAGAAGTAGGAAGGCCAGCGTCTCTGTGACGAGGATGGGTGGTGCCCGTCTCACATTCTTTTTTTTTTTTTTTTAAGATTTTGTTTATTTATTCATGAGAGGCACAGAGAGAGAGAGAGAGAGGTGGGGTGGGGCAGAGACACTGGCAGAGGGAGAAGCAGGCTCCATGCAGGGAGCCTGACGTGGGACTTGATCCCGGGGGCCCCAGGATCAGGCCCTGAGCCGAAGGCGGCGCTAAACCGCTGAGCCACCCAGGGATCCCCACCCCCCCCACGGTCTCACATTCTGACAGGACAGTCCCAGGTGCTTTGAACTGAGAAGTTTCTATATAGCTCTGTGACTTAGGGACCTGAGTTTCATTTTTAATTGTGGTTTTTGTTTTCTTTTTTTCGGTAGGTGTATCAAAGGGGAAGCTTTTAGTTTCAGTAGAATAGTCATGAAAAGTGGCTTAAACACAGGGGTGTCCAGGGTTAATTTTGCGGCTCCGTGGCCCCGGTGGCCTGAGCAGTTTCCGTCTTTGGCTCTTGGCCCTGGCCTGCTGCAGTGTCCACCTTCTTCCGTGGGGTGTGGCCGCAGCCCCTTGGACAGCACTTACCTGCACAGCCCTGCCCATCGGAGACATGGCCAGTGGGGGAGGAGGGGGGGGCTCTTCCCTCCCAGTCTTCCCTGCATTAGGCCCGGAAACCTCTCAAAGGGCCTGGCTGGTTTCCCTCAGGCTCTGCTGTTCACTGGGGGGGGGGGCAGGGAGGGCGGCCTGGGAGAGTGAGGCTAGTCCCCCTGGTAGGGGAGCGGGGGAGGAGGGGACAGACAGCCAGGGACTTATGCCCTGCCCCAGAGAAAACCCCTTCATCTCCTTTTTTTTTTTTTTAAGATTTTATTCATTTATTCATGAGAGACACACAGAGAGAGAAGCAGAGACACAGGCAGAGAGAGAAGCAGGCTCCATGCAAGGAGCTCGATGTGGGACTTGATCTCGGGACCCCAGGATCACGCCCTGGGCTGAAGGTAGATGCCAAACCACTGAGCCACCCAGGGATTCCCCAGCTCCTGCTCCATCTTTAGAAAAGTGGGGAATTACGGTGGGAGAGTTGTCTCCAGAGAAACACACGTAAACATGTCACAGGCGTGCCAGTGACAATCGGTTGCGAAGTGTCTGGCTATCACTCGCAGTGGTAGAGAAGCCACTGGAGAGTTCTGGATTAAGAGTAAACACACCTGGCTTCCAGGGCAGCTGGGTGGAGGGAGGGGTGCAGTGCCAAGGCCAGAAGCAGGAAGGCCAGGGAAGGCTGCTGCAGTCCAGTGACACATGGCAGGCCTGACTGGAGAGCTGAGGAGGACCGAAACTCTACACTTTGAGTATCATAGACGTGGGGAGTGAGGGGAAGACACAGGTCCCAGAGGACTGCTGAGTCCTGGGCCTGAGCCGCTGGAAGGTTGGAGAGGCCACTTCCCGGGGAGGGGAACACTGCAGACAGGGTCAGCAGAAGATCCAGAGTCTGGCTTTGGACGCGTCACACTCGAGCTGCCTACTGGATATCCCAGGGTGGTGTCAAGTAGCCTTTCCTGGCAGTCTGGGGCTCAGCTGTGAGCGTGGAATTGTTCGCACATGCAGCGTCTCTAAAGCCTGACATAGGAGGAGGTCACAGGGAGCAGAGCTGAAGAGGGAAGAGAGTAAAGGGCAGTACCGTGCAGCTGTGTCCCAGCAAGACCGTGATGACGTCGGTCCGGCTGCAGAGAGCCTGTGTGTAAAAAGAGACATGGGCCTGGAGGGAAGACTGGCGTGTGGGTCCCCTTGAGAGGAGAAAGGAGGGACAGCTGTCCTGAGCTGGCAGGGTTTTGCTCGAGGCCTTCCTGCTCTGGTTATCCAGGGAGAAGGTTCCACCAGCTGCTGTGTGTGACTCAGCTGGGCTGTTTGGGGAAAGGGGGAGTCCTCTCCCTGCTCCCTAGTAGCTGACACCAGTTTGAGGGAAGGACATGAACACTTCCGAGGTAACAAATGAGAGTTGATAGGTGTTTCCGTGGGTCTGGCATCCATGCAGATAGGCCGTCGGTCTCCAGGCGCTCGGCCACGCGGGCCCTGTGTGCTGGGGAGGTCTTTAACGGGGGAGACCACGAGAGGAGGAAGGGCTTCCTGGAGGAGGTGGGACTTACAGGTGATTTCGATTTCAGTGATTTGGCGGGGAAGAGAGAGAGGTCTCCCGTCGGGAGGGCGGTGTACGCAGGGGCTGGTCTGGAGTCCAGCTCGACCATGGTGGGAAACAATGTAGGCATCGGATTCGGATGCTTGGTTTGAGTGCCCCTCAGCCTGAGCCCTCATCTGGGGGTTCTGGAAGGGGTCGGACCTTCCTCGGAAGGCAGCATGATGACCACCGCAGGTCGTGCTTCGCCAGGCTTACGTGCCGCATGGTAGGAGTCATGGGTACGGGTTTGGGGGGACCTGGGAAGCCATGAGGGGGAGTTGAGCCTTGACGGAGTGGCTGTGAGGAGCCAGAGGCCTCCTGTGTGGGGCAGCAGGGCAGCAGGTCCAGCGCCGCGGAGGACGCGTCGGGGAGGCTGGTGCGGTGACCGTTCCAGGAGTGGTGGGGGGCCCAGGCCGCTGGACTCGGCCCGGCGCCCCCTTCCTGGCCAGCTGCAGCAGCGGGGTGAGGGAGGGACCGGCATCCGCAGAGGTGACTCCAAGGTTTCAGGATGTGGAGAAAGTGTAGAGGCAGGAAATGGGGAGTGGAAACAGCTTTTTCATTTGCTGTTTTGTGCTTTAATGGGTTCAGTTTTAAACTTATTGACCGTAGAGTGGTGTGGAGTCCTAAGTGAAAGCGTCCTGGGGGACACTGCCTCAGAATGGCATCAGGGGCCAGGCAAAGGCTTGGGGACGGTTCCTGGAGGTGGGGAGGAGGAAGCGGGGGATCCCCCTGGGGCTGGAGAGTCTACCAGAAGGGGCGGGGGACAGAGGCTGCTGGGTCAGAGGCCTCCTGGTACCGGCCTGCGTGCCTTTTCTGCATCACATATCTTGCCTCTGAGCGTTTACAGAACATTCCTTCTGTTGGTGGCCTGATCCTAGGGCGTCAGGGCTGTCACGGAGACTTGCTTGGGCTGCCGGTTAATTTAGGTCAGCTGGGTTGTTAGAAACACATTGGTGTTTCAGGTGGGAGGTGAAGTGGGAAGTGGGCAGAGAAATGACTGATTTGGGCAGGAAGTGGTTGTGGGACAGCTGGGACCAGGAGATGTGAAGCTAGACCAGCTGGGGTGGTGGTGGGAGGGGGGCTCTACCCTCCGCTGCTACTGCCACTGCTCCTGTCTTCGTGTTGGCATCTTAACGGTTTTGCTACTTTGACTGAACAATACTGTAGACCTGTGATTTGTCTCGACTAGGAAGATATTCCCGAGGTTTTAGAAGTCTCTAGATTTTTGGCGAAGCGCTTCAAAGTTTTTAGATGCGAAGTTGAGAGCAGAAGGAGCCCTGGGGAGGTGGCGCAGTCATGCGGAACCGAGCTGTCTTGGCATTGGCCCTGGCCCACTGTCCCTCGTGACTGGAAGGGGTCTCTGGACCCCAGACCCCCCGGCGTGAGGACACCTGGAAAGGTCTCCTGCTCAGCAGGAACCTGCAGGCAGCAGAAAGGCGGCGCGATGCCCCGCCGATGCCCCGCAGCCTGGGGCGGGGACGGGGTTGGGGACGGGGTTGTGCCCGGGGACGTTTCCGCGGGCAGGGCACTTGCTTTGCTATCTCGGTGTCTCTCTTCCACTGAGTTGGATGAGGCCTGATTTCTAAACCAGGAAAATCTGTAATACATTGGATGTTAAGTGGCCGTTTTAAGGAAGGGGGGAACACTGGGCTTGTACTGAGCCCAGAGGGGGGTTTGCACAGCGCCCCCGGGTGGGCACGGCCGCAGGCACTCGGCCTTGCGCTTTCCGCCGCGCTGCTTCTCTGACAAGTCAGCGAGGATGTGTTTTAATTAATAGTGCGTCTTAGATATCAAGATTTAAATATAATTATTCTGTTTTTCTCTGCTTCTGAGTAACCTCTCCTGGGCTCTCACCTGTGCCGGGAGCCCTCGGCGCCCCTCAGAGCCTCAGCACGGGGTGGGGGGGCACGTCGCCCCGAGAGCGGCAGAGTGGGGTACCGTACGTGACTAGGTGTTTAATGTTTAAATGACGAGATTGACAGAAGAGTGGTAAAGATAGTAGAGTGCCTGCGTGGCCCTCCGCCAGCCTCCCCCCATGCCGGCGTCTCCGCACCGAGGCTCTGTCACACCCGAGAGAGCCATGTTGGCGTGGTCCCGTGAACCACAGACTTTCTCGGCCTTTTCCCCACAGCTAGTCCATTTAGCTTTGTGTAATGTGTTTTCAAAGTGAAAACGCCCGCGCAGCTGCACAGAAGTCTCCCTTCTGCAGGCTGTGCGGAGGGACTGCGTTATTAGCCTCCACACCTGGGGACAGCAGAGCCACGACAAAGAGGACCTTGTTCTGGTGCCGGCCCCGCTCCCACAGGGCTTTCCCCAGAAGCACAGTCGTGGAGGCGGGTCCCCTCAGCTCTTCCTGCTTGCTGAGCCTCCTTCCTGGGGACCGGCAGTTCCTGCCAAGGGACAGAGCTCTGATGTTGTCCCTGTGTGTAAGTTGAACGGGTTGGGCTTCCTCCCTGAGGTCCTTTCTGGCTCTAATATTTTAAAGCTTTCAGGCCTCTTAGAATCTTTAGGGTCCAGGGGCACCCGGGTGGCTCAGTTAAGTGTTCAACTCTGGGTTTTGCCTCAGATCCTGATCTGAGTGATGAGTTCGAGCCCTGTATCAGGCTCTACACTCAGCTGGGAGTCGGCTAGAGATTCTCTCTCTGCTGCCCCCCCTCTCCCCTCGTACTTTCTCTCACTCATTCACTCTCTAAAATAAATAAATCTTAAAAAGCCCACACAAAACTTTAGGTTCTGAAATCAGAGTTGGGGTTAGCCTTCTTAATCCACTGGCTCTAATTTCTCTTGCAGAGCAGGGTCATTTGTGGGTTGGCCTTTGGACCTGTGTCCCCAGGACAAAGACAGAGGCACTCATTCCTTCATCTCTTCACTGATGCCGTCATTCTGTGAACCACGGTGACACGGAGCCCGGGGTTCATTGGCCCAAGGCCTGATGGGTCCTGCTGGGGAGAGCCGGCTGGGGAATCAGCAAAGCCACGTCTGAGCAAAGGTGGCTTATGGGCCCCAACCTTTGCTCCCAGATATTGTCCAGCTGATTTCCTGCTCAGGAGCTGGAATCTGCAGCCGTGGAAGGAGAGATTGCGTGCACACAACACCTTAAAGCAGATAACCTTTCCTTCCGTTTCAGTTCTAAGCCCGGTTTTCCCTGTCCCTGGGTGTGTGTGTGCTGTTCCTGAGGCAGGAGAAATTCCTCCTCCTTCTCAGCTCCCAGGACCAGGGAATGCCAGAGGAATAAAAAAAAATGTAAAAAGCAAAACCAAACCTCCCCTCCCATTCTCGTCTCTTTGGATTTATGGGCCTCCTCTTTAGGTTATAAGGCGGGATCGGCTGCTTGCAGGCCAAGCCTGGCCCGCCGCCTCTCTGTGGGAGCGTTGAATCCGAGCGCAGCCACGCACACGTGTGTACATCATGTCTTGCTCTCCACACTGGTGTAAGTCATAGAAGAGTGCGGGCAGCCTGCTCAGTTGCATCCACAGCAAACCCCACAGCGAAGGTCAGGCTGAGCTGACGCAGGTGAGGGGTTGAAGGAACCCTGGACAGGAGGAACAAAGTTGTGGGCTACTGGAGAACCGGGTAGGAAAATGCGTGCTGGTGGCCCTACAGTTCCCAGTCTGGGCTTGATTGTGCCAGCTAACAGTTCAGGCTGCATGTTTGTGTGAGGGGGCCAGGGTCCTCTGCGCATTTGGTCTCCCCTCTGGCCGCTGAAGGTGGGGGCATGTAGAGGGGGCTCAGCCACCGTGTGTGTGGTGTGGTGAAACGTGCCCTTGGTGGGCCCTGAAGCCATAGCATGCTGTTGTGCCGTGAGGAGTGGGGTCTGGCTGGTCCCATACGGAAAGGGTGGCAGTCCACCCCTGATGCCCTGGAGAGTCACCCGCCCTGTAGTAGTCACCCAGGTTACTTGGGCAGTTTTGTCAGGCGGGTCACCTGGGTTTAGAGTAGGTCCGCTTCTGAGGTGGGGAGGGGGTAGCCAGACGCAGCCTGGGGATGTTGCTGGTTTGGGAAGGGGCCTCCTGTGGACTCCACCACCGCTGCCTGACCCTCACCCACTGTCTTCTCTGCAGGTTGGCACCCATGCGGCTGTACACGCTCTCCAAGCGCCACTTTGTCCTCGTGTTTGTTGTCTTCTTCGTCTGTTTTGGCCTGACTGTCTTCGTTGGGATCAGAGGTAAGTTGCAGTTCTTGGCCATTTTATCATTTATAGTTACCCTGGTGCATGTTTTTAGAGACCGGGCAAACTCTACCCACTTTCTGTCTCCTGCTAAGGGCCCTATGGTGGAGGGTGAAGCGCCGCTTCATTCTGAACCCACTGGGCAAGGGGTGACCCTAGTCTTGCCCCTCATAGCAGCCAGGGCTTGAGGTTAACTTGGCAGCACCAGGTGGCCCTGACTGCATACCTTTTATTGGACAGTCAAATGTTTCTATAGAGGCTCCTGTGCTCAGGACCCAGCCTGGGCTCTAGGGAGTCCAGGACACACTGGCTGATGTGGGCCACAGGCCATGTAAACTATCCAGGGCAGCACATTCTTGGGTTGTGGTGGGGCATGAGACAAGCCTGGGCTGACCAAGTGGGAGCCGGGAGGCTGCTCTGATGATGCCCTGAACTCTCGGTGGGAGGGAGCCTGCAGATTGGCTTTGGCCTTGTGTTCAGGGCCCCAGGTGCCTTGGGGTTTCATAGCATGTAATATGAGTGGGAGAGACACCATAATGATTTTAGCTTCAAAAATGCCTCTGCAATCATCCGGTCCAACCCTATTTCACATAGATGGAAAACCAGAACCAAAGAAGTTGGCCCGTTTTCATAAGGTTCCCAACAACCCAGTCTCTTCAGCCCTATCCGGGGGTAGGAAACCAGAACCTGTGTAGGTTGTTTCTTCTTTCCCTTTTAAATATCATATTTAGTGAGCATGGTTTCTGGCAGGTGTTTATTTAATTACAGCATTTCATATTAAAGTATGGATGACATTTTAGGCTTAGCCTGTCCCAGAGGCACTTGTGCCTCCAATGGCTAGTGTCTTAACCTCAACTGGTCCTGAGCTGACGACTGGCCCCATGAAGCTGGGGGTGAGGGTGGTAGTTTAGGTGCTGTTTGCCTGCTGATGATGAACGTCATGGTGACAATAGCAGCTGTAGCCAGCCTCCTCTTTGCCTTCCTGTGATGTCACCAAGGAATAAGTTACATTAATTCTGGCACAGGATATATCAGTCATCTTACTCGATTTTCATAACTGTCCTTTGAAGATTGGTAGGAAAAGCATTGACAGCCTCATGATTGGACTCCCATGGGACCTCAGCCAACTCTTGTTTCCCTAATCCACTGTCTGTTGCAAATGTCCGTGATTATAGTCAGCCTTTTCCATTCTTGCAAAAATGAGGTGATGCGCTCAGGTTGAGATAAAAAAAGTCAGGATTCCCACATCCCTTTCCTTCTTCCCAGCAGGTACTGGTATTAGGATTCTCCAGAGAAACACACCAATAAGAAATAAGATATGTGTAGATTCCAATAGAGAGAGATTTTTTTGTGCCCATAGGGTCTTCTCGGGCCTGACCACATATATACTGCTTCCATTTGATGATGGAATGCTGCCATGCATGCCCAACTTCATGGCCCATGGGTCAGATAACACCCAGTTCATGATGGGCGGCTCAGTTCTCACGGTAACTTGGGCTTGTGGGTAAGCGTTTAGTCTCTACTAAGGCTCAATAACAAGCCAAGAGCTGTGTCTTCTAAGAAGAATATTTATCTATGGAGAAGGGCAAGGCTGTGCTCCAAAGTCCCAAGAGCCTACATGAAGATTCATCTATAGAGCCCTGCCAAAGGCTCCAAATGACATCCCTATCTTCTGCTGACATTTTAGACACCTTATATGTGCCAGATCATATGGCCCCCACAGTAGGCAGCTTGGATGGCAGCCTGGACCTGTTGGAGAGCCTTCTCTTATTCTGGGCCCCACTCAAAGCTTGCACCTTTTTGGGTTACTAGATAAATAGGCCGGAGTATCATACAAAAAAGAACATGTTACCTCCAAAATGCAAAGAGGTGAGGCCCACTAGGCATTGTGCCTCTGTTTTGGTTGTAGTGTCAGCCAAATACAACAGTTTATCTTTCATCTTAGAAGGGATAGCTCTACATGGTGCACACCATGGGACCCCTGGAAATTTCACTGGGGTAGAAGGCCCCTGAATTTTAACCAGATTTATTTCCTATCCTCTGACATGCAGGTGTCTTAACAATGAGTTTAGAGTAGTTGCTTCTTCTTGCTCACTAAGTCCAGTCAGCATAACACCATCAATGTGATGGACCAGGATGATAGGTTGTGGAAGGGAAAGATAACCAAGGTCTGTGCAAACTAAATTATGATATAGGGCTGGAGAGTTGACATGCTGTTGAGGTAGGATAGTGTAGGTGTATTGCTGGCCCGGCTTCTAGTGGGCCTTATTCTCAAGGATGAAGAAAATAGTATTTTCCAGATCAGTAGCTGAATATCAGGTACCAGAGGATGTGTGAATTTGCTCAAGCTGATATAGTAGCTATAGTTGTAATCACCACCTGATGAAGCTTATGGTGGTCCACTGTCCTCTCCAAGATCTACCTTCCCTCCCCCCAGGCCAGGTAGGCGAGCTGAATGGAGATGTGGTGGGAATCTTTCAAGTTCTCAATAGGAACATGGATGTCTGTGGTCTAGGAATGTGCTACTGGTTTTGATTGTATTTTTGTAGGTAGAGGCTGTCCTGGTGACTTCCATTTGGCCTTTCCCACCATAATCGCCCTCACCCCATAAGTCAGGGAATCAGTGTGGAGGTTTTGCCAGCTACTGCCCATATCTATTGCAATATGCATTCTGGAACTGGGGATTGAGCCATAGGATGGGTTCAGGGACCTACTGGGGCCATTGTGACATGTACTTGAGCTAAAACCCCATTGATTACTCTGATGAGTGGACTACAGTGATGTTTTGGGTCTCTGAAAATTGGGATCAATTCAGAGCCAGTGTCTAGGGGATCCCAACATGTATTTCCTTTTCCCCAGAATGAAGTTATCTTGGTAAAAAAAAAAGGGGGGGGGCTGTAGGTTCCTTTGGGAGAATGATGAGCAATCTACATTTTTGCAGTGTATTGGGGTGCTTTCTTAAGGGGACCCAGTCTTCCTTTATTCATAGGGTTTGGATCTGTAAAGTGGCTTAAATCTGGAAACTTGATTGGCTGTGACTCTCTTTTTATGATTCAGGTTAGACTTTAATTCACTTGATTTATACTTTTCTGCTTACACAGGTCAAGTCAGACTTTAGTAGGCTTCCTGTGTATTTCACTTCTAGGAATGTCATAGCGAACCAGCACCACAGGTCTGTGCAAATCAGACTCTTCTGATTGTTGCTTTGACTGTCTTGTCCATTACAGTAACCAAACCCACCTTGCTTTTGCCGGGTGAGTGCCACTGCTAGGCCCCACCGCTCCTGGGATCCAGTTACTTCCACTGCACTTTGTTTCCCAGGTTGAGTGACTGTGGTTCCTACTGCAAGGTCTGGTCTACAGAGTGAGGCAGTTACAGAGCTCTTTAAGGATGCTGGGCCCCCTCAGAAATTTATTCCTCATAGTAGTGGTAAAAGCTCTGTGTCCTGGAATCTCCTACCCAACCTTAAATGACAAATCTGCCTCAATGTTCCGGTCTCCCTAAGCCTCTGAATTTCCATTAAATCAAGGCAGGTGTGGCATTTCTGATTTGCTTGCTGGGGACCAACTTTGGGTCCATGTTTTAACCAGCCAATCCACTGTTAGAGCCCTTCCTAACTCCTTGAGCTCCAGCATGCAATGCAGAGTCTCTGCTTAGTGAGGCCACATCCACAAACTCAGCCCAATCCAGCTTTATGTTACTTCCACGTTTTCCCACACCCTTAGTATTCATTCCCACACGTGTCTCCTGGATTTCTCTCTGTATAAATCAGAAAAATTCAAGTAGTTCCTTTGGAGTGTAGTGCATCTCCTCATGGGTCATACTTTGTACTTCACCTTTGGGGGCCTGCTGGGACTTGAGCCTAGTTATTGTTCTAGAAGCAGAGAGGGCAGGTTGCTGAGCACAATCTGCATCGTTCTTCATAGCCCTCAGA
The DNA here is from genome assembly GCF_011100685.1 of Canis lupus familiaris. NCBI lineage: Eukaryota > Metazoa > Chordata > Mammalia > Carnivora > Canidae > Canis > Canis lupus. The sequence goes on from NC_049222.1 coordinate 48,514,721, forward strand.
CCGTCTCCTTAGGTAAAGCAGGCTTTCCACCTCAAAAGGAGTTGGAAAGGCTACTTCTGGGAATGGGGAGAACTCTTCCAGTGACCAAGAAAATGCATCAAAATTTAGTAGCTCTGTGCCCCCAACTCCGTCAGGATCTTCCCGCACGTTCGCAGGCCAGGATCATGCCACTCCCCAGCCAGTGCCGTCACTTGAATATTGAAGCAGCCTGCGAGGCTGGTGTTCAGCTTGTGTTGTCATTCAGCCAGCTGCAGGATAAGATTCTGGGCTTGACTTTCAGCACTCATCTCTGTGGCTGCAGGAGATAAGGGTCTCTGTCAGGGTGCGCAGAAGCTGTCAGGTCTTTTATACAGCATTGGATCTGAGAATTCAAACCCCTGAGCTTGCCTTTTTTTTTTTTTTAAACCACTTTGTCCAGGGACATTAGGAACAACCGGCCAACCTCATTCTTTGTTTTCTAAAAATATTCTAAAATGCCATAGTCACTTAGCTCTTCCTTAGAAGTGGTTGATTAGAAATATCCAGTGGGGATATTTTGCATGTTTTCATGAACTACCAGTGTTGTCTTTACTACTGGACATAGAGTTGTTATTATCTTTATACCTAATCAGATTAGAGAACCAATTCCAGAAACCCCAGAACCAATATTAAAGAACTCTTCCTCTGTAACCACTCTTCGTACCGAATTCTGTGTTAGTCAGAAACTGAACCAACAGGAGGTATGAATATGGAGATGGAGAGAGGGAGGGAGGAAAAGAGAGGGGCAGAGGTGGAGGGGAGAGAGAGATTTATTATTATTTTTTAAATATTTTATTTATTCATTCATGAGAGACGGAGAGAGAGAGAGAGAGAGAGAGAGAGGGGCAGAGACACAGGCAGAGGGAGAAGCAGGCTCCATGCAGGGAGCCTGACATGGGACTCAATCCTGGGTCTCCAGGATCACACCCCAGGCCGAAGGTGGAGCTAAACCGCTGAGCCACCGGGGCTGCCCTGAGAGAGAGATTTATTATAAGGAACTGGCCCACATGATTATGGAGGCTGAGAAGTTCCAAGATCTGTAGTTGGCAATCTAGAGGCACAGGAGAGCTGAATGAGGTCCAGTCTGTGTCTGGAAACATGAATAGCAGCTTGAAGACAGAGAGCAGATAATCCCCTTACTCAGCCTTTTGCTCTGTTTAGGCCTTCAACCATTTGGATGAGGCCCACCCACATTGGCCAGGGCAGTCTGCTTTCCTCTGTCTACTGCTTCAAATGTGAATCTCATCCAGAAACACCCTCACAGAAACAGAATCACCTTTAGCCAGATATCTGGGCAACCCACAGCCCAGTCAAATTGACACAAAATTACCATCCTAAGTCCTCTGGTAACCTTATGAGGATTTCGGAATGGGAGTGGACCCTTAGCAACCACTGGGTCAGTCATCCTCATTTGCAAATGTGAAAACACATTTGGAAAGCCAAGTTAGCTAAGACTACAGTCTAGACTTTTCTGACTCCTAGTTCTTGGTTCTTTCTGAGAAAGCAGACTGCCTTATTTTTGGAACAGGGGTTTGCTCATATTGTGGATCTGTTTAAAATAAGCCTCGCTGTGGGTGCAGACCTCCTTCCCACTCAGGGACAGCTTCCTCAGCATTCATGAATGCGTTCTGAACACATGTCGCTGCATTGGTTATGAACTTGTTACATACTCATGTGCATGCTCATGTATTTCCTCTAAATGGAGGCTCCTTGGTCACTGAGGCGGCCCAGCAAACTAGCATCACAGCTGAGAGTGATTTTAGAACAGATTATGTTAAATTAAAATCTGCTTCACACTGCTTTCCTTTGAAGCAGAAGCTCTGAAAAGTTACATTGTATGATTCCATGAAGCTTATATATCTATTATTTCAGGAAAAAGCTTTGGGTATACATTCATACATTTTATGCTTTTTTATATCTTGAGCTTAATAAATATTTTTGGAAGACTGGATTAACCAGATGAACAGATAAATGTGACTTCATTTTTTAGCAGAAATCTTTATACTTTACAAAATATGTAGATGACATCTGTATCATGGATAGTTTCTTGGATCTGAGTACTAGAAAGTGAACACTCATTGGAGGTGAAGGAGAGGTTTTGGCATATAGATCCCGTGTGAACCACAAACAGGGTGTGATGGTCACACTGTGTTCACCTGTGTTGGGAATGCAGCAGAGTGGGTGTGGTGTGTGTTTTGTGTGTTTCTGTCCCCTAAGGACAGACCAGGAAAATAACATCTGTACATGAGGCGTGAATCTTTCTTGACATTTGAAAAAACAATCAACAAATTAATTATAGATATAACCTGCTTTTCTCCTTCTCTGTTACACTTTTAGGGCCCAAAGTGATCCAGACTTCTGCAGCTAATTTTTCACTAAATAATAGTAAAAAGGTAAGACTGGGTCGAAGGGGTGGCTAGCAGGGCCCTATAACCTTCCGGGTCATTCAGAAATGGTCCTGCTCAGAGGGTCCCTGGGGTGCACCACCCTTGCTAAGCTTGCTGCTTGGGCAACACACGTGTCTCCTAGCACTGTCACTGCTGGCCTCTGGGCTCTTGTTTTTTTTTTTTTTTTTCCCTCCCCTCTGGGCTCTTGTTTGCCAGAAGGACCTTCTCTGCCACTGTAATAGCACAGCACTGGAGAGGATGGTGCTGTCAACCTGGGGAACAGCAGTTCTTTTCCAGATGCCCATTGACTCACCCTGATGCATCACACCCACAACTCTTACTAGACATGAAGTTCCAACACTGCTCCCGGAGGCATCTGATGATTTCTTACTATATTTACTCAAGTTAATGTGGTCTCCACTTTGGGTTTCTAACAGGAACAGGGTTTTTTAATTTTATTTTTTAATTTGAGGAAGAAAGAGCAGGCACACAAGTGGGGGGAGAGGCAGAGGCAGAGGGAGAAGTAGGCTGCCCACTGAGCAGGGAGCCTGATGTGGGGCTCCATCCCAGGACCCTGGGATTATGACCTGAGCCGAAGGCAGATGATTAACCGACTAAGCCACCCAGGTGCCTCCAGGATTGGTATGAACTCAGTTTAAATGAAAAAACCCTTTTTCTTTCTTTCTTTTTTTTCTTTTATAATGTGGTTGATTTTTCAACATCTTTAGAGAAAAACAAAGGTCCATCCAATTGGAGAATTTCAGTAATCTTTAATAAATGCTAACTTGTGAGAGCCCAAACAACTAAACCCTTTTCCTGTTCTGCATTTCAGACATCATATCTTTATTTATAAACTGAATGCAATTGTCCTATGTTCTCATGGCACCATAACATGTTTAAACCAGATTATTTGACCCCAAACATCCCTGTCTTCCTTCTCCTAGCTCTCTGGAAGATTTTTACCTTTACGATTTTCAAAAAAGCAAAAGGAGGAAAATGTCCTAAAACTTAACCTTTTAATTCTTCTTACTCTTGTTAGTTTAAAAGGGCCCTCTGGTTAGTCTGCTGACATTTACATTTCTTTATTTTCTTTACCTCTTGCCCTGAGGATATCTGATTTGAAGAGGTGCCCCATGGGGTTTCCTGACCACAGTTGGGTCTTTTAAAATTTCTTTGTCTCCAGATGTAAGTCCTTTTTCTTTTGACACTGAAAATAGCAGCTGTCCCACCAAACGGACTTGCTCCCAAAAGATCAGACTCCCTTCTGAAAGATGATAGACCATCCTCTGGTAGGTTTCAATGCTCGCGGCTTTGGGCAAGCCTTCAGTCATGGAGTTTCCACCAGCACTAAAACACAGATACTACATACTTACGTTCAAAGACTGTGCATTCAAATACTGCATTTCTTTGGCCATGGATGGGCTCTTAAACAATGTTCTCTCTCTATCCCATGGCTGCTAGAAGCCAGTAGTATAGTTCTCAGCACACATTTCAGAAGTATCATTGGCAATATGTCCCTTCTAATTTTTTTTCTCCAGAGCATTAAGACTTTCCAAAAGCTGAAAACAATACACCTCAAATAGCAACAGACCAGGCATACTAGTACTGAGGAAATGATTCTTGTGAACATGAAAATATAGGCTTGGTGTCCTTTATTATCTTATAATATGTCTCATCATGGTACTTTTAATTTTTTTCTCCAGGATGGCTTTTTTTTGCTATTAAGTAGGCCTATGGTCCCAGGGCTGTGGGTAGTGGACATTGCCTGTTTAGAGGTCTTCAAGAGACAGAGGAGATTGCAATAGAAAATTGATCTTTAATTTTTCTGGAAAGCAGAATTCTACTTATATTGTCTAAAGGAAAACTACCTGTTTCTGTTTCAAAGCTAACACAGACCTTTTTTACTAAATGTAAATTTTGTACATTAAGAGGAGGTATTTGGTAGACTTAATGAAAAGGTCAAATGGATTACTTAACTTTTTTTCTTTTTGCCTTAGCTGAAGCCAATTCAAATACTTTCAAATCCACTGTCTACATATAATCAGCAACTATGGCTGACATGTGTTGTGGAGCTGGATCAATCAAAAGGTATGAAGCCTGACATTTCAGAACCATTTTTCTTTGTACAAAGCACCATATCTTAAAGACTGAGAGAGCTTTAAAATCTTTGAACGAGTGCTCAAAGATGGATCCCAAGGATGCTCATTTTTCTTTATGATAGCAACAAATTGGAAACCCTCTAAATGTCTGCCATTGTCTTCCAGAGAAAGTTAGGATTCAATGTTCAGGGAGCGCCGGTCAGCTTAGCTCAGTGGGTGTATGGTGTAGGTGCTGCTGGGGCAGCCTTCTTCCATGGGGTTCAGGAGAGGATTAAGTTCTGATGCCCCTGTGGCAATGATTCTGTCCCCTAGGGACAGATACTTGGGCCGTTGTCACCATTGGGGTGGAGGAGTGCTACTAGTATCTAGAGGATGAAGGACCAGGGCTGCTGCTGAACATCCTGCAGTGCTTGCAACAGCCCCACAGCCAAGGATTATCTGGCTTCAAAATATCAGTGCTGCTGAGGCTGAGAAACCTGCTCTGAAGCATCCCAGTCTGTAAAGCCTCAGTTCTGCTCTTCTGGAGCAGTACTAGTTATGTGCTGTCTGGAGAGACCTGAGGAAATGGTCACCCACTTTATTTTCTGTATCATGTGATTCAGATGAGGTGCTTTGGTTTAGAAAGAATTTGGAAAGATAACCCCATGACCACAGTAAATTAAGTGAAGAAAAAATGTATTACCAAAAACTTAACCCCTTTTTGTAACATTTTTAAAAACATAAATAAATTTGGCATCATTGTATGTTTGTATGCCTAGAAAATGGTCTGGGAAGATGGACACAACATGTTAATCATATGGTTATCTCTGGGTGGTGGGATTATAAGTGTTTAATATTTAATATATCTTTGTATTTTTTTGTTCTGATTTTTTTTAAAAACAATGAACATAAAAACAAAATAATAAATTATATAATCAGAAAAATAAGAAATCTAAATTTATTTTAGTATAAAGTTAAAATCTTATGTGGGAAATTAAAAAATAAACTTTCATTAGCCATGAAATACTTACCCTTTGGTGAACCAAAACTGATGAACCTGTAAAGTCAGTTTTTACATGGGCCCCTGGGTAACACGTTGGAAGTAGAGCATATGGAATGGCTTTACTTTGCTGACAAGTGTGAGGTTTTCAAATATGCTGAGGCTGAGGCAGTTGGAGGACCCTTCTGGGTACTTAGTTTTGCAAGTGTGATGTGGTCTCTGACCCTGAATTTCTTTTGTAGAAACATCCATTCAGACGAGCTTCCTCATGACTGTTAAAGTTGACGGTGTAGCTCAAGATGGGACCACCATGTTCATTCATAACAAAGTTCACAATCGGACAAGGACCCTCACCTGTGCTGGGGTGAGTGTCTTGGAACAGTTGCCGATTATCATGCTGCCCTGTTACATATCTGCTTTCTTAAGTAAAATAATTGAATCATACTAGTGATGGCACGGAACCCTCACCTAACTTTATACAGTGATACCCTTATAAATTCTTACAGCCTTACACACGTGCACACGTTCTCACACACACATATAAGGTCTGTTTTTACTATTTGTGTACAGCCTAGTGTGTCTACACATGGCTGTTCACGGGCTGCTTGTCGCCTGTGAAGGTCTGTGGCTGCTCTGTGGTCGTTCTGAATTGCCAGGGCTTCGGGTTTCCAGCCCTGTGATTGATGCCTTGGTCTACCTCTGGAGGCCCAGGCCTCGTAGAAAGAGTGGCCTACTTGTGTGAGTGTCTCCTTCAGAGAGCAGTATGTGGTTATGGGATAGAGAAACCTGGTGATCAGAAGTGAGAAAGGAGCCCTTGCTCTTGGTTTTTTTGGCACCATATTCTGTCAGAATCCTGAGTCACTGGAACTGGGACTGTTCTGTGTACAACAGGGAGGCCCCCAAGGACTAAGCCGGTCGTGGGTGGCATAGAGGACGTGGGGAACACCAGAAAAGAGAACACGTGGATTGTAGGGTTAGGAAAGTGGTTTCCCTGACAGGCCTCTTGCCAGGCTTTCTGGACATTCAGGTGTCCTTCCATCCCTGGGGCAGGCCCACAGAGCAGGCCTTGTTATCAGACCCCCCCTTGTACACGAGAGGAAACTGAGGCCCAGAGAGATCAGAGCCCTTGCTCGAGGTGACTCACATGGTGAGATGGGGGCCAGGATTTCAGCCCATGCTATTTGATTCTTAGAGCTTGTACCCTTAGCAGCCATGCACCGCCTGGTCCAGAACAGTGAAATAGCAGGCCCGTTTGTCCTGGCAGGAAAGGATTCAGGTGGGGAAGGGTTCCTGTTGGAGGGTAACCCCTGTCTGGGGTCTCCTTCTGTCATCTGCTTGAAGATCCCGAGGCAGCAGCTCCCAGACCCAATCAGCTGCTCCACCCACTGGGTCTGCGTCGTGGGCCTGGGCAGGTGTTGCTCGGGAAGCCCCGCAAGTGACCAGACTCTCTCTGCCTCTATTGGTCACCCACAGGAAGAGGGCCGGGCCAGCCTCTGAAATGTGTTTTCCTCGTCTGCAATGTGGGGTCACGCCCTCCCTGACCATCCTTGTAAGTGGCTTAGAATCAAGTCAAATACAGTGTGTGAGAGCCTTAGGTGTTTGTGCACCGGCGGTGGCCTCCACTCCCAGGCAGACTGGAGTCCAGATTCGGCTGGTACTTCGGCCCCTGGCTTTCCTCTTTCTCTCACCGAGTGGGTGATGATGAAGGGCAGTCAGTGATGTTATTGTAAGGCTACTGCGACTGGTCCTTCTGGTTTGCGAGGACCAAAGAGTTTCCCAGGATGGGGGATTTGTGTTAAACCGGGGCAAGTCTCAGGCCAGCTAGGACAACTCAGTCACCCTGTCTGAAGCCTTTACCTCGAATAGCGCCAGGCTGCCCACAAGGCTGCCTGTCTGCAGCATAGCTCCTTGGCAGCGCCCGAACACTGCACCTTGATGGTGGCACTTTTGTGCCTTGTCTCCCCTCCCATTGGTGGCCCTACTTCCATCTCTACAGTGTCATCCTTGGAGACTTCTCTCTTCTGTTCTCTCTCTGTGCAGGCCCCTTCCCAGCCCTCCCAGGAGCACTGCCCTGACCTAAAAAAAGATGGGACTTTTATGTTATAGAGATATTGACCACCCTTAATACAACCTCTGTTTTGATCTAAAGAGAAAGTGCTGTTTGCCTCGGGTAGCAAGTGGTCCACACCAGGCAGGTGAGAATGCTGTGCTCTCACCGAGCGATTTGTAGGGGCATGTAGTGATCCATGTGCAAACCGTGGCTTGAACTGAGAACCATCCCACACACACAAACACATCGGCAGGTGGTCTCACTGTAGTTTTTTAAATTTGAAGATATATGTAGGCTGAGATATAACTGTGTTGTTATTCGAACATCCCCCGAAGAGTCCACACTTCTAAGAAGTAGTCCTCTGTACAGCATGAATACATTCACTAATGCGATCCCCTTCGTTCCTGATCATGCTCAGTACTTAGCTGCTCCTGTCTCCATGTGTCCTCCTGTGACCCGACTGTCAGGAACGGTGGTGGACTTGGTTTTGCTGAGACCAGGGGCAACACGCACACTCACCTCTTCTGACTTCTTACCTGTCCTCTAGGTCAGCACCCCTGCCTGCCAGTTGTCCTCTTATCTTTTTAAGGCTTCCTATGTATACCCAGATCTGTTTTCCTACTCTGACCTCAGACATTCCTGACTTGGGGAGCCTTTGGTCAACAGTAGGGGTGACTGGCCTGTTCACAGCCATAGCTCTCACAAGTGCCACCCAGAGACTGTTCTGTCGGACTGTGAGAGAACTTCCCAGTGGAGTGCTAGGTGGTGTCGCTGCACCTAGGTCACTGCCTGCCCAGCCGCTGAGGACACATCTGCATCCAGGTTGAGGGCTCACCGCCCTGGCCACGCTGAAGTAGAGGGGACGCAGTTCCTAACTGCACAAGACAGGAGACAGGGGCTCTTGGCAGGCAGTGAGCACACACACCTGGGTAATCATACTAGCCGTTGTTCCTGTAGTCTCTGCCTTGGGGTGGACCTGACCTCCTCACAGAGGCTGCAGGGGCTCTGCGTAGGGAAGGACAGGCACTGGGAATGACGGGGCACAGTCACTCTAGGTATCATGCAGCAGCTGTGCAAGTGAGCAGGGAGGAGAGTGAGCTCAGGTCTGATTTGTTGTGTCTTAACTCGCACTCCCCTTGCCCCCCTAGTGTATTTGTGCAAATGTCAGGTTTGTGTTGTACTGTTAACATTTTTTATGCAAGTGACATTCATTATTTTGAATCATCCAAAGTAGAAAGATTCTAATGATTGCAAATCATTTATTATTTGTTTCCAAAAATATCCATTTGGTTCTTTCTTTCTAAGAATTGTTTTTGGCTGCCATCTGAATTTTTCTGGGCTCTGGCAAGTTCCCTGGAGATGGTTAGTTCTGTTCATCTGTTGTTGAAATGTGTTACTTCATGGGTCAGTTGGTGGGGGAGCCAGTCATGCTTGCTTTAAAGACACAGCTCTTCCTTGCATCTTTGCAGAAGTGTGCAGAAATTATTGTGGCTCATCTTGGCTACTTAAATTACACTCAGTATACCGTGATTGTGGGATTTGAACACCTGAAGGTACCCATCAAGGAAATGAACTTCACGGTGAGTATACCAGCTGGCTTCGGTGTTTACAGTGCTTGTTTGTTTAGAACCCATCCTTCTATAAAATGACTGAAATTAATCTCAGCATTGAAATCATGTTGTTTTGAACAATGGAAGATGTACAGTTTTTAAAAACTATAAGGAAACCATAATTTCTTAAATATATGGAACCAAGTATAACTTCAAGAAACAGTATGAAATTGGAAACCCTTTGTGGTGTCCTGAGATTTAGAACAGAGAGGACAGAGAATTGCCTTCCAGTTGGAAGGTCAGTAAGAGTATCTGGTGAACGACCGTCCTGGTAGAAGAAGAACACAGTGGGACCCCCTTTGCCAGCCCTGGGAGCTGCTCTCAGGCCCCAGTAGGACCTCTGGTGAGGGGTGGGTGCTGCTGTCACTGTGAGATTCCACTGTTCTGCTGTCCTGCATCCTGCTGAAACCAGCCTCTTTGTTTCTTCCACTCGCTCATTCCACAGAATAACCAGCGTAGTGACCAGGAGTGCGGGTCTGCGCTGGTGTGGATCCTGGCACATCCTCTGCAACTGAGTGTTGTTGAGCCTATTTCCATATCTGTAAACAGCTGCTTCATAAAGCTGTGCCAATTGTATGAAGGTGGTCATGGGTTCCTTTTGAAAAGTTGGTGCTCTCCTGAGCTACAACTCCCATCCCCTAGGAGAAGCCTGGTAGCAGTGGCTCCCCCACCCTCCCCACTACCCCCAGGTGCTGAGAAGTCCCTCACCTTGTCTCTGTCTCTTGGATTTGCCTGTTCTGGACATTTTGTGTGAATGGATTCATCTGTATGTGGTCTTTTGTGGCAGACTTCTTTCATTACATGTAGTATTTTCAGAGTTCGTCTGTGCTTTTGAGGGTGTCAGCACCTCATGCTTTGCTGAGTATTTCACGTGTGGGTAGACTCCATTTTGTGTGTCTGCTCATCGGTTGATGGGCATTTGGGTTCTTTTCCATTTTATGCCACTGAGCATTCACCTGCAGGTTTTTATTTGGACTGATGGGTGCCCTCTACTGAGAGGTTTTGATGTGTAGGCCCTCTTCCATGTGCTTGACATGGACTGTCTCGTATGGCCTACCTCTGTGGTGGCACTGGTGGTCCCCATTTTCCGGGGGGGAGGGCTGGAGTTTGGCTGGGTTTGGGGATCATGCACCATGCCTGCTCATTGTAGGCAGGCGCTCAGCAAATGGCACCTGTTGTTAATATTCATATTACTTTTTTTTTTCCATGTTCTGTCTCCAGACTACCTAAGATGAGTTTTATTCTTTATCTACATGATAGTTCTGCAGACATTTAAAAATGTTGTCTCAGCCCCATTGAGGTTCCTCCTTTCCTTCACATGGCCCTGGGGGTGGCTTCTGGACCCCTCGGGCTCCAGATCTCCCTCTCGGGACTGCCCCAGGCAGCCTGACTGAGGAGTGGCTGCTTGTGAAGTAGAAGGAGCAGAAGGAGCAGGTGGCTTTCCAGGTGTGGCTGGAGCCAGACAGCCGGCTCCTCTGGCAGCGGCGTCACCTGTCGGCTTGTGTTCTGCCAATTGCTAAATGCCCCTCAGACTTTTTCCTCCATAACTGCTGTTAAGTCTGGTCTTTCTGATTCTCTGCTTCTGTGGTTGGTTTGTAACAATTCTCAGACACCACTCAGATGTTACACTTCACTCTTGAATTTCTTTTCACCGGTTTTGGCCTCTGGGTCCAGCCTCTTCTGAACTTTTGAATTTGAATCTGGATTGTATTCTTTGTGGTATTGAAGATTTCCTAGAGCTTTGTCCTCAGAACATCTGGCCAGCATCGTGCCTGCGTCCTCAAGTTCATGATGCAGAGGTTGAACCCTGCTAGGGTCTGAGACAGATGCTCTGAGCCCAGGCATGCTGATTCCATCCTGTGCTAACCATCTGTGTTTGAGACTTTGCTATTTTAGAATTACCCTGAATCAAGAATGCAGAGAGCAAAGAGCACCATGTTTCTCAGACAGGAGACCTCTCCTTTCCATCTTTATGGGAGCTTTGTCCCCTAAAAGCCTTTCTCAGAGTTCTCAGTAACTTTCCTCGCAGGCTCAGTCCACTGCGACCCTATTACATGGCTCTTTTTTTTTTTAAAAAGATTTTATTTATTTATTCATGAGAATACACAGAGAGGAGAGAGAGAAGCAGAGACACAGGCAGAGGGAGAAGCAGGCTCCATGCAGGGAGCCCAACGTGGGACTCGATCCCGGGTCTCCAGGATCACACCCTGGGTTGCAGGCAGTGCTAAACCGCTGAGCCACCGGGGCTGCCCAACATGGCTCGTTTTGATTGAGGTTCCCTCTTTCCTTCTTTTCTGTTTATTTCCTCTTAGAGTTATTCCTAGGTAATTTGGTCCATATTTTAGATAAACTTGGTACACGTCATTCCACTGTTGCTCAAGAAAGCAGGTGATGTGGTTTCACTGGAGGGCGCAGCAAGGAAGTTGCCATCGGAACAGCTCACCTGGAATGATGCCATCGGTCAGGGCATCATTCTTGGTAGTGCTCTTCAGCATCTAGAATGCTGATACAGGGGACCCCTGGGATCTACAGGGTTGTTACCTAAGATTTTTCTCCACTTTTGCACATTTCTCTATTCCCAGTACCCAATAGTGTGCCTGGCAACAGCGAGGCTTGTAATAAATATATATGGGTCGAATTGAAGGGTAACACCATAGCACTTCACAGATGGAGACATTCAAATGGCCAACAGGCTTGTAAAATGATGTGTATCCTTGCTATAAACCGATGAGTCAGAGAATTCAAAAAAGAATGCTTTTTTTTTTTTTTAACCTGGCAAATGGTAAAACACCTGCAAGAAAAATGACATCTAGGATTAGTAAGATGCAAGGACACAAACTCTTCCATACAGGTTAATGGGGTATAAATTGATTTCAGTGTTGGGAGCAGTTTGTTAGTGTATCAGAGCCTCTACGTGCATATTCTTTTTGACCTAGTAACTCTACTTTGAATTTATTCTAACAAAACAATTAGAAAAGTATACGAAGATTTGTATTTTTCATAGCAGGAAGTTGGGAGCAATCTATAATTCACTAGAATTCTGGTTAAATTTTTCTGCAGCTATTAAAATAATAAACTGGTCACAAAATAGAACAGATAGCACAGACTGCTATTGTTTAAAAAAAAAAAAAAGGAAAAGAAGGGGCACCTTGGTGGCTCAGTGGTTGAGTGTCTGCCTTTGGTTCACATCAGGATCCTGGGGTCCTGTGAGTCCTGCATCGGGCTCCCTGCAGGGAGCCCGCTCCTCCCTCTGCCTTGTCTCTGCCTTTCTCTCTGTGTCTCTCATGAATAAATGAAATCTTTAAATAAAGGAAAAAAACTACCTGAATTCAAAGTGCTGCTGATTAACGTTTTTTATTATAGAAAATGCTAGAAGACGCTATCTCTGGGTGGTGGGATTAATGGTTAATTTCTTCTTTGCTTCTGTTTCTTTATAGTGAGCTTTTTATTACCTTTATAATCAGAAGAGAAAATTATTTTTTCTTTTTTTTTTTAATTTTTATTTTATGATAGTCACAGAGAGAGAGAGAGAGAGAGAGAGGGGCAGAGACACAAGCAGAGGGAGAAACAGGCTTCATGCACCGGGAGCCCGACGTGGGATTCGATCCCGGATCTCCAGGATCGCACCCTGGGCCAAAGGCAGGCGCCAAACCGATGCGCTACCCTGGGATCCCTATTTTTTTTTTTTCAAAAAGGCTCCGAAGACAACTGCTATTTGAAAGGGGAAGCCTAAGATACCGTCTGGCAGTTCACTCTGAGAAGCTTAGTTATGGAAAAGCTCCCTCAGAAAATCACGGTTTAGTATTATGTCTGAAACGTGTATAGAGATGCATTAAGAAAGCAGAGAACCTTATGGAAAGTGTGTCTATATCTTTTATGAAATTGCTGTTGGAAAGTATCCATTATGTTGTGAACTCCGATTTAAACCTCCGAACAGAATTCCTTTTGACCATTTGTTATTGACTCCTTTTATGAGACCTAGATCAAGCTATTTAGCTCATCACATTTCACTTTTGGTATTAGCTGCTAGCAATTTCAGAAATAAGTTTTATGCTGAACCGTGGCAGTCACTAACATCCTGGTACAGGTTTAATTGTTTTCCCTCTTCCATTACAATTTTACCTCTTGAAAAACTTAAAAAATTGTTCCTTTCTCATTTGTCTTTTTATTACAAGCTGACTTCATTTCCGTTTTGGAAGTAAACAAAGTAGAACAAATAAAATACATTTTAAAAGTATATCACTGATAGTATTATACATCCATCAGAATGGCTGTGCTGAAAAAGCCAAGAAGATGGCAATGCTGGCAAGGCTGGGAGCAGCCGGAGCTCTTATACTCTGCTAGTGGAGGTGTGACTTCTACCGCAGAGAGGCGCATACCTCAGCCAGAAGACGTTCACTGCAATGTGCGTGTCCTGGCACCATGGTACCTGTAGCTGCAAACTGCACCATCAGTAGGAGGCACGTTCCTGCCTGTCGTGGAGTATTGCATGGTAGTGAGGAGGAGTGGTGACAGCTAGTTTCACAAGCATGATGTTGAAGGCAATAAGCCAAATATAAAATAGCACACGGTGTGTGCTTCCATTTATGTAAATTAGAAGAACAGGCAAAATGAATCTGAGCCATTAAATCAGGATTAGTGTCACTCGGGTAGTTAGTGACTCGAAGGGGCATATGGGGGGCTTTTGGGATGCAGTGATGGCATTTCTTGATCCAAACACTGTTCGCATTGGTGTGTTCCATCTGTGACGGTGTGTGGAGTCATACGCTGAGGGTACACACACAGGTTTTCGTAGGTTCGTTTCCTTTCAGTAAAAACTTCAGTGAATATGTGGCGCACTTTAAAAATCCAAACTCGTCAGGTTGCTGATCTATCCATCAGGATGTGCTGATCCACACCCATTTCTTTAGACAGTTCTTGCCTTTTTTTTTTTTTTAATTAATTTATTTATTTATGATAGTCACACACACAGAGAGAGAGGCAGAGACACAGGCAGAGGGAGAAGCAGGCTCCATGCACCGGGAGCCCGATGTGGGATTCGATCCCGGGTCTCCAGGATCGCGCCCTGGGCCAAAGGCAGGCACCAAACCGCTGCGCCACCCAGGGATGCCCCAGTTCTTGCCTCTTTAACAGAATTTGATATGTGAGGGTTTCTTTTGCTGTTGTTGGAAATCTTTGGTGTTTGCAGGCTTGCGTTTGCTGTTCTCCTCATGTGTGCTGGTGGCTGTGGCTCTTCCCTAAGGGCTGTCAGAACCACGCAGGCACCTGCCTGTGGGTGTCCCCATCGGTTTCTTTAGCCAGTTTTCTTCCTCGTTGATAGAAATCGAGTTCAGGATGAAAATTACCCTGATAGCCTCTCCAACCTAGCAGGGGAGAGCATCATCACGAGGGCATCCCTTAAGGGTTCGTCACCCTGTTTTTGGCAGACTACATCTGCCCTTAAGCAGATCCTTAGATGGTTGATGGTCCTTTTCTTTCAATTTTTTTTTTCTTGATGGTCCTTTTCTTGTCTTGCCTGCTGTGTGGACTTTATCTTCTGTCTGGCATTGTTGTTAATGCCATGTACCCTTAGTTGAGAAGTTTTCTTTTCTCATTCTCGTATTCTGAACTTCTAGTTCATTGATTTCTCCTTACATACATATCTGTCTGAAGTGGAGCGGCACTCCTTCTGTCTCTGCCTCTTCTATCAGCTCTTGTTCCTCTGAGGACATCTTGCACATATCCTCTGATGCCATGTTCAAGTCCAGGCCACCCTCCAGGTCTTGCAGGCACAGAGATACTCTTATCTCCTGTGTTTTTTAAGTTTGTTTCATTGGCCGTGCTCTGCATATGCAGTGGAATGTAGACTTTAAACATGGTGCAGGTGGCTTTTACCCATTTCCTTGTCATTTTCTCCTGTGCCTTTCAAACACCTCTACACACATCCCATCAGCTTCCGGTGTCCCCAGAGCTAAGCAGGGCATTTCCCCCCACTAAATGCCCTTTAGTTGAGTTCTTGAGTGACACTGCCATCACCTGATCACATTTCATTTCCTCCTTTTTCTTCCTAAGCCACAACCTTTCCCTGGGTGATGAGATGAAAACAACAGCACATGCTTTCTTGAGTCCTTCAGTTTTCAGTCCAGTAGATACCCTCTGGTTTCCATGTGAATTGAGAGGACTAGTAGCCAGCAGCACTTTGAGAAGGACTAACTGGATTCTTGAGTCATACTTGCTCTCTCTTGTTCTCATATGACAAATTACAGAAGCAAATGTTAAGCTTTTCCCCTCCAAATATATTTTTTAATGTTTTATTTATCCATGAGAGAGAGAGTGAGGCAGAGACCTAGGCAGAGGGAGAAGCAGGCCTCCTGCAGGGAGCCCGATGCGGAACTCGATCCCAGTACCCTGGGATCACGACCTGAGTGGAAGGCAGACACTCAATGACCGAGCCCCCCAGGCATCCCCTCTCCAAATATTTCTGTATAATGTCTTTTATATGAGTTTTCAAGTGTTGTAAACCCAGGCTGTGACTTGGAACCTGGGAACCAGTTACAGGGGGTTGCTTAGTGTGGCACAAGGTTGCTGGGAGCACCATTACCTGGAGCAGCCTGCACCCTGACATGCCCCCACCCCTGTGTGTTCCTGTGCCTTTCCTAGTCACAGGGCTGGGGGCAGGCAGAGGGTAGGGGGAATGTCACAAGGCATTTGTCTTCTGCCAAAATAGCAGTTCTGGAGGCATTGTTATGGAATTTATTTACGTTCATGGTTTCACATTTGCACAGTATTTGATATCGTATTTGCTTGCATATAGTCAAAGTAGGTGCCCAACAAATGTTGAATGGATGAATGGAGAACCAGACCGAAACTCTGTCGACTTGGATTAGGGAGCAGTGGCCTAAGCTCTAAAGCGGAGGTTTGTTCCAGAGTCAGTTTGTGGTATCGCAGGGTGTGCCCAGTCTCTGGAAGAACAAAGGTGGCTTTGTGAAGGCCAGGGGATCTTGACGCACATGCCAGAGAAGGGATTCATGACTCTTTAAGATTTCGAAGTAAATGTCTAAAGCTTGAATGTTTCCTGGGATTTAACTCTATTTCCTTTCACTTATTTTACTTTTTAATTTCAAATGTACACATTCGCACTTAAATAAAAGTAAATGCTAAAACAGCCCCCTCCCCCTGAATTCCATACAGTGAGGTCCATATGGTGGCCTCGGTCCTAATCGTGGCTCTAGCGTGTGCACTGGACACCTGTCCCATAGAATCCCCGGGGGCCCTTCTGCTAGCCCTGGCACCACCGGGGCCATTGTCTGTCGTGGAGGGGCCAGGGCCCTGTTCTCTGAGCTCCCCACAGTCTTCTTGGGCTCACTGGTGGGGAAAGAACGACTTTTCAAGCCATTGGCACAAGTGAATACCAGACCGAGCTGGGAGTCTGGTCTGGTCACAGAGGAAGCCAGAGGTGATTCCTCTTAGTTGCTGCTAGTGTAGGCAGTCTCCCGGAGAGAAACCATGTGTGGAGGTGGTTTCCTGGATCAAGACAGACAGGGGGAAGGTGCTGCAGGAACATAGGAACAGTGGATTGGGTGCAGTATGGTTTCGAGCATCTGTGGTGCACCTGCCACCAGCGCAGGGCTTGGACACAGCCGTGAAGGCCAGGATTGAGTTCCACCTCATCATCTTCCTCCTCCCTCCTGTGAAATCCTAGTTCAGAACTAAAGACATGTTTTGCGTTTAGCTATATTTATTGGAGAAAGCATTGTTTTCTTGTGTTATTTTTTTTTATTCATGAGAGAGACACACACAGAGGCAGAGACACAGGCAGAGGGAGAAGTAGGCTCCATTCAAGAAGCCCCACGCGGGACTCAATCCCAGGACTCCAGGATCACGCCCTGGGCCCAAGGCAGGTGCCAAACCACTGAGCCACCCAGGGATCCCCTTTTCTTGTGTTATTTTTTTAAAGTGAGTGAGTTGTTTTATACTGTTCTGTCAGAAGTTTTAAGACAACATCTCTCTCCTTTATAAAGGGAGTCCTTAGTTATTTTCCTTCTTAAGAATTAGACTCTCCTAAAGGTCAAATACTTTCATCACTGTCACTTTAAACATATTTTATGAAGTTTTCCTGATACTTAACACTTTTTCTTTGTCTTCTTGATTGTGCCTTGCAATCTGTTTTTTCAACTAAGATACATATTATACTTTTTTCTGTTTGATATCACATTCACACTGCTACTCCCCCATCACTGCTCATAATTGCCACCATGATTGTTTTGTAAATGATACCTTTTAAAATTTAAACAGGATAGCAATGTCGTAATAGTTACATTATGTTTCAGATTTATGACAGTGGCTGTTATCTATTGAACTTGTGCTTTATGCCAGGCACTGTGCTAACCTTTTTTTTTTACCTCATCTTACTTAAATGTTCTGATAATTCTGCAAAGTAGGTAATAGTATCCCCATTTTATGGAAGAGAAATCTTAGGGTTAGTGATATTAAGCTAGTTCCCCAACTAGAAAACAGAAGAGCTAAGATTTGATCCTGAGTCTCTGACTTCAAAATTCATGTGCCCTTAGTCACCATGATCTCTGCTTTCTCATTAACATTGATTGTTAGGGATCCCTGGGTGGCGCAGCAGTTTGGCGCCTGCCTTTGGCCCAGGGCGCGATCCTGGAGACCCAGGGATCAAATCCCACATCGGGCTCCCGGTGCATGGAGCCTGCTTCTCCCTCTGCCTGTGCCTCTGCCTCTCTCTCTCTCACTGTGTGCCTATCATAAATAAATAAAAAAAAATTAAAAAAAAAAAAAAAAAAACATTGATTGTTAATTGTTGGTTTTTGTTTGATGGCTTTATCCAAGTACAGTTGACCTACAGTGAAGTGCACTGTATTTAAGTGCACTATATTTAAAATATAAAATTTGATCCATTTTGACATATGTACACACCTGGGAAACAATCACCATAATAAGGACACTATGCATACCCCTCAGTGCCTAAAGGTTTCCTCCTGCCTCTTCCCCCTGTTACCTTCTCATCCTCCAACCACCACTGATCTACAGATTAATTTGTATTTATTTAAAATTTTATGTAAACACGGGATGCCTTGGTGGCTCGCCCAGTTAAGCATCTAACTTGTGATTGCAACTCAGTTTGTGATCCCAGGGTCATGATGTCGAGCCCCACATTGGGCTCCATGCTCAGTGCAGAGTCTGCTTGTGATTCTCTCTCCCTCTGACCCCCACCCACCTCTCATTCTCTCTCTCATAAATAAATAAATCTCTAAAAAAAATTTAGATAAACACAGTCATACAATTCTTCATACAATTCTTCACAGTCGAATTCTTTCACTCAGCATAATTATTTTGAGATTAACTGGTGCTGTTGGGTGTATTAGTTCATTCCTTTTTGTTGAGTAATATTCTGCTGTGTTGATATAGCATAAACTGTTTATCCTTTCACCTGTTGAGGGACATTTAGATGGTGACCAGTTTTGGGCTGTTTTAAAGCTATTGTGAATACCTGTGAGTAAATCTTCATGTGGACATGTGCTTTCATGTCTCTTGGGTAAATACCTAGCCTTGGAGTGGCTGGGTCATATGGTAGAGGTGTGTTTGACGGTTTAAGAAACTGACAAGACTGTCTTCCAAAGTGGTTGTAATGCTTTACATCCCCTCAGCAGTGTGTGAGAGAGCCCCAGTTGCCTCACATCCTCATCAGCACCCAGTATGGTCATGTTTTTAATCTTGGCCATCCTAGTGGGCGTATAGTGGTATTTCATGGTGACTTTTATCTACAGTACTTTGAAAATGCCTTCTGGCTGGCATTTTTCTGGCAAGAAATCTGTTGTCCTTCCTTACCATTGGCCTCTGAATAGATGCTTTTTCCCTCCCACCCCCTCTATGCCTATTTTTAAGACTTATCTTTTACTTATTTAAACAATTTGATTTACCTTCCAAAATCCTCAGTGTACTTTTTGTTTCTCTTACTTAGGACCCTTGAGTTCTTGAATTTGTGAGTTCATAGTTCTCATTAAATTTAGAAAAGTTTTGGTCATTATTTCTTCAAGTTTTTTTTTTTTTTTTTTTTTTTTTTTTAATCCTTTTGTCCATCCCCCACCACTAGAGGTCAAAGACACAACTCTTAGGCCACCTGCTGTTGTCTCACAGCTTACTGATTCTCTGTTCACTCTTGATCTGGTTCATTTAAAATCATATTTATTGTCACTTCCCCATGTTCGCTCATCTCTGTAAGGTCTGTTCCACTGTTATTCCTCTTCCAGGTCCCGACTGCATATGTTCGGACTTTCCTTGAGCTTCTTGCTGTCCTTGTCTGCTAATTCTGTGTAATCTAGGATTACTTGTTATGGTTCAGATTTTCTCGTTTTTTTTTTTTTTTTTTTTATTGTACTATGTATTTTTTTTCTTTCTTTCCTGTTCTTTCTTGAATGTAGTTGACATGCACAATGTCACTTGTCTGTATTTTTATTTTTTTTAATAAATTTTTTAAAAAATTTTTATTTATTTATGGCAGAGAGAGAGGTGGGGGGGGGGGGGGGCAGAGACACAGGCAGAGGGAGAAGCAGGCTCCATGCAGGGAGCCTGACGTGGGACTCCATCCCCGGTGTCCAGGATCACGCCCCGGACTGCAGGCGGCGCTAAACCGCTGAGCCACCCGGGCTGCCCAAATCTGTTTCCTTTCATGGAAAGCATGGCTTTTTCTAATAGGGGATTGACAGTGTTGATTTTTCTTTTTTAGAGACAGATTCTATGAGTGGAGTGGGGGTGCAGAGGAGGACGGGGAGAGAGAATCTTCGGCTCCATGTTCAGCACAGAGCCCGATACAGGGCTCGATCTCATGACCCTGAGATTATGACCCGAGCTGAAATCAAGTTAATTTAACACACTTAACTGACAGGGGCCACGCAGGCACCCCAACAGCATTGTTTTTTGATATGAGATTTAAGAGCCAAATGCTCTTGTTGTAATTACAGAATAAATTTGTCTACCAGATTTATCATTAGTATGAACCATTTAAAACTATTTTCAACTCTTGGTGATTAAAATTTTCAAAGTCTGCATTCTTTAATATAAAAATAAAATGCACTAAGTGTTAAAATTTTAGAACATGTGAGAAGGCATAAGGAAAGAACATTTAAAATTACTTACTGTATCTAGAGATCACTATTATTAATAATCTGGTGTACTTCCTTTTAGATGCATATTTTTTTCAAATTATTTTCCTACTTTACATTTTAGTGGAAGACTTATGACCCAGCATTTTCCCAGTTGGAAATTTGGTTCCGATTTTTCTTTGTGGTGCTTACCTTCATTGTCACGGTAAGTTCTGTTTGCTGAATGATCACATCAGCACCCTACCAAAGGCAGAGTTAATTTATGAATTATGATTATCAAAGTGTGAACCAGGGAAGCAAACCATAAGAGATTCTTAACTATAGAGAACAACCAGGAAGGGAGGTGGGCAGGGGGATAGGCTGAGTGGGGGACGAGGTTGAGGATGGCACTTGTTGGGATGAGCACCGGGTATTGTCTGTAAGTGATGAATCACTGAATTCTCCTGAAACCAATATTATGCTCTATGTGAACTAACCTGAATTTAAATTTTAAAAAAGTGTGAACCACATGAGAGATTTATCTGAATGCTGAAATGTTCCATCCAGTGGGCTGACCTGATATTACCAAATATGCTGTATTTCTGCTAGGATGCTGTCATGCAAAAAGAGCGGCATGGCATCTGTTAGTAAGGACCTCTGTGTAGTACTACAGTGATGACAGATCCCCAACTTTTAGATTTTATTTTATTTATTTAAAGATTTTATTTATTTTATTCATGAGAGACACAGAGGCAGAGACACAGGCAGAGGGAGAAGCAGGCTCCATGCAGGGAGCCTGACATGGGACTCAATCCCGGGTCTCCAGGATCAGGCCCTGGGCTGAAGGCGGCGCTAAACTGCTGAGCCACCCGGGCTGCCCAATCCCCAGCTTTTAAGTAAATGCTCATCAGAGTGCAATGACAATGCCATATCACCTGCCTTGTTGAAATGACCTTCTTTTTATCCAGGCAGATATAGCACATTCTTGCAGTTTTACCTTTGGAAAATTGTAACAGATCTCAGTCTTTGGGCTTTTCAGGAGGAAGGACTCAGATGAGTGGGTTTGGAAGTACAAGCTTTTGGCTCATTTGGGGTCTGAGTTCAGTGTCCACAAGCACCCTGTAACTTTGGCGGGGAATGCTTACCCTTAAAGCAAAGCAATCACACAGGGGCCCAGTCTGGTCCGTGAAGTGGGGAATTTAAAACTAGAAGAAGAAAATAAATACACACACACCTACACACCTACATACATACATCCTGGAGGAAGAGGGTGTGTGCCTTGGTACTCAGCGCCACATTCTGCCTATCAGCTGCTTGCTCCTTGCTGACATGGAGGGTGTAACATTCGGATATATCCACCCTTTGTGGTGGGGGCCACTCGAGTTGTCACCCAAGGCTCACGTTGTGCTTCACAGTCTAACTGTACACAGAAGGACGTAGGCTTGTCAGGGATAGACCTGTGAGAGAGGTGCCAGTTGGTGGTGACATGGGACCTGGGTGTGGGTGGGCTGGGAGGACACAGCATTGGGATGTGGTGCATGCATCCTTAGCTCTGGGATACAGTGGAGTCTGCGGAGAGCTGGGATGGTGGTCCCAGCCTCACCCAGGGAGTCCCTTAAAGAATTTACTAAAGATGAGTGGAGGGATCCCTGGGTGGCGCAGCGGTTTGGCGCCTGCCTTTGGCCCAGGGCGTGATCCTGAAGACCCGGGATCGAATCCTACATCGGGCTTCTGGTGCATGGAGCCTGCTTCTCCCTCTGCCTATGTCTCTGCCTCTCTCTCTTTCTCTCTCTGTGACTATCATATATAAATAAAAATTAAAAAAAAAAAAAAAAAGATGAGTGGAGAACTACAGGCAGCAGAAATCCTTGCTGTTTCTTGACGTATCTCTGTTGTCCAAAGGTCTGCTGCCACACTCTGGGGCCCAAAGAGCTGGCACCCAGGGCATGATGTTCTTAAAGAAATGAGCCTAAGCCTCACAGACTGGGAGAAATGGCCCACCAGCCTGGGAAGTCCAAATTGCTTAGAAAATCATTGACTTATGTTAGAGTACAGAAAAAAACAAAATAAATATCAAAACAAAACAACCTCCTGGTCTTTTATACAAATTGTATAGTGTTTTAAAGTACTTTAAAGAAACTCCCATGGCTCAACACAGCTTCTTCAGGCACGTGTTTGAAAACACACACATTCTCTGACCATGGTTACCAGCCTCATTCCCTCAGCTTTTGTTCGGGGAGCCCTGGTGCCATCTGCAGATGTTGCATGGCTGGGAGCATGTGGCCTGTCCCCAGGGAGGTGCCTGGGTGGCCCTGCGGGGCCGACCTGTTAGAAGTAGTCTGTCCAGGAGGAGGTGGGAGGGGTGGGTACTCTGCCCTTTGGCAGAGGAGTTATGGCCACTATATTCCCCACCCCCTCCTGCCCCTCTGAGAGCAGCTTGTGATCATCTTACCTGCAGCTCCTTGCCAGTGATTCACCATCTTATCTCCGTTGGCACTAATGCTCTCAGCTGTCGGTGCAACAAGGGGTAACTTAGAGGGAGGTTTGGCTGACCATCACTCTGGGAAGGCTTAATGTGGTACTAAGCAAGGTGTCAGCAAAAACAGTGACTTGGGTTCCTGATTTGGTTTGCAGTGCCTGTTTGCACATTCCCTCCGGAAGTTTTCCATGCGAGACTGGGGGATGGAGCAGAAGTGGATGTCCATTCTTCTGCCTCTGCTGCTGCTTTACAATGGTAGGTGCCCATTTTTATTTTGGAGCTTTCCCCTTTAAAGCTTAAAGCTGCAAGGTGTCCTAGAGCCGGTCTGGCCCCAGAGTCTCCAGAAGAGCCTGGGAGCCCCTGAAGGAACAGGTGGCCGCATCCCCCAGAGCGCGTGCGTGGTGGTGTACCGGGACGAGGCAGATGCCTGGCAGCTTGCACGAATAAGTGATTGCTTTGGTAGTTAAAACCTGGAAGGGCTACAGACACAGCCGTCTTGGAACTTGGCTGAAGGCGGCAAACACTGCCGTCTGTTCCTCCTCCCCTGCTTCAGAAGGCGTTTGCTTCCAGAGCCGCAGCCCTGGGATTCCCAGGCCTGCGGGGAGGAGCGGATGGCGGAAGCAGACGGCACTCTGTAATGATCACTGGAGCAATCTGTTCATTGGCTTTTAGGTTTTTTGGAAAACAAAACCGCCTTTAGTTCGCTACCTCCCTTTGGCTCCGACTGAGGAGAGGGTGACTGAGCTCTGCCCTCGCAGAGGACGGAGGCCCCAGGCTGGGTGGGGTGAGCCTGCCTCCACCAGGCCTTTCTGCCGGTTGCATTCCAGATCCGTTCTTCCCCCTCTCCTTCCTGGTGAACAGCTGGTTTCCAGGCATGCTGGACGATCTCTTCCAGTCTGTGTTCCTTTGTGCCTTGCTGCTCTTCTGGCTGTGTGTGTACCATGGGATACGAGTTCAGGTGAGCATCAGCCCTCAGCCCTGCCCGAGGGTGCCGGGGACCTGGTCCTTCTGGTCCACGCTCTGGTGCTGCTCCTGCAGATAAACTGCTCCTGGAGAATCTGTGTTCAGCCCCAGTCAGCAGAAGGATGTAGAAATGACTTGAGTGCCTCTGATCTAGTGTGTACTTCTAGGACTTAATGGTTTGCAGAATTACTAACTCATTTCTTACCATTTTTTATTTTAAGGGAGAAAGGAAGTGTTTGACTTTCTATTTGCCCAAATTCTTCATTGTCGGACTGTTGTGGTTGGCTTCTGTCACACTGGGAATATGGCAGACGTGAGTAATTCTATTATGTGTGGAACTTTAGGCATGGGAAGCATTTGACAAAGGAGGACAGATCTGGAGTCTTACTGTATTTTGTGAACCCAGCTGGAATCTGTCACCAGGGTTTCAGGACATGACAGTGTGACTTGAATCGAGGATTTGTTTTAGCCTGACTGGCATGTAAGGGTAGCACAGTTCTAGTCTCAAACGGACAATAAAAAAGACTATGTCATTTTAGATTTCTCCTTCAAAGTGGCAGAGACATCGTCTTCTGTAGAAATGATGCTCATGGGTCCTGGCTCGCCCCTGCCCACAGAAACGTTAGTTTCTCCTTGGGCTTGTGTCTGTGAACTCCCCATCCCTGTACCAGCTCCTGACGCTTAGCGGGATTAGTAGTTTTGTCCTTCTGTAAAATGGGACCACCGCTGAAGCCTCATGTAGTCATAGCCCCAGGCACCCAAGTAGGATTTTCTGCAGAAATGAGTTCTGTTCCAGGAGTATGGTTTTGACACTTGGCACGTCGCACTCCACGGCCCAGTGATGCAACAAGCACTCAGCCCGCCTCATCTCCCTGCCCTGTCTCTGCTTCTTCAGCTACTCAGTTACCCAGTTTCACTTTAAAATGAGTTGCATGGAAACTGGCATTTACTTCTGTATAGCTTTCTTTGTGTGCTCGTCTATTCCCAATGCCCATGCGTTCCATTGAAAAGGTGCTGGAAAATAGTTGGTAACATTGCAGGAGAGATAGTAGAGGGATTTTTTTTTTTTTTGTAACAAAATTACTGTAGCTTCACAGTAATGACAACTGCAGGCAAATAGTTTAGTAGCACTGGAGGCATTTTCAATGTGAAATTTAGGGTTTCTCAGAAATTTAGGATTACTTCTTAAAAAGTCTTTTACTGTGGGTTGGTAAGTAGTTTATGTTAATAAAGTTTTAAAAAATTTATTTTTTTAAATAAAGCCCCTATTTTTTTAAATAATAAAAGCCCCTTTGGGGCTTGAACTCACGACGCTGAGATGAAGGGTCGCATGCTCTACCCACTGAGCCAGCTAGGCACCGCTGTTAATAAGTTTCTTTAAAAGCCAAAGGAAGGGCACCTGGGTGGCTCAGTCGTTTTGGCATCTGCCTTCGGCTCAGGTCATGATCCCAGAGTCCTGGGATCAAGCCCTACAATGGGGTTCCCTGCTCAGTTGGGAGTCTGCTTTTCCCTTTCCCTCTGCCCCCATTCCTACTCTCTCTGTCTGTCAAATAAATAAAATCTTAGAAAAAATAAAAGCCAGATGAAAGCAAAAAATGCAAAGTAAGCTAGTTATTAATCTGTGTGTTTTTTTTTAATAATACAATACTATATTTTTAGAGTTAATGAATTACACGATCCAATGTACCAGTATCGAGTTGACACAGGAAATTTTCAGGTAAGGATTATTAGTGATGGCTGTGGGTTTTCCTAAATTGCTATTTTTAAAAATTACTGAATTTTGTAACTTAAATAGTACTGCTGAAATGACTTTGCTAACTGGCTAGTTAGGGGAGACTATAGAAGGTTCATGGGTACAAAATGTGGAATGTGTTTGAGTAGTATGAAAAATAAGCTTTTTAAAATGAAGTTGTCGCTTCATTCCTCGGTTTATGGTTGAAGCACAGAAAGTGTATCAGATTTTAGGAGGATTGTAGAGCAATTAAGAAATCTGTTTTGTTCATTTTGTTGGTTTAATTCTCTAAAGTAGAGAAATGTTTCCAAGAGAATAAATGGTGTGGCCAGGTTGGCTGGTGTGGGCCTGTAGGCACAGCAGCAACAGGACACAGCACCCTGGGTAATGCTCTGCTCTCACCAAAACCTAGAATTCTTTGTACTTTCAAATAGGGGGTCCAGTGTTTATTTTACACAGGGGTCAGCAAATGGTACTCAGGCCCTATATGTGGCTTTCCCTCAAATCTCTGGGTTTATTGCCATCCCAAGGCCTCTCACGGGGCAGCCCCTCCTGGGCATGGCTGGCTGCCTAGCCAGGGCATGGATGTGCGAGGGGCCCCGGGGCCAGAGGGAGCCTGTGAGGTATCTAGAAGGCATGGTCCCAGCAGGGCAATCCCAGAGGCATGACGGAGTTGAATCCTGAGCTTGGGTGATCGCCACCATTTCTCTGGATGCTTTGCAGAGCTTCCTGTAAAGTGATAAAAACTGTGGTTCTTCATGGGAATGGCCTCTGAGAAAGAGGGAGGTTTAGTGAATGATGATGATCTTGAAAGATGTGTGGCTCGTGTTGAGACCACACATGTCATAGCGAGTAGTCTGAGCACATGATTCTTAGCCAGATTTTTGCAGGGGAGCACTGGTAGTCTTTCATTCCATTATTTAGAAGTTTGAGGAGTTTTGAAGGTTGCTCAGTGTATGCCTTATGAGCCATGTGCTATGATCTTTGCCCTCAAAGAATATAGGACCTTGTGAGGGAGAAAAAACTTAGTAGTAAGTACAGACCCGTGCGCAGCGTCCCTGTGTCCTTAGGGACAGTGGGCCCAAGTTTCTAGGGGAGGAGGTGTCTATTTGTGTTTTGTCCTTTGTCTTTTAGTCTTCTAATGCTGTAATAGGTTTTTTGGGGGAAGGGGCTGAACCTGGAACTGGAGAGGAGGGGAGGCATTCTGGGCCAGGGAAGGGCGGTGCTGTTGCAGAGCTGCCTGGAGCCGTGCGCCAAGTTGGCAGGGGCCTTGGGCAGGGCTGTGGGCGGTGCTGGGTGGGGAGGAAGGCCTGCAGGAGACCCGAGGCGGGGCACCTACACCCCGGGAAGGCTTGGGGCCATGTGTGGGAGGGGGTAAGCCTCAGAGAAGCCTTCTCTAGGGGCATGACATGAAAGGAGAGGACAGGGAAGAGCTGTATTGACACATTCTCAGGGAAGATTCTGCAGACCCCAGTGACAGATCTACAGGGCTGTTGGTTGAGTGTCACTACCCAGATTGAGATAAATAGGTTCCTGCTAATCTGTCACTGGAGCTTTTGTCTGGTTCTCACGTGAAAACTGAGGAGTGGTCAGG
Source organism: Canis lupus familiaris (assembly GCF_011100685.1). Classification (NCBI taxonomy): domain Eukaryota; kingdom Metazoa; phylum Chordata; class Mammalia; order Carnivora; family Canidae; genus Canis; species Canis lupus. The sequence continues at coordinate 48,541,716 of NC_049222.1, forward strand.
GGTCTTAGGTCACCAGGGTGGGTACCTGGGCCAGTGCGCCAGCTTCCCAAGTGGCCTGCAGGTCAAGCCTCCCACCTCCCCAGCCCCTGCTGTCCCCGTGCTCTCCCTCTGTAGAAGGGGATGGTGGCACCGTCCCTGCTGAAGAGTTGCCGTGCAGGTTGAATGGAGCAGGAACCCAAAGCCCTTGGCCAGCACTCGGAAGGACTTGAGCGAGGCAGCTGTCACCGTGGCTGTGGTCACCTTTGTGTCCCCTTCTCAATCAGTGGCCTGTGTCTGTTACTAGAGGGAATGCTGGAAGCCTGAGGCTTGCAGAGCCAGCACTGGTGTGCTGAGCTCCCGCTGCATCCTGGGTCCCGCAGAGGGAGCTTGGACTCTGGCTCATGGGGCCAAGCAGGCCCGGGGCTGTCCCCGGGTGAGCCACGTGGCTCACAGAAGGCTGAGCAGCGAGTCTGATTGAGGAACACGCTCTTGTTCTCTGTCATGGAGAGACCCTCAGGACTGTAGGCCCCTTGTAAAGATGCTCGGTTTTCCTGCTTGCCGTGGTGTTGGAAGGAGGAGCAGGGCCGAGCGCCTGTTCTTACTCAGCTGCCATCGTGTGTCATTCTAGGGAATGAAGATTTTCTTCATGGTGGTGGCAGCCGTGTATATTTTATACCTTCTGTTCTTGATCGTGCGGGCCTGTTCTGAGCTGCGTCACATGCCTTATGTAGGTAAGTGCCCCATCACGAACTGCCCAAGGCCAGGCAAGCTGGGAGCTGGCCGCACAGCTGGCCTCTTGTTGGAGCCCACCCAGGAAGGGCCTGACCTGGATGGGACCTGGCCCACTCCCTCTTGCTGGGGAGGAGCGCCTTCGGTCCCTGAGGAGCCACAGCAGGGCTGAATGGGCGACTCTGGGCCTTTTAGACAGTGCCTTGGGGCCAGCACTGGGAGGCCTGTGAGGTGGAAGCCACCTGGGGCCCTGGGTGGATCCTCCCAGAATTGTACCTTGCAGAGGAGGTGGCCAGGGTGGTTTTCCTAGTCCCGAGTTAGGGCAAGTCATCTGCTCACATGGATCCCTTCTCTCAATCTGGAACAACCAAGTAACAATGGCCGTCGTCTCCCTGGGGCACCTCCTCGACTCTGGGCAGGTGGGACCGCGCATGTCTTCTGGGCTTCAGGTGCACACAGGCTTAAAGTTCAGACGGAGGAGGGGTTTTGTTCAGGAGGCTCGGTTCATTATTTGTCTTTTTTTTCTTAAGCTCCCTGTGGTAAGAATGGAATTTACTTCCAAAGTGGTTTAATGAGGTATTTCTTTCTTTTTCAGATCTCAGGTTAAAATTTTTGACTGCATTGACTTTTGTAGTGCTTGTTATTAGGTAAGAAGACTTTATTCCTTGAAAGAAGCAAAACAGCGTATTTGTATTTTCCTGTCATGAATATCTTTTCTCCCCTTTCACAGAATTAATTTCAGTGCTGCATTTCTAGCCAGATCTGTTCATTGGGTCAGAGGGCCTCTTGCTCAGGGCAGGCACTAAGTATCCCCAGTGGCCAAGAGAGCTCACATTGTGTTATAAATGCCCCGGGGAATGACAAGCGTAGATGAGGCCTGCGGGCCCTGGACCATGCGGGTGGAGTGGCCACAGCCCAGTGTGGGGTTGAGAACTAGAATACCTCATACTTGGTGCCTGGCGACCTTTTGATGCTCCAAGGAGAGGACTGTGTATTTGAATTCGGTACCATGGGTGTCTTTGAACCACCACGTGATGGCCCCAGGGGAAGGACACTGGGTGGGGGAAGGCTGTGGTGGGAGGCTGCAGAGGCTGAGTGAGGCCCAGGTGACCAGGTCGTTTCTGTGAATGCCTGCCAAATCATTGTTTGGCTGTTTGTGTTTGCTTCTTTCTGCTAAAATCCGAGTCCAGAGGGAAAGATTATAGTCCCTTGCCTTTCTTTTTGGCAGTTTGGGTGGCAAATAAATGGCTGCCGGCTGTTTTCCTTGGGAGCCACATGGGGCTCTGAAAGGCCAGTTTTGTAGGGCAGCTGTAGGGTGCCCCGCTGCCTGAGTTTTGGCCTCCCGTGGGCACCCATGTCCCTTCCCATCCAAGTCGCTCATTGCCCATCATACCACACGATCTCAGCGCTCTCCATTCGGCATCTGCTTTCACCTGGAAACAGCAGTGCGGGTGTCCTGTAGGCAGCCCTTCCTCAGCACATGTGCACAGGTGATCTCTGCTTCTCACACAGGCTCCCTCACACGCCCTCATGTTCTTTTACACATACACTCCTCACACACCTTCTCTCTCTCACACCCCCTCACACATTCCCTCACACTCACTCACTCTCCCACCCCCCACACACTCACACTTTCTTACATACTCCCTCTCACATTCACACCCTACCTCACAATGCTCACACCCCCTCATACACACACTTACTCTCAAACCTCTCACATACTCTCATATCCCCTCACGCATTTTCTCATATCCCTTCACACACACACACACACAAACATCCCTTCCACACTCACACTCTTATCCTCACACCCCCTCATACACTTTCTCACACTTTCCCTTTCACACACCATACACACTCTCACACACTACCTCACAATACTCTCACGTATTCACAGCCTCTCATAAACACACTTATACTTTCAAACCTCTCACACACTCTCACGTCCCCTCACGCATTTTCTCCTATCCCGTCACACCCCCCCACACACACACACCCCACATACCCCTCACATCCCCTCACATGTCTTCACCCTCATGCCAAGTCCACAGGTTTGGGAGTGAGATGCCTGTACTGACCTCTGTAGAGTCTGACTTAGAAGTCATTCTGCCTTTATGGTCTTTCTTCATAAAAGTTTCAAGGGGACTCATTTATTTGTCCAAGAAGCGTGTATGGAGTGTGTGCTCTGGTCAGCAGGCCGACAGGTTCCTCCCTATCACCGGGTTGCTATTCTAATGGAGGAAGATGGTGATAAACAAGTAGATAAATAGCATAAGCCCCCTAATAAAAACTATGTGATGATGGCAGGAGAGATTCTGCTTTAGATGGGGAGGGGACGTCTCTGCAGAAGAGACACTTGGCCTGAGGCCTGAGGGAGGAGTCATGGGGACAGCAGGTGGCTGGGTGAGTGTAAGAGGAGCAGCAGTGCCAGGGGAGGTGAGGGAGGGCGGCCCCCCGGAGAGGTGAGGTCCGGCCCTGCACGCCAGCAGGAGGAGCCCCAGTTTATTTTCGGTGATGGGAACCCTTGGGAGGGATCGAAGCCAGGAGGTGGGAGGCTCCAATTTACAGTTGGTTAGGGGTCCCTCTGGCTCTGTGTGAATGGACCACGGGGAGGGGAGATGAGCGCAGGGTGCTGGTTCAGACACTGGAGTCGCTCAGGGGAGCGCCGCTTGGCTGCGGAGCTCCGTGTCATCATTATGTCTGGACAGAGGTGCCATGCTCCCTCACCGTGGGAATCGCCGAGCCTGAGGAGGGGAATGTGACTGGGGGAAGCCGACTTTCCTCAGGGCCTTGTCATGTGGGAGGAGCTGGTCTGGGAAAGGAGACCTAAGGCAGCGCGAGAAGGGCAGGAGCCAAGCCGAGCAGGTGCTTCAGGGCACCGGTGCGGGCGGCCACCTGCTTCTGTCCCAGCAGCGGCCCTCCTGGATCTGAGACCAAACACCTGTGGCAGGGGTGGGGTGGGGTGTGTGTGTGTGTGTGTGTGTGTGTGTGTGTGCGCCCAGGTTCGGGCAGAAATTGTAGTGAATGGACCGGGGTGAATGGAATGAGTGCTGTGGAGCTGAGGCCATTTCTTCGCCTGTGTTTACTCACTGTCCTTCCTCCTCCTTTTCAGCATCGTCATCCTTTATTTAAGGTTTGGAGCACAAGTATTACAAGACAATTTTGTAGCTGAACTGTCAACTCACTACCAGAATTATATCCTTTTCACTGGAAGCTGACAGGTCTCAGGCCCACGCTGTGCCGGGAGTGGTTAGTGTGTCAGGGCCGTGCAGAAGCGGCAGGTCACTGGGGCGCCTGTGTGCCATGGGCCCCACCACGGCCCACCCCGGGCAGCGACTCCAGAGGGAGTCACTTCCCAGCTGCTCTCCCACCCCCCTGCTCCCCTGTCCCTGGATTCTTCAGGAATCCAGGCTCCATTCAGGACTCGGCATCAGTCTGTGGTGCCCACTTCTCCCCGCAGAGCACCAAGGAGAGGCTGAGCCCGTTTTGAGTGTCTCTCCCCATCACCCAGATGTGAGTGTGCCGGAGGCCAGCAGGCAGGCTCCTTGCCTCCCACTAAGCTCTTCGGCTGCTTGGCAGCTTCCAGAGCTTGCCGCTCCCCTGGCGTTGCTGGCGTCCATCAGGGGGCGCTTTAGAGTTAATCCCTTTCATGTAGGTTCTTGGGCTTCTTCCTGTCCTTAGAATTAATGCAGGATTTTTCAAATTTTACTGGCTGGATTTCACACAAACCTTTTATCGGCTTCTCAGAGGGGGGTCTGTAATGCAAGAAAGATTAAGAACGACTGGTTTGATAGACCGTTCTAGTTTTTCATTTCATTCTCGATTTACCCATATGCGTGCATTGGGCTCTGTTCTTTGTGTGTATCTTGATTACATCAGGCCCCACCACCTCCAGAGGTTTCCATGGGTAGAAAAGAACAATGTGCACCTGTTATCAACAAGTGACCTTGAAAGGTTATCGTAACCTCTGGCTGTGGGCTTGCCCTGTGGTGTCCTGCTGTCTGGGCTGTGGCACCGTGGGGTCCTCGCTGGCGGTCAGCAGTAGAAAGGACTGCTGGTGCTTAGAGGGGGCAGCCAGACACCAGTTCCGGGGCTGGTGATTTCCCTTGACGGTGTCACCAGCTGAATTCTTATCTTTCTACGGCTTGTTGAACTTTTACCTCTACACTTTGGCCTTTGTGTACTCTCCGTCGAAGAACGCCCTGTATGGTAAGCCACCCTGGGGCCGGCTGGCTGGTCAGATGGCCTCACTGCAATCCGGGACCCACCCCCCGGGTTCCCTGTCAGGGCTGGGCCCCAAAACTCAGTAGCAGAAAAAGACGAAGTAAGTCTTGGTGTAAGCCCTGAGTTGTAGTTAGAACACAGCATGTGCTGTGTCATCAGAGCCCAGCACGGAAACAGGTGTTTTGTTAGCGGATCCGAGCCCAAGCGTGTCCCTCAGCCATGCGAAGCCACATCTGTTGAACACTCATGCCATGGCTGCTCAGAAAGCCAGAGTGTACCACTCCCCCCTCCAAAGAAGAACCAGACTGTCACAGGCCGAAAGGGCAGGAACTTCCTGGAACTTGGGCAGGGGCGTAGCATTTCAGGCCCACCACCCGACTTCTGTGTTGTGTGAGTTCCCAGAGTGCCAAAATGCCTCACAGCCACTCTAACGAAGGCGCAATTACTTCCTTCTGAGATAAAGAAACTAGACAAAGTGGCTTCCTTCCCAGGGTGGCAGGGAGCAGGGCTGGCGTCTCCTGGTCTCCTGGGTATTTTCCGCCCCTGCTCCCAGGTGGACTTGGGACTTGGGAGAACATAATAGCCGATCGCAGCTCCCGATGGAGGGCCCCTCCTGGAGTCTGTCTCCTCCTGGAGCTTCCACCGCGCGCTCTGCCCACCAGCCTGCCAAGTAGTGATGCGGCCCCACCCTGTATGTGAGAAAATGCTCGAGAGGCAAGATTTGTCCAGGTCCCACAAATGATAAACGGTGGAAGCTGGGACTTGAATCCTGCCCTCTCTGACTCCTGTCCTTTTTCTGTAGCATCCTGGCTCCCCAGGCTAATAACATAAAAATGTTTTTGTGGTTTCTCAGAGTCGCAGCTGAAAGACAACCCTGCATTCTCCATGCTGAATGACTCTGACGATGATGTGATCTATGGGTAAGTCCCTGCCTCTCGGAAAGCTGTCCGATAGTGAGCATTTGGCCTGGTTTTATGCGTCTGCTGAACAGGTTGTAATCATTCTAAAATGATTTTCAAGGCATTGTGACGTTTCTTTTACCTGGGAATGCCCTGTGATCCCACAGTGTTCTATTTTTCACATTGTTCTGACTAGATTGAATGGTGTTCCGCTTTTTGAACACTTCCCATGGGTAGTGACCACAGGAGGAACAGTTCTTCCTGGTGGCGGGCCCTGGTGCCTGAGGGGGGTGAGGAGCCGGCAGGAGCAGCAGGCTATGGAAATGGGGAACGCAGAGCTGTGATGTGCGGCGTTCTTGCTAGAATGGCACATCAGTGTGCAAGAGAATAGATGAGGAGCTGTCAAAAGCCACATGGCATCCAGGGTCTCTTTCATGACAGGAGCGACTATGAAGAAATGCCCCTGCAGAACGGCCAGGCCATCCGGGCACAGTACAAAGAAGGATCTGAGAGTGACTGAGTCCCGGGCCGACGCGTTGCTGCCGCACCGCTTCCTGACCGCCTCTGCCACTGCTGGTGTTCGGCCTGGTCTCAGAAGCAGAGGATTCCTGGTCCTTCTGTGTTTACGTATTTTTGAAAGGAATACCAAAACCAAGGACAAATTTAACCATTGGGCCAAATTAATTGTTAGAGCGGCTGCCTTCATTTGAGAAGAGAGGTGCTGATAACAAGCATGAACAGCCAATTCCCTTTTCAAAGATTTCAGATGAGAAAGAGTTCATTTTTAGTAGCAGGAGGTAATTACTTCTGTTTTTAGTGAATTTTTTTTTTTTAATTGCTCATTCTGAGTCCATGGAAAACCCTTATGAATGAGGTCATAAGCATGGTGAAGGTCTCCTCTTTCCTCCTTTCTTCCTGCCCTGTACCAGTTTCCACCATTGAAACTCAAAGGAAGCCTGTTTCTGTGCCTGTCTCCTGGGGGCAGACCTTCCCCCTGGAGTGGCCGGCGCTCTGGCTAACCGAGCATCCTAAGTGACTAGGAACTCCTGTCCAAAATGCCTGTGCAATGGCTCATTAGGGAAATGGTGGGCAGGTGGGTGCTAGCCCCTCACGGCCACTGGGCAGAACTAGTGTTGTGGGGTCTGAGGAGGACTGGCTGAGGTTCATAAGGAAAGGGTAAGATGACAAGAGCCAGCTCCAGGGGAGAGGTCTTGCTGCCATAGTTTCCAAGGGCCTGTGTCCACACGCATGTGCATGTGAGCAATACATACATGAATGTGAACGGATGTGGTGCGGGGTGGGGAAGAGGGTATCCACTACAGTTCCTATAAGCTGTCATTTCTACAACTCCATTAAGAGAGAACACCCCGTGAAACTTATTTTTTAATGAAAGCTAAACAAAGGATTGATATATTATTATAAATTTTTTATCTTGAAAAATTTTTTCAGTTCCACATTTGAAACAGATGAAAGAAGTAAAACATTTTGGATGACTTGTGGAAAGCATATCTTTGGGTAGAAGGTCACTTGTTGGGAATCATGCCCGCTCCCCAGTGGCCAGGGAAGAGAAAAGTTGTCTGGAGCTGCTGAATCTGTGGCATCAGAGAAGGCCCTGGAGAGTTGCCAGTTCCTTTTTGTCAAAGACAAAGTGTAGACGGCTGGTATAGAGCTCTCCTTTCCTTTTCCTTTGACAATGCACAATAACGTCTCTCTTGAACCGTTACCGTACGGTCATGGCTAACATCCTGATTGATGGCGTCTTGGCAGATGCAGCAGCATAGGGTAGGGTTGTTCCGCTCCGCAAGCAGTACCTACGTTTCCTTCATCTATGCATTAACTCTCAAATAGCTAAAAATTGTATTCACTTTAGGTAGTGCTGGGCCCTTAGAGAGGTTCATGAGAGACTTCTCATTATGGCTTCACATCTTTCTGTTTAAACCTTAGTGATAATGTACCTTTAATATGGATTCCATTTGTTTTTAAAACCTTGTAAATATAAAAGTTTGGATTAAAACAACTGTATTACTGCAAGGGTAATTCAAGTCTACGTGGTTTTTACATTTTCAGTGGTGTGATTACTTTTTTTTTTTTTTTTGATTCCGTGTACTCCAAGGTATTGGAAGAACTTTTCTGTTACCACATTTTTCAACTTCTAACTAGAAATAATTTATGTAAATTGATGAAAAGTTACTTGTGCTGATTAATGTATTCTAGTATGTGATATAGTTTACAAGTTTTAATCATTATTAAATGTCCATAATTTGGAATGCTTTTATTTATCAGCAAATGTAAACTACTTGAGGCATTTAGCCATATACATTAGAACTTTTTAAAACTTGTCTTTGTCCTATAGTGTAATTATAAACTGATGACTGATCTCTTCATACTTGATTCTTCATGGCACCAAGTCACTGAAATGAAAATATGGGACTATTTATTTACTTTTTGTAACTAAGTTGGAAACAAAATTATAAAAGAAAGTACTTAAGGGGAAAATGGCTCTCTGTTAAATCGTGCATTCTCAGTCTTGTCTCTGGTGTATCATATATAGATCAACATATTATGCACTCCATGTAAAGATTTGCTTAACGTATATATAGCACTTAGCATGTAGTATATATGCCGTAGGTATTAGATTAAAACACTAAAGTCTGCCAGAAATTGTAGACAGTAGCAAGAAAATTGTTTTTTTCTTGGAGAGTATCAAAGTTTTGCAAACTTCAATTGTAAATTCAAAGGGCTGACTTTAGTTCTTCCATGGTAATGGCTTGAATAACATCATCTTTGGGTAATTTTTTACACTGGTCCAGTCTAGGGGAACCTGGAAGATGACCGTACGTATTTCAGCTTCCCTAGGGAGAGCATCATTATCCGTGTGGGTAATAGGTCTGCTTGATTTATTATTAAATCATTACAGCAGTGAAGTGATGCAGTTTTCTCTCTCTTCAGCCCCATTTGAAAGGCTAGAGAAGGGAATATATAAAATATATTCAAGGTTTGTAAGATTGTTCCTGTACATAATTACAGATTGCAATAAAAGTTTAGATACATTATGTAAACCCAGCCCACTAAATGGGCAGGTTACAAGACAAATGTCACCAGCCTCAAGCATTCCGTGAACTATTTACTGAAGGTACAGTTGTGTTGAATTGGTCACGGTATGGTCAGTGACTTACTTCCTGGAATCCTCCTCACAGAGGAAACCATGGAAGCTCATCGACAGGATGGTAAAAAGGGACATCTAGTGATTTCTAGTTAAGTCACTAAAGAATATTTATGTATTTTGAAGATTTTAGAAACCAGTTGCCTTAGAGGTTAGACTTTTGGGAAGAAAGCTACAAATCTTTTCCCCAGGCCCAAGGGAAGTCGCTTTAGTCTGTGACATCTTGTTACCCTGCTGTTGACTTGACATGTTTGATATACTGGTAACTATAATCCCACACAGTGAAACACAGAATTTTCTGCTACTGAAAACTGCCTTTTTACAAAATGACTGTAAATATTTGTAAAATAAAAACAACTTTAAACTTTAAGTTCAAAAGGAAAGCTAGAACTATGTAGGAGATCTTGGAACTGTGTCGAGCACAGTAACTGATCACAGAATGATCATTGTATCAGTCAAAAGTGAATAAATGTTTATTTATGGCAAACTTACACTTTGCGAATGGCTTCATTCTGAAACTTCCTTTCTGGTAAATGTTAATAAATTTTAAATATTCGATCCTTATGTGATTTATTTGTTCTTGTGGAGTTAATTTGGTCATTCAGGCATAAGTGCTTCAAGGACAAAGCACATTCTTCATTTTGGCAGGTGGACACGAGAGTGTGTCTTAATCCCTGTGTGAATGTGGCCCGTGGATGAGCAAAGGGTGAGGTCCCAGACTGGGGCAGGGGCCCATCTCCCTCCTTAGATAAAAAATATCAGTCCAATAACCTCCAAACGTGTTTGCGGATTTATAAATAGGGGCCTAATTGTGGCTGAAAAATGATCATGAGAGCATTTTGGAAGCCCCAAAGTACTAAAACATTTTTCGGAGGCTTGCCACTGACAAGTGGAGAACACTGAGGCAGGAGCCCACCCCATGGCAGCATGTGGGGCTGAGAGCTCTGGCCGGAGCAGGGACCAGCGGGCACGCTCCCAGAAGCCAGCAGGATCCGGGGCCCTCACATCAAAGCAGCAAATCCTTATATTGGAGGGGACCGACGCCAAGTTGTAACTTCCTTTTTGGTTTTGCAGTTCTATAGATTCTAAAGTCACTACTGAAAACTGAAGAATTCATTTGTGGTATTATTTAGACTATGAAGAAAAACACAAACTTTAAAGTGGAATAATTTATTATTCTAACCAAAGTACAAAGTATGGAAAATTAGTGTATCTGAGTCATTCAGAGAGAGAGAAAGCTTCAAACTAGCAGATTTCAGTTTTTAGCACCTTTGGGAAGAAATGTTCAGAGTTAAGACAAGTGGCAGCACAGGCCTGGCTGCTGGGATGACTAGCCTCTGACGGGATGCGCCGTTCACAGAACAGGGCAGTCACCTGCCTTTTCTCCACGTTGTGAGAGCGCCACAAGACACTCTGAAAGAGCACAAGAACAGCGTTCACCGGATCCGTGGCCGTCAGGAGAGGCGGTGAGCGCAGCAGAGGGGGAAGGCAGGGCCGCCGACGGTCAGATGGACAGCCCGAAGGCGCTGACAATGCAGTACATGGTCTTGTTCTCCCAGCGCACCGTGCAGCTGCCTGCGGGGAGAAGGCACAGAGCACTCAACTCAGGGAGACGGGCGCGCTAGCCTCACTTCTTGGGCTTCTGTGTGGCACAGAGATGAGGCTGCTCAGACTCTTCCCTATACAGAGTGTTAAAGGGGACTCTAATAAACATGCTTTCAAAGACCTGTAACATCCGAGCACATGTTCAGAAAATTCTAGATTTCAGCAGGGTCAAGGAGCACGTGGAGCCTGCAGGGAGGGCCCACGACAGGCCTGCAGAGGACAGTGGAGAACCGTACCGTCAGTCGAGCTGTCCCAGAAGCAGGAACTCGCTGTGTGTAACCCCGCTCCGTTCTTCTGCATAATCACACAGGTCACTTCAATTAAAACAAACTTTTATTAGATCTGCTTGGCAACACACATTTCTTTTAGCCTACTTTCAGCATATGTATGAAGAACCCGTGGCTGGTGTTTGGGCTAACAGCTATCGGGGTAGACTGGCCCTGTGACAGTGACAAGTCACACCCGTCCCTGTCCCGCACCACATGCCTGTTGTAAAAGCATCTGATCTGAAGTGCTGGGAAATGCTGTGATGTGCGCCCTGCGACTGTCTGAGCTGCTGAACAGGCCAGGAGGGTGGCAACGCACACAATACAGTGACCTGCCCCTACCGGGTGCTTTCTTTGAGGTCAGACATCACACCGCCACACTCGCCTCTCACCAGCATGTCAACAACCACCAGCAATATATACAAGAAGCAAAAATGCATTACCGATGTATTTAAATGGCTTTCCCAGCTTGGTGAGTTGGCTTAAAGTTTGTTCTACGACATTTGTGGTCCACTGATTCACTTTGCTGTGCTGATAGGCATTGCCACCAATGGCACTCTCGATAGCCTGGAACAGAAGCACAGGGTCACTGTTGGTAGAACTCAGCCAGAACCCTCCACTTAGTGCCGAGGCTCCCACCATGAGAACTGCCACAATACAGTCTGCATGAAATAGCACATCTGTAACCACGAGGACTCATCTGCAAACACACCTTTTAAGAGTGTCCTATTTCATTAAGTTACATATTCTTAAAAATCCACACTTCCATAGAGTCTGTCAAATTTTAAAAACATGTTGACTGAATTTACTGTTGACTATTGCAGTTCGTAGTTGGAGATGATAATTTTTTTTTTCCTACTGAGGCTAGAAAACATTTTCCTTTGCCCATTCCTTTCTTAAAATATAGCAGACACAGGAATCTTTATTGCTTGATTGTACAACTGACAACATACAAACCTATGCAAATAACCATGTATTCAAAAATACCTCACTTATCCAATATTTTCTGGGAACATAAAACCTAAGTGCACTTTTCAGATAATAAAAAAGGAGCCCTATATATTAGAAAAATTATTGTAAGGTTATGATGTATTTTTCTCTTTATCTGAAATTCCTAGTCTTTTTTCTGTGCTGCATCCTGGTGAAGGTTCATGCTGTGTGTCTCAGAGATTATTCGGGAACAGGTGCAGCTGCCTGCCCCTTGCTCGTCTCAAGTGTGTAGTTAGGCTGTTAGCATTTTATGATTTTTGTGGGCCATTTATTGCTGATGCCAATGCGCCTGCCTCTAAGCAGCTTCCTTCTCTACCCCTTTCTAGCTGGAAACCAGAGACCTGGGTTTTGATGACAGCAATGACCTAAAATAATTTGGTGAGGGCCCAGTTCTGTCCTCAGACATGCAGAGACACAACCCTGGGATTGGAGCTGTGCACACTGGAGATGGATTAGGGTCTACTGTCTGGGGCATAAGCCCAGTGACCTTGCTTTTGGGGAACAAAATACTATTTGTAGTCGCACCTATTTACCCTGGGACTCTGAGCAGTCACATTAAACACACCTCGTGTAGCTGCCAGCCTTCCTTCCCCTTCATCCCTCCTGTCATAGCTCCTTCTCATCCTCTGACATGTTCTGCTCTTCCCAGCTCAGCATAAAATAAGGTTGTAGGGACACAGGCACTCCTGGTTGTTAAGACATCTGGATACTGGTCAAGCTAAGCCCCTACCTTGGGCTGCTCTCTCCACGTGCACTGTGACAGGAGCTGTTTTTCGGGGAGGGAGGAAAACTGCCCTCCAATTCTGGACCCACCCAAACACATTACTACCCAATCCTTGAAACAGCTCAAGTGAATTAACCTATTCCAGAGGGAGGGAACAAAGGTTGTAGAGGCCAGTGCCCGTGGAGGGGACCACCGCAATACTATCTCCTGCTGTCACAGGGCCTGGGAGGGTCTACGTTCAACTGCACTTGCTGCCTGGCAACTGAGTCAGTGACGCCAAAAACACGGAGATCACGGGGGCCTTCACGATAAGCCAACCCCACTTTCTCAGTTCCACTCCGGCTCTGCCACCGGCCTGCCCCACCCCCACGTTCCCTAAGAAACACCGTGTGCAGGGAAACCAAAGCAAACTATTACAGATCTTGCACAACAACCAGAAAATCATGTGTGATGGTGAATGATGTATATGGTACAATATCATCTTGCTTTTTGGTGTTGATCACAAAAATGGATTGTGGTTCTTGATCACTGGCATTAGTCAAGAATTTCCATTAGAGGCCATTCCAAATTACACACATAATCTCAGCTGGTACTTTAAACTTAGGTCATCTAGGGGCACCTGGGTGGCTCAGTGGTTGAGCCTTTGGCTCAGGGCGTGATCCTGGGGTGCTGGGATTGAGTCCCCCACTGGGCTCCCCGCAGGAGGCCTGCTTCTCCCTCTGCCTATGTCTCTGCCTCTGTGTCTCTCTCATGATTAAATAAATAAAATCTTTAAAAAATAATAAAAAATAAACTTAGGTCATCTAATGGCTTTCTTCTGGCCAATGGCTTCACACCCTGTGCTCAATTTACACAGGAAGGGAAGGGGACTAAGGAAAATCTTTCTGGCCTCATTCCTGCCCCAGGCTTCCCCAGCACTCTGCACTACTCCAGGACCATCTGCATCATGTCAGTCCCTCAAACACACCATGCACAGTCCCACCACAGGGCCTTTGCACATGTGCCCTGCCTGGAATGTCTGCCCCCTCTTTTTGCTGAGTTAACACCACTGCTACTCATTCTCCAGCTTCTAGCTTTTTAAAAAAGATTTTATTTATTTATTCATGAGGGGGGGGGGGCAGAGACACAGGCAGAGGGAGTGCAGGCTCCATGCAGGAAGCCCGACTCAGGACTCGATCCTGGGTCTCCAGGATCAGGTTCTGGGCTAAAGGCGGCGCTAAACTGCTGAGCCACCAGGGCTGCCCTCCAGCTTCTAGCTCTAAACTCAGCAGGTGGGTCAGATGTCTCCTAGCACATGTGGTGGTAGTTACCACACAAAAATGCAAGTTTACATTTCCCAGTGTGATTATTTGGTAAGTGCCTGGCTGGCCCTGCCCCACACTGTAAAATCCTTGAAGGTCAGTCCCTAATGTCCCCTTGATATGTATTCTTCAAATCAATGAAGAACAAATATCCTGTTTTGCCCTCTACTGTCATCATCTATGGGATGTACCATGGTCAATAATGATTATATATGTAGTTTAAGAAAAATAAGCAGGTAAGCCCCAAATGGATCACCAGGTCTTAAATAACTGAAAGTTTTTCAATTTTTTTATATTCACTCTTTATCTGACACCAGAAACATTTACTTGGACACCATGACCATGAGTCTTTTATGTTAAAAGATCATTGAACCAAGTCTTAGTAATATTCAATAATAATGCTAGTATATAAAATTTCTTGTCTGGTTTAAAATATATAATTTACATAATATGGAAGTAATTCTTATCTACATTCTTATCTATTCACTGCAGTAAAAACTGTTATTTAAAATGCCAAAACACACAGGCTCAGCTGAAACAATTCCAAGACAGTATTTAAAACACTTATTTTCACTCATAAGGCCATTAATCAACATTTTAAAAATAAGTATTCTTCCTCTTACCTCTTTTACAATGTTGCTTACTTCATCAACAACAAAAGCAGTCTGTAAGCAAGAAAATTAGTTAGATTTGATGGCTTTAAAAGATGCATTGATTAATGCCAATTTAAGTAATGAACATAATTTATAAATGAAGACTCAGAAATAACCGAACTAAACTTCCTTTTACCAAGGAAGACACTACAGAGACTCAGAAATGCTGAGTGGCTCTTGGAGGATCACAGAGCTGGTGAGAGGCAATCAGGAATCTGAATATGTATATAATTTAAAGGTTTTTGGTTTGTTTTTACTCATGCCATGGTCACTTTAGATTCAATCTTTCTCCATTTCAGTTGGCTACTAGGATCATTAACAAATACACAAGTTTAAGGAGTTACTTTTGTGTAAATTAGCTGACACTTTTCCTAAGGTAAACTGATTAGGAGGTTTGAAACTCAAGACGTTTCTGTTTTTAATCACCATTAGTGATTAAGTATGCAATGGTTACACTATTTCCTGATAGCTGTTTCCTTCTTCATGCTGTCCTACTTCAGGACTACAAAACCAGAATAGCTGCTAGCACAGCCTCAGGATGAGCTGGGAGGGGGGCTGCCACCTGTAATCGAATGACAGGGCTTAAAAATGGTTTTCTCTTTACATAAGGTACACTCGAATGGGTACCAGTTCTGTCTGAGTCCTGTGAACAGTCCTTAGTTCTGGACATTCCTTCTAGAGCGGCCCAGGTCCTCAGTCACTGTGAATCGTGGTGGAATAAAGGCAGAGCGCCCAGCTTTTGCAGTGTTTTAGTCCCTGCTGGATGCCGACTGTGGCCTTGTCCGAGGGATGCCCCGTTCTTTCCAGGAGGATCAAGAGCAGACTGCCTGAAGCCCTCTCACTTGCTGTACTCAGAAGGCATACTTGTGGAGACAAAGCCAATCCACCGAACGAATGAAAATTTGCAGTATCTTACAGAGTAAATGATTTCTTGAGGTTTATTGGATCCTTCCAAGGGACTCCAATGATCCTTAACCAGTTGGAAAAATCCCTGTGTAATAAGCCCCGGGCTAAAATACAAAAAAAGGCTGAGGGGGGATTTCAGTAGACTTTTAGTAGAAAAGTAGAGCAGGTGTACAGAATCCACTAGGCAGTTTCAACTTCTAAAGGGAATATGACCAGTGAGTTGAGAGTGGTCTTACAAAGGTCCAGGTTTTACAGGAAGTTAGAGGATATGCAGAAAAGGCTTAGTTCAGAAGGGACTAGCGTGGGCTGGTAATTACCTAAGGCACGCCTGCTAGAAAGAAGTCTGAGTCTCCTCTTCCCAGGGGCTTAGGGCTTTATCTTGTGTAAAACAGATGCTGCTCAGCCCCTTCAATTCACAGATCTCCAAGTGAGAACTGCAATAACGAAGTCCCTTGGCCCCTCATTGCTGGGAGCCTGAATTAGAATGCCGCTACTAAGAGATTTCTCTTACAGTGTCAATTTTTTTTAAAAATTTTATGGACATTCCTATAATACAAGCCATTCTCCTACATTAGTTTATAGGGAAAACCTTTCTCCTTTGGTAGGTGCTCCTGAACCATGTCTTCTCATAATCATCCACTTGGTTGTACCAGCATTCAAACACTGCCATTTGTGTGGTACTTAGGAAATCGGATCAAAACTGAAACTCTAGTGTCAGTCCTTTAGTCTTAGATTTTTTTTTTTTGTTCCCCTCCAAACACTCCTGCTCAAACTAAGTTTCAAAAATGGTAAAATGGGACGCCTGGGTGGCTGAACGGTTGAGTCCCTGCCTTCCGCCCAGGGCGTGATCCTGGAGACCTGGGATCGAGTCCCACATCGGGCTCCCTGCATGGAGCCTGCCTCTCTCTCTCTCTCTCTCTCTCTCTCTCACTGTGTCTCTCATGAATGAATAAATGAAATCTTAAAAAAAAAAAAGACAAAAATGGTAAAATATCAAACCTTACCAAATTCATCTATAGTTTATTTTTGACAAGACTCAACTTACTTCAATTTCAACAGGAATTATTAGCAAGAAGAAAATGGGCAACTACCTTTCTATTATAGCAGCATCCATCAGCTCTAATCCCTGAGTGCACGTTAAATTGAAGGAAAGCCATTTTAACAGCACACCGTTAGACCGAATGTCTTCTGCTTGGCAAATTATGTGCTTTACCCTGCTTCCACATTGAGGCAATGGCAGATTATTTCCCCCACACACAGGGGTTCTCACACTGACATCTCAAACTCAAACTGAAAATGAAACAAGTGATGGTGGCGGCGGTGGACGGAAGCCAGGCTGAGAACGAGGTGTGGAAGGCCGGACAAAGGCAGGCTCCCCTGCGCACTCGTGCATTGTGCAGACGGCCTGCGCCTCGAATCTGCGACTGCAGCGACCTCAAAGATGTGACTGTATGTGCGCGTCCCGCGTGCAAGTCACTCTGGAGTCTTGCCTTAAAAGTCAGCAGGCGCCCTAATGACCTTCGGTTTCCCCAGCCGTGGTCGCGGAGCACCTGGTCCAGGATGGGGGTCTGCGCCGCCGCCGCCGAATACAGGGAGCCAGTGACCGCACCCTCCCAAAGCCCCGCCTGCCTGGAGCAGGGTCCGGGGGGGGGGCGGAGGGCGGGCGGGTGTGGACCGGGTCGGGGGTGGCGGGCCGGCGGGAGCCAGGTTCGGGACCCGGCGGGTGTGGACCGGGTCGGGGGCGTGGCGGGCCCGCGGGAGCCAGGTTCGGGACCCGGCGGGTGTGGACCGGGTCGGGGGCGTGGCGGGCCCGCGGGAGCCAGGTTCGGGACCCGGCGGATGTGGACCGGGTCGGAGGCGTGGCGGGCCCGCGGGAGCCAGGTTCGCGACCCAGCGGGTGTGGACCGGCCGGGGGCGCTGCGAGGCGGGGCGCGGGGGGGCAGACGGGGAGCTCCCGGCCCCGCCCAGGAAGTCCCCGGAAGCCCGCGGAGCGCCCGCCGTCGCGCGGGGAGCCCCCGCCCCGAGCCCCGCCCCCCCGGGTGGGCGCCGACGCCCCGAGGCCAGGCCAGGGGTCACCGCGAAGCGCTGGGGAGGGCGCCGGTGCCGTCAGTGTGCGCCGGGGACTGCGGCCGCCCACGCCCGGACGCGCTCCGGGAGCCCACACACGCCCTTGGCTGCCGCCGCGCGCCCGCGCCAGGGGCTCTCGGCTTCCACCCTGCCCGTCCCCGCCCGGCGGTTACCTCCTCGGCGGCCTGGTAGTCTTCCATCTTCCCTCCTGCGCGTCGCCTCCGCCCCCCGGAGTAGCGCGCACTGCGCAGGCGCGCCCAGGCCCCGCCCCTCGTGCTCGCGCCGGCCCCGCCCCTCGGGCTCGGGCCCCGCCCCCGCCCGGCCTGCCGGGCTGGGGACTCCGGCTGCGCCCCTCCTCCGCGCTCCCCGCCTTGGTTGCCGTGGGAACCCGCGCAGTCGCTGGCAGCTCCCTGGGCCGCAGCAACTAAAACAAAACCGATGTACAAAAGCCATTCTCCTGTCCGGCCCTTCCCTCCAGTTGGTGCCGTGTGGATCAATTTGAACATTAAAATGGGTTCGGAAGTGTAGTAACAAATTGTAAAGGGATTTCTGAATATGATGAGCCGTGTGAGAAATTGCTTACAGTCTTCCTGGAGATCCGGGATTAGGAAACTTTAGTTCTGAACGAAACCTTCCCTTGGGAAGGTAAATTTTCCATATAAATGAGATTTTTTTTTTCTTTGATGACCATTAAAAAAACCAACATTCTGGGTGAAAACTTTGTAAAATGCTGCACGCTTCCTGGCTGCTTTAACCAGACTGACCTAAACAGACACTTGTATACAGGGGTCATCCTGAAAATTAGTAATCGTACAGCACTTTCCAAGAAGGTCTGCACTGTAGGCACCTGTTTGCATGTATTCTGAGACTAAGGTCTTTGACTTTGAGGGCTGCTTTTTCTGGTTTTACTAATGTCCTTGAAATAACTCACTTCTTACCTCTCCAAAGCCCAGTTGCTAAAAAAAAAAATCTACTTCCCATCCCCCCCCCCAGGAAGAGCTGACCTCAAGCCCTTGAAATGAGGTAGAATTAAGCTACAAGTCTCACTTTCAATCAATCAGAAACCCTTGTTTCTACCCTGTGAATCTAAGTCCCACGCAGGCTGAAGCCACTTTACTCACTGATGTGTCCCCTACCCCATCACTTACACCTGGCACAAGTAGGTGTATCATTAAAATTGATTGAATGAATGAATGAATGGTTTCCCCACAGGCATCACTTCTGCCTCATGCCCAACTGCACAGAGCTGTGAGTGGAGAAAGATGCAATCCTCGGCCTCCTTGTGGGAAGCAGAGGGTGGGCGAGCAGAAGGCCCAGCAGTGAAGGACATAAGGCTGCTCTGCCCTGGGCACCTGATCTAAGTGACCGTTCTGAACTGCATTTTCCTTTTCAGTTTTGTTCCCTTCCTAAATGTGGCCTTGACCCACCTGTCCCAGTGTTTCAGCCTTGTGCCTCACATATGATTCTAATTCTGACATTTCTTTGTCTTGGCTTCCTGACATTCCCAGCTTCACCTGAAATCCTATTGTAGGTGTCCTTCTCCTGCCTGCCTGGTTCCAGGCCCCCCTTGACACAGCACTCCTGAGCCAAGAGGGTCTTCTCACTGTCTTCCAACTTTCTCTTGCTGCTCTGCCGTGGACCTGGAGGCCCACTAGGTAAGTGTCAGAATTATGTGCAAAGCAAGAACAAATAGGTTCTGAGTGATGATCTGCATTTGAATGTTGTGAAGTTTGAGACATCTTTTAGAAATTGTTTCACAGGGACACCTGTTTGGCTCAGATGGTTAAGCGTCTGCCTTTGGTTCAGGTCATGATCTCTGGGTCCTGGGATTGAGCCCTACATAGAGCCAGGCATCAGGCTCCTGGCTCAGCAGGGAGTCTGCTTCTCCCCTTGCTCATGTTCTCTCTCTCTCTGTATTCCTCTGTCTCAAATGAATAAAATCTTTAAAAAGAAAGAAATTGCTTTTTTAGGAATTTCCTAATTCAAGTGAGTGTCCTGAATGGCTGCTGGGATAGTGCATTAGTAACACATAGACTTTGTGTTGTAACCGAAACTCACCAGCATGTACATAAACCAATAGAAAACATGTACATGTGAATTTTCAAAAAAAACTTTATATGACTTTGGCTTCGATACATTGGGTACTGCTCTCCAATTTTAACTATCAAAGAACATTCATTAAATGGTCTTGGCATATGGCCTATTGAGTCTGCCTTAGAAATGGATACATGGTCTGTTTACCTTCAGAACTGTTTGTCCACTCTTTGAACACACACATGGAACACTCACTTTGTGTAAGCCTCTGAGCTGGAGTTGAGACTACCAAGTTTACTAAGCTACGATCTCTATGGCAAATTTTTAAAAATAAATTTTCTGTAAATGGGAGGCCTTGAAATCTCTAGGCTCAGAGACGCTGTCATGCTTGGAAAAATGCAGCGATGTGGTGTGACATTCTGGCTAATTGATGTACACTCTGCAGGGCTAAGGAATTTAAAATCACTAGGGCATTTGGCAGTCCGCTAGCTGCCATTTCCAGTACCCTCAATCCACCAAGAATGAACGTCCATCATAAGTACTGAGGTATAAACACACTGACCCACAGGTGCTCATAAGACTCTGGCCTTCAGCCGTATTTTAGAATAATGTTTAGGTTCTGTGCAGTAAGTCAGTGCAGTGAATCCCCGGATTGTTTGTCAACCTGGGGGTTAGCCGTGGGTTGGCAGATGTTGTGAGCTTTCTTCCTTCACATCAAGTCTCTGAAATACAAACCCTTTAAAATGGGGACTGGCATTGCCAGTGCCTTTATTTAACAAGTGTGGCCCTAATAATCATAGCCATGCCACCCGAGGAAAGAGTATTACCAGGCACAGCTGGGTCTCACAGTGTTGTCTATGAGCTGCAGCCCCTCACATCCAAATCCAATCTTGTGAATGTTCCAGTTTTCTTGCCTTTCTCCATGCCCATGAGCATGCTACTCAGATGTAGCACGGAGTCATGCTTAGTCAGTAATAATTTGATGGCAAAGGTGGCAGTGCCAAACCATCAGGCCTGAGGAATCTAGTGCTATAGTGGAGAAGAAAATAAACTTGTGGCTGATGCATATGTAAAGTGAGAGTCCTCTGCTAAGAAACTACATGGTAACAAGATTAGCTAAGCAATGCCAATACTTAGGTCTGCTGTCAGCTGAGAAGCACCAGCAAGTAGGACTGCAGTCCCTCTGTATCACCTGGAAATGGCTGTCACTCTGAGCTCCTTGGGTCCCTCTTCCTCTTGATCCTGGATACCTCTGCCCCATCCTTGAGACCCCTTAGCCAAGATCCAACAACTAAAGGATAACTTGTGGCATAGCAGGGGCCTCCAGCTGACAATTCTTTGGACTGGTTGATTTTCTTTTTTAAGATTTTCTTCTTTCTTTCTTTCTTTCTTTCTTTCTTTCTTTCTTTCTTTCTTTCTTTCTTTCTTTCTTTCTTTCTTTCTTTCTATTTATTTATTTTTTTTTTCCGACAGTGAGAGAGAGAAAGAGCACACATGAGCACAGAAGAGGGGGTAGGGGGTAGAGAGAGAAGCAGGGTTCCCTCTGAGCAGGGAGCCTGATGTGGGACTCCATCCCAGGACTCTGGGATCATAACCTGAGCTGAAGACAGACACTTAACCAACTGAGCCTCCTAGGTGCCCCTATTTTTAGGCTATAGTAGTTATTAAATAGTTGTTCAGTTCTATGTATATGAAAAAGTACACGTACTATATTAGTCAGCATAGGCTAGGTTAGCTGCAGAAACAAATGGTCCTCGACTCTTGGTGGGTGACAGCAACAAAGTTCTTTTTGTCACTCATATGACATGACCATCGACCTGTGCCATATCTTCTCCATACCAGAATCCTTGAGAGAGGAGGAAGGGACAGGAAACTGTGGCCTGTGTACTGGCTAGAAGGCACTGCTCATAAGAGGCAGGGATCACCTCTGCTCACATTTTGTCACCCAGAACAAGTCCCTTGACAAGCTTGAGTTTACAGGTGGGGACACTTAAGGAAGAAGAGGGCCACAGACTGCCACGCAGAGCATTCAGAAGGTTTCCCTTGGGCAATTTATCATGTTCATTCTTTTTGCCTGACTCCTTCCCACTCACCAGTTCTGGTGCTCTCCTCTTCCACTGCTAATCCCAGGTCAGCCCTAGGTCACCTCACTTTAGTTTCAGATAAGGTCTAATGGATACTTGCTCAATTTCAACACTCATCTTTTTTTTTATAAAGATTTTATTTTTAACTTATCTCTACATTAGTGTGGGGCTCGAACTCATAACCCTGAGTTCAAGAGTTGCCTACTATTAAATAAATAAGTTATTTTGTATCAGAGATGTTCTTAGACCAGGAGTCCTCAACCATGGTCACCACAACAGTGCCTGATGTACACAATAAATATCTGTGAATGAATAAAATGAACTTGAAAACTAGGAGGGAAGCCTTGTGACCCTCACCGGAAAATGGCTCTGCAAGGCCAAATGGTTTGCTCAAGGTCCCTCTGCTCTGTCTCACCCAAAAGCTTGCCCTCTTAATTCACCCTTGCGTCTTGTTACAGCCCACTAACCCCCTCCCGCCCACCCCTGTTCCTCTCTTGGTGGAATGTACCATCTCAGGTCAACATTCCCAGGCCGCAGGAGGATGAGATTTCAGAACTGAAGAGCCAGAGGGATGATCAAAGTGAACCTCATTTACAGTTGAGGAAACTCAGGCCCAGTACTATTCAGAGAGATCCGTTGACTCCCAAGGCCACACAGTGCAGCTTATTCTTGGTCATCTTCTGACTTGCCTGAATCATTCTCTCCATTAGAGTTCATGCTCGTTCATCCTCAAAAGTGATCCCAGTAAGAAAATGGAAAAACAAGTCCACAGAGTGGGAGAAGATCTATGTAATATAGATATCTGAAGAGGACTCCGATCCTGCATACCTAAAGAACTCCTATAAGTCAATGATAACCCAATAGTAAAGTAGGAAAAGACTTGAACAGGCCCTGCATCAAAGCAGATATCCAAATGAACAATACACGTGTAAAATAATGCTCAGATTGCTCAGCTACCCTAAATATCAAGGGAATGAAAATCAAACCATAATGGGATACCAACACACACCGACCAGAATGGATACAATTAGGCAAATAATAGCGAGCGTCCTGGGGAGGTGAACAACTGGAACTTGTTTCTAGGAGTGTAAGTTAGCGCGTCCACTTTGGAAGACCATTCTGCAGCATCTACTTATGTTGCAGATAGGCTAACAATTCCATTTCTAGGCGCACAGCCAACAGGGACGTGGGCGGCTATTCACCCAGACACCATATGAGATTGTCTGTAAGAGCACCACTCACGCTAGCCCAGATGATGAAGAGCACAAGTGCCCATCAATAGGAGAATAAACTTTTTAAAATCCATGCAATCTGGGACATGTGGGTGGCTCAGTGGTTGAGGGCCTGCCATCAGCTCAGGCTGCGATCCCAGGATTCTGGGATAAAGTCCCTCCTTGGGCTCCCCACAGGGAGCCTGCTTCTCCTTCTGCCTATGTCTCTACTTCTCTTTGTGTCTTTCATGAATGAATAAATAAAATATTTTAAAAATAAATAAAATCCATACAACCTAATGCCACAACAAAGATGAACAAACTATAACTACATGTGAAACTGCTTAAAAACTTCAAGTTGAACAGAAATCAAAATGGCCACACTAATGCTCGATTTTAGAGTAACCTCTTTCCTCCCTTCTGCATACCTCTCTTCCTCCCTTCTTAGCCTTTTATTTCAGGAACCCAGTGCCAGGCCAATGATAGGACAAAGGAGGCTGGCAGCAAGTCCACAACTGTTGACAAAATCAGTTAGATTCCCTGTTTCCCTATAAAACTCCCCAGGCCCTTCCTCCCAACAGGCTTGCAGGGTTTTTATGAAGGTCCTAGCCTGCTGCAGCCTCCTTTGTCTGACAAAGCAATACAACTTTTTGTACCTCTTTATCCCAACTCTGTCTTGCTGTTCTATTTTGGCTCCGAAGCACAGAGGTTGGTTTTCGACAACACACGCAATAGTGTGAGTCTCAGAAGCGTGCTGAACAAAAGAAGCCAGGTATCAAAGATATATAATATTATATATATTCATTTACACAAAGTGCCAAAACAGAACAATGGATCACCAGCATCAGAAGTCAGGGTAGCAGGTGTCTTTGCAGGGATTGTAGTCCCTGGAGGGGTGGCTGAAGTTTCATTTCTTTTTTTTTTTTTTTTTTTTTTAAGATTTCATTTATTTATTCATGAGAGACACAGAGGCAGAGGCAGAGACACAGGCAGAGGGAGAAGCAGGCTCCCTGCGGGGAGCCCCATGCGGGACTCGATTCCAGGACCCGGGGATCACGCCCTGAGCCAAAGGCAGATAGATGCTCAACCACTGAGCACTCAACCACCTGGCACCCAGGTGCCCCATATAGGTCCCTTTCTTGATAGGGGTATGTTCACCTTGGGAAAACTTATCCAGCTGGTGCTTACAATTTGCCTCCTGGTCTATGTGCCTGCTATACCTTGGCGAAATTTACCCCCTACCCCCCAAAGTTGAGGCCAGCCTGTTATTCTCAACTTCACAGCTGTTCTTCAAAATGGAGTTAGTCATTCACACCTGAGGTCGATGTGAAACCCCTTGCAAATGTGAAAACACCTGAATAGTTGATGTGTCTAGCGTCTCTTGAGGTTTCCTTGGTAGGAGCAAAACGGTTTGGGGTTTCAGGAGCGTCAGCAGGGTCAGTCCTCCAGCGAAAGACGTGAACCGTGAGGTTGCAGGAGCCCCTGTGTGTGGCTCCGGGTGGCTCTGCTCCCGGGGTCCTTGGTGATGTGGGGGCAGCTGCAGAAGCCCTGGGGCGGGTCCTGACCCTGCCTGCTTCAGCTCTAGCCCCACAGGAAGGAAGGAGAAACGCGTCAGCTGTTCCAATGTGAAGACAAATTGACTTCCTTCTCTCCAGGACAGGCGGGCGCCCCTGTTCTCTCCTCTTGCAGCCGATGCAAAGGTAGGCGAGTGTCCCAGACCAGCCATCGGGGAGGTTGATCCGAGGGCGAGGTGGGTAGAGATGACAGTGATTGTCATTTTTCCTAAATGAATGACCTTGAGAAGGCAGGGGGGAACAAAAACAGTGATAAATTAGAGGATGACTTCTCATCTATTGAGTAGCCTACATTTAAGATGTAGGGTACGAATCTAAATGGGATGGAGGAAGTCTTTGAGACTTAGGTAAAAACCAAACCAAACAAAAAAAAGAAAAAAAAAAAAGAAAAGTCACTATCTAAAAGTTATATGATGTGAATTTTTTTAAAGGTGTTTGTTTTGATTGTGCTTATATTTATGTTGGGTTTACTGCTTTTGTTTGCTTTCTTCTGTGGCTTGTAAAGTTGTGTACGTACCATTTGTTACTGTTTTGCTCTGAATCTATTCCACACAGATTCAGGTTGTTTCAATCACCCATAATTTCTAGTTTGGACATGAAACATAAATATACTTTTAAAACTAAAAGAAAGGTAGTTAGGGTCTAATCTAAATTTCTTTTAGTTAAGCTTCTTTAACCTCCAAATGTATTTCTTGGCAAGAAGAGAGATTTTGAGAGGAAAATGCGCCCTTGATGTTAAGGATCTCCTACGAAGTTAGAGTGGCTGTAAGAAAGAGATTATTCAGCCAAGACACTGGGAGATTCTAACTTCTTAGCTTTTCTGCCTAAATAAAGCATAAGGCCTTGAAGCTAAACAGCCCCGAATTCGAGTGTTGCTTTTAGGTAAATGACTTAATTGCTCCAAGCCTCGCTCTCCTCATCTGTAAAATGGACATACTGCTTCACAGTGTCGTAAGGAAGACTGAACTAATGTAGGCAGAGTCCTTGTCAGACTGGCCCAGAGTAAGTGCTAAATAAATCATTGCTTTTGGTCCAACAAAAAGTTTAACAATTATTATGAGTGGGATCTCTAACAAGGTAATAATCTTAATTCTCATTTCTTTATGTTTCCATAAGAGGAGGTCAAGTTTAAGCTGTAGAACAAGCGGAAATCTATTTCAGTGTTTAACCTGGATTCTAAGACAGCACTTCTGGGGGGTTTTGATGGCACCATGTCTACCTGATTGAAGAAGAATAAGTAGAGTCAGCAGCAAACAGCAGCGACCTCTCAGGCTCCAGTGCTCATTCCCCTTCCTCCCGTGTTGGGTAGGCTTCGGGTCTTCTAGATTTCTAGACTTCCACATACGTGCAACCTCGTGTATTAAGGACTTGAAGTTTAGACAACTCGTGGAGACTTTTTTAAGGGAGTGAAAGGACACCAGGTAGGGGGCCTAGCACAGGACTGTGCCATCGAGGGAGGCCAAAGCTTGAGCTTCACCGGCTTCCTGGAAAACCCACCTCTGGTGAAGTGACAAGAGATACAAAGAGTTGATTGACACCCCACTCCATTCGGATGTCAGATTTTCTGCTGGACACACGTGCCTGTGGCCTCACCTTGGCAGAAATGCCCCCCCCACCCGGTTTGGGTTGGAGTCACAGAGGCAAGAGCTGTTCTTTATTCAGCCCCTGTCTGATGCCCGTGGACTGGCTGTCTCTGTGGCTGCGACAGTGGAAAACACACAGGAGCAAGAGGGGACCACATTGTCACATGCAGCGTCAGGGACAGTGTCGCACCGCCCCGATCTCCCTGCCGGCGTCCGAGGCAGAGTCCCCTGGCTGTGTTCTCAAGCTGTCGCCTCTCAAGGAAACGGCTGTGGTAAAGCGCAGAGTGGTGTGGCTTGGGCCCCCCCTCAAAATGACGTGCGCCAGCAGTAGTAGCAGGGCTGTGGCTTTCGGGCTTTGAGAACATTCTGCAGTTTCCCTTGAACATCCTGGCAGTGCAGACAGTCCTGGTGACCTGTGCACACGCCCCGGCAATTTGCCACATTTCCGCTGTCCCTGTCCCTGCGTCACCAGCAGGTGGGGGGCGGGGGGCTCTCTGGCCTGTGATCTGATGACCACCTGCTCAGTGATGACAGGTGACGGGGTGAGAGGAGAGGGGATCCCTGTCTGCCAGCAAAAAACAACCCTTTTCTGTCCTCCTTGCTCTCCCTGAGTGTCACGGCTCTTGTGCTGCCCCCTGGGCAGGTCTGAGAGCCCGTCGAGCTTTGCTGTTAGGCTGGGGAAGGCAGGCAGGAGTGGCTTCAAGCCACAATTGACTGTTCTGTCCTCCTGGCAAAGTTGTCCCTGGGAAGAACCACCCCCCACCCCGCCGAGACATTTCTGCTCCTGCCGTATGGAGCATCCTGCATCCCTCCCAGCATTCTTGCGTTTTTATGTTCATCCCACCACAGTGTGGCTTACTTGTCCACATGTCATCACCTGGCTGGAGCGCGGAATGCAGGGATTGGGTCTTACTCATTGTACGAACTCAACACCTAGCATGTGCTCGGCACACAGAGGGCCTATGAACCCACATTGCTGAACCCACACCCTAAGCACCATAACCCAGTTGTGCTTGTCCAGACGCCAGCGATGCACTGGGATGGGATGCAGCAGGACCGGATACAGACAAAATGGGAATACATGGATCCCGGTACCGTGCTGCATCTAGGAGGGACCCCCACCCCTGCTGCTTTGTCCCTATCAATCCCCCCAAAATCCCCTGTTCCCCTGCTTTGGGGGCTTCCTGTGGTGGAGACAAACCGAGTCCCACTTGCTTCATTCTAGCCATTGCTCTCTGTGTCTGCCTAGGTGATTCATTTAATTTCCAAGTCAACCCTGTGAGGCAGGGACAGCTTTCTCCAGGCCATGAAGGAGGCAGAGAAGGGAAGTGAGTCTCACAGAGGTGAAGCAACTGGCCCAAGAACGCATGGCTATGCCCTGAGTTGGATCCCAGGCTGCCCGGTACCCTGACCTGTGCGGAGATGGGACGGTTTGTAGAGTGCTTCTGTAGTGGCTGCGGGAAGATTTTTCCTTCAAAATGGTGCTGTGGTATTGGTTTCCTTTTTTCATCGTTAAATGTAATTAGACCGGTGGGTGGAATGCTGCAAAGCAAAGGCAGACACCATTGCAAAAATACAAATGTGCAATGGAAAAAGGAGGTTGGGGCTCCCCGTGGGTAAGAACAGAGCCCGACTTCTTTGCTTGGGACAAAATAAATGAAATGGAAGAACCTGTCAGGTGGATGGGACAGTGAATAAGCGCATCTCAGAAAAATGGATCTGGAAGGCTTCATCCCTCCAGCTAGGAGGCTGTGACTTCCTGCATGAGATCATTAAAACAAAAACAATTTTTGGAATGCTTCTCAAATTCCAAAACAACTCATTTTCCTGCGCTTTTCAGTTTCCTGGAGGCTGAAGCTTTCAGAACTGGGTGCTTTCTTGTTCACCTTACTATCCTGACTTCCTAACTCTGCTTAAATTCATGCTTCCTGCTTTGTAAGCAAATCCGCATGTCACAACAGTCACTGCATTTCTCAACACATGCCAAACACTAAGGACCTACTTGCCGGGGGGTGAAGGATCCCTAAAACCCAATGTCACCGCTAGAAAGGACTCTGGACTACAAGCCAGAATGAAATCAGGGTCCCCATAGAGCAATATACCAAGTAGAGGGGTGTTATAAGAAAGGAGTGACTAATTTTGATTGTAAATAAGAACAAAGTTCCTGAATTAGGTAGCAATTGATCTGACCTTGAAAGATTAATATTGATGATAATGATACTATTACTGCTAACAATAATCATGGCAGCTAACATTTATCAACTGCTTATTATATGCTTGCCACCATGATCTGAGTAGTGGATATGATTCAACACAGTGCAATGCACAGGAACAAATGCACGGAGAAGGAAAAGTGCATGATGTGCTTGGGGGAATAGTCTCAAAGGAATCTACCATGAGAACACTGGAATATTCCCTGGGAAGTGAGGATGCAGAAGTAGGAAGACACTGGATCAGGGGTGTCAGGAAGGCCATGTTTGTGCTTCGGAGTTTTTGAGCAGTGGGGAAGCCGGGCTCCCGTGCTGGGGAAGGAATCCCACATCCCCACCTAGAGAGATGCCCTCTGCATTCCTCAGGCCAGCTCCTCATCCTCTCCCAGGCTCGGCAGGCCTCACCTTTGCCATGAAGACTAGCCTGTCCCCAGTGTTGTCATCTCCCTCTTCCTCGCCATCCATTTGGTCCTGTCACTACCATTCTCCTGGGTGCTCACAGCCATTGGTGGGCAAGCCAGGGGGCACCTCGGCAGTTCTCTGTTAGCCACTTTGTGAGGGTTTCAGATGTTATTATCTCATCTTACTCTTACTATCATCCTACACAATAATATGTAACAGTGCAAGGAACATGCAAACTGATTTTCATAGATTTCATGTAATTCTTTGTTTCCGTGTTCTACTTCAAAACATCAACAATCAAAACATCCATGGCAGAGGTATATTTGTTTCATCCATGTTTCAAAGAATATGAAACCTATTCCAACATGATTTCTACTAGGTGACTAGAAATGGAATCTGTAAAGGTATACCTCACCCTGCTAATGCCAGGAGGTGGTTGAAATTCTGATTTTCTTGGTGTTTACCATGGGCCTGTGCTGCTTACTGACTCCATCTGCCACCCTATTGACTAGGAAGTTCACTAAACAACAACAATAAAACCTTAAAAAATTAAAAATAAGTAAATTGTTGCGAGGAGTCTGGGGGCACTTTGTCTTGGATAACCAGACGAGGAGCTAAGAACAGTTTCAGTGAAGCATTTTTGAGTGATTTGCAAGATGGATCACACAGTGGACTCTCCCAAGTTGGCAGTTGATACAAAATGCCTAAGAATTCAAATGCCAGCCTAACTGGGATAAAGTACAAAAAGAGCCCCAGAACTTTCGTTGAAGAGGATTGAAAAAATGCAGCTGAAATAATTCAAATATTTTGCATTGGAAGGAGAACCTTGACCTCTCAATTGCAGCCTGGAAATCAGACGTGAAATTACTTATGCAGATTTGTAAACTGGAGCCCCCAAACCAAAAACACAAAAAAACAACCACCAACCCCTCTCTATTTCCCAAATCCCATTCTCCTACAAACCCAATAATGTGTTGAAACATGAACAAGAGACTTACATAGCTTAATTTGTAAGTGGTCTTACAAATTATTGGATCTTCCCTTCTAATGAAGATCTTCTATGAAAACTTTTTTTAAGTAGGCTCCATGCCCAGCAGAGTCCAACGTGGGGCTTGAACTCACAACCCTGAGATCAAGGGTTAGAAGCCTAACCGACTGAGCCACCTGGGCTCCCCTTAAAGCTATGAAACTCAGTGGTCCTTCATTATAAGCAATATATTGTATTTCACCTTTTCCTATCCAGAAACAGAATTCATGTATACTATAACTTACCTACACGCTATTACTAGTACAATACAATTACCACAATAAAAGGAAAAATAGAGGACTTTATAAATTATATACTTATAATTACCATGTAATGGGTACTTGGATATGTAAACTACATTAGAAGACCCAGTGAAGTTGTCAGATGTGTGTGTAAATAGAGTCACATCCAATATGACATTTATAAATCCAGATTGTTACCGGTATGTGGAAGGAGTCATTCAGATACTACAAACAATGGTGCTTTTGGTAATGCAACTTTCTGAAATGATAAACAGCTCTTGTTAAAGCTCTAAAAGAAACAAAGTACAGTTTTCCTTCAATCTACACAAGAGTTGCATTCTGGAAAAATCAGAGTATATTAAAATCCTGCAAAATATACCTTGTGTTGTTATAAGAGTTACATTTTATCAGGTAATTATAATTTTTTCATAATTGAATTATCTGGTAAGATAGTCAACATTTGCATGGGGATGCAAGACAGTTCTTTGTCACTGTGACAACCAAAAGCACCCCACAAATTGCTAAAGATGTAAGTGTGGTACTGCCCTCATGACAATCCTGGGCAAGTCCCAAGGAGATGAAGCAGCTGTGGCTTAAGCATGGTAAATGGAATATCCAAACCTCCAAGCCAGGTGGGATACTAGGAGAATGCTAGAAACCAAAGAGAAAACATCTGTCTGGGTTTCTGTTAAATCTTGCTGTGAAAGATCCTAAAGTGATGCCCTATGAACAGTCTCAATTTATGACCATGATGTGATGCTCTCTGCAGTACTGATGGCATCATTTCCAAAAGTCACCCCTTGTTTACAGAGGATCTGGAGACAGATCCTGCAGGTTAAAGGAAAAAGTACATTTCCATCTAACAATAGAAGGCTTTACTTGTAAATATTAACCAAGTGCTTGGATGACTGAAGGTTTACAGAAGCTAGAATCAAATTTCTGAAAGTCAAGAATAAAAAACACAGGGGAATGGATACTAAACAACTATCCTCTTGTTTTCAGTGCTTTGTGCCAGTGTTGCCTTGTAATACTAGAAAGCACCATGTTTTGATCTCTGTTTGAAATGCTTTTAATGAATTATGATTTGATGCTAGCTTCTTAGCTTTAATTTAAGATCAATTTAATAATGATACCTCAAGCACAATTTTGCTTCTTCTGCTGAACCACAGCTTGACTAATTGTTTTCTTGGTCTATACCCCTTACATCTCGAGGAGGTCCTTCTCATCTTCCTTTGATTTATCAGAATGATATACATCACCTTGATTTTTTGTTTTGTTTTGTTTCATTTTGTTTGATTTTGCCTTGGCTACTAGGACAGTCAGAAATACATCCAATGCTCAAGTACAGTGACTGTTTCGCTGCAGGTTCCTGGTAGAATGATTTCCCATTTCCACACTGACTGCTGACTTTAATTGTCCTTCATGTGCTTTTATTGTAAGCAACATTATAGTCTTGTTATACATGGGATAGAGTGTAAATCACCAATCAAGTCATGTACTCTAAGCACTTGAATAGCGCTTAGAAGGTGCTCAAAAAATGTTTACTGGATGGATGGATGGATGGATCTGAGAAACAAACTGAATTTTACTTTTCTGTAAGTAGGAGCGAATGGCCACCGAGGGGAGGATGAACTCCCTCTCATCCTTGAAAATGGCCCTTTCTACTGGAAGCCCACAGCCATGGATTTGATTTTACGTAATAATTGAATCCTGTATTTCTGTAAAACCCAGCTACCTGAATGAGTGAACATTTGCCTGTGCTGGGATTCCCCCAATGAGTCCGCTTATTAACGTCATTTCCATCATTTCCAACCTCATACTGCATGACCAGAACCAGAGGGCAGAGTGCAAAAACCACATCAAAAGAAAGCTCAGTGCATACAAATCTTGTGTTTTGAGCCAAGTGCAAAAATCTTCATTTCAAATATTTGAGAATCAGACCAACTGGATCGTTCTCGGTCCAGTAATAAATAAGAAGAAAGAAGATCCAAGGGGCAGGTTTAGAAGAAATAAGCTCATAAAGTTGATGACATGTTGGCCAATTTGCACCTTACCACTTATTACTTGATTATACGTTATTCTGTATTGCTATCCTCTTTTCCAGAGACTCAGAGCCTTGGGAACTAAGATCTGTGAGTTCCATCTGTTCATCCAGAAACTGGGGACCAAGACAAGTCAAGGCTTTGCACAAGTCATATAGTGATTATCAGCCAGCCTGGGCCAAAGGCCGGCATCCTGTTGCTTTGTGCCACCTTCTAGATAGGAAGCCTTTTGAGGGCAGGCACAGGTGAGTACTTCCCTGAAGCCTACAGGCCAAGAGTGCCCCTTTCAGAGCTCTGTGTCTTTATGTTCTTCTATTCATGCAACCTGTGCAGTTGGGTGAGCCATGCATTTTAACTTTGTCCCACAGTAGAGGAACTGACAAATCTAGAATCCCTTAAGCCTTGAATCCTTAGTTGATAGGGCTGTGAACTTGGATGGGGAAAAAGATTAGATCTTTGTCTACCTCTAACTAAAATTTAGCATTTCTTTCCATTATGAATATAGGCATCAAACCACAGTAGAACTAGCAGGACTGGTTAACTAATAGAAATCACTAATGGAAATCACACATATTTTCATACCACAATGCATGTTACAGCTATCTCAAGATGTTATTTATAATAACTACTTTGAAACTATAGTAGTTGTTAGATCACTGCTAGATCATGCTTCAGTGAACATATATATATATTACTATATTAAAACGTTTTGGTATATGATTTCCTTTGTAATTAAATGTATTTTATTTTATGCATTTAAATACACAGGCTTCACCAGACTACCAAAGATTAAGAAAAAAAAAGTTTAAGAATCTCTGCTTAATGAAAATGATCGCTTAGGGCTCTATTAACCTCTTATTTAATGATTTGTTATGGATCATAAATGAATATAATGTGGATTTCTGTTGAAGCCCAACAAAAGTTTAGCTTCTAAAGCATTGAAAGGAAAAAAAAAATAAAGCATTGAAAGGAAATCTTATTACTAAAGAATTCATGTCCATTTGATAACAAAATGGCATTACAGAAAGTATATTGCTTTGATCTACACTTTCTGTATTTCATTGATATGCATCTAGCCAGTGTTTTATAAATTCAACACCATCTTCTTGGTTGGGGGGAGGAGCAAATTGAAGGTTATGTGAGCCCAATGTCACCAATGGGGGGGGGAGGGAGGACAAAAGCAGGGAGAATGGATGAAGAACCTTTCAACCAGCATTAAACAGAAACAAGACCCCATGCAGAAGACATCCTTGAAAACCATTAAAAACCATAAATAATTGATAGATAGAGCTTGTAAGATGATCCTTCAGACATCCCCAACTGATTAAATTTCTTTTGAGTTTTGAAATGAATTGTAAAACTGATAGCTAAGCATTGAGCACATTGAGTTCTCTTAATGTGTTTTCAATTAGGACGATGGGCGTTAAACATGGAACTTTGTGCCTCTAATCACTGGAGATACTGGATTCATTTTAGAAGAGTTCAAGTTTAGAAGTTTGTGGCTTTTAGAAACATGAGAAGGCCAATTTAATAAAATTTAAAATCGTACATTATCACGATGGCAGAAGGTGCAAAGGTCCATGTGGAACATTTTGTGTGTTCTGAAGTAATGCTGCCAACATACACAAGTCAGGAAAATGATGCCATTTCATTGTTGTCTTTCCTACAGGCATTGAACTGGCTGGGCTTTTAATTACCACTGCTGCTGACCCGAAAGCACTGGAGGGGAAAGTTAGCTTCTAAATATCCTCAATACTCTTCTAACTGCCATTTGTAAATTCCCTCAGATTGGGGCCCACTTCTGCTTTGCAGAAATTATCTGCTTGGAGCCATGCCTGATTTATAACCCTCTCTGGCAAAAACCTCAGAAAAAAGATATGCTTTTGTCTTAGACAGCCATCAGAGGCAGCAGTAGGGCCCAGTGGAAAGGATCCCCTGGGTGGCATGAGACTCTGGGAGCCACAAGTCCAGCTGACGGACAGCCTCTTGGGACTTTCTTCTCCTGGGGAGTGTGACGCAGTTAAAAAGGAAAAAAAGAGCCACGAGCCAAACAGTTGCCAATGAAATAGGAGAAGGAGCGCTTTCAAGCACACAGGGCTGCTCCTGGACACTCTGAGCTCACCCATAGCACAGGGGTGCGTGGTCCAGGTCATGGAGTGACCCTCAACTCGGGTCTACACACGAGAGAAGGAATGGCTCGGGAAGTCAGTCTGAATTCCCTCCAGGAATTGGAACGTGAGGTCATCCTCCAGGTCCTGTACCGAGACCAGGCGGTTCAAAACATCGAGGAGGAAAGGATCCGGTAAGTTGTCATCCACACGGGTGCCTGGCTCTGGGGTTGGGCTTTGCCTCCTTGCAGCCCGCTGCCACCTGGCTTGCTGCCACCTGCTTGCTCACTGCTGCTTGCTGACCACTGGGTGTCCTGGCGTCCCCTCTGCAAGTGGCCCTGTGAGGGGTGGGGGCCAGGTAGCCCTGCCCTATAACTCAGCTCCCCACATTAGGGAAAAGGGAGGCTGCTTTGTCGTTCACTTAAAATAATGCCTTTTGGTGCTAAGTTTGTTGTCTGCTGCTTGTCCCTTTGCTACTTTGTGGGACTAATTCAAAGGAAGATTTTCAGGGGCACCTGGGTGGCTCAGGCTGTGATCCTGGGGTCCCGGGTTGAAGTCCCACATTGGGCTCCCTCCCAGGGAGCCTGCTTCTCCCTCTGCCTCTGTCTCTGCTTCTCTCTCTGTGTGTCTCTCATGAATAAATAAATAAAAATACTTAAAAAAAAAAAAAAGAAAGAAAAGGAAGATTTTTAGGCTTCTACTATACTTCACAAGGGAAAGACCTCCAGTGATAGGTTGCCTCAATTGTTTTTTTTTTTTTTTTTTTTTGTGGGGGGGGAGGGTCACCAAAGACCCACAGAAAAGCCAAGAAAGCAATGTAGAAATAGCAGGTCCACTGCAATCCGTTCCTGTCTTTTCCTTTGTGTGCTTTTGCTTCCAAGTTGGCTTTGAGGGCAGGGGGAGCATAAAATATGAACCTGCTCAGCCTGTTCTCTGACCGATCTGTCAATAGGAAGTTTCTTTCCTTGTCTGTCTGGAAGCCACATGCCATGCGCTATTTGATAATAGTTTACACTTAATAAAGCAGGGCTAGACCGGATCAAAACTGCTGATGTTAGCGGTCAAGTTTCACCTTTATAAATGGCGATGCCTCGTTTATAGATGTTTGAAAAATAAGTACATGGAATAGGCTTTCTGATTTTGTTTTAATGACAAAACTCTTTCAGAGTCTGTCGAGAAAAAATACATATAAAATAAAATTTGGGGCAACCAAATGCTTGAGGAATGAGAGAAATTTGTGGGTTATCTGAAAGATACAGTGATTTCTTTTCCTTTTTTTTGAGATTTTATTTATTTACTTGAGAAGAGAGTAAGCGAGCAGGAGAGAGGAGCACAAGCAGGGGAAGGAGCAGAGGGAGAGGGAGAGGAAGGCTCCCCACTGAGCAGGGCCCACAACGGGTCTCGATCTCAGGACCCCGGGATCACGACCTGAGCTGAAGGCAGATGCTTAACCAACTGAGCCCCCCCAGGCGCCCCTACAGTGTTTTTTCTGTCTTCTCCTGTCATTCCAAAGCTCTCTAAATGCACTTATACTTTCTTCCACTAAAAAAAATAATACACTGAACAAAATGGATTGTCTTTGATGATTGGAGGCCTTTCAGTGATTTAGAAGCATGATTTTGAATAGAAACAAAGTAATATGGACACTGTGGTAAGGAAATTTTTTTCCAGAGGGAACTGACTAGAACAAATCCTGTAAGTTGAATGAACATAAACTTGCATCTCAAGACTGGCTTCTCTCTTATAAAGTAGCTAGCAGAGATGTTTCAAAAAAGAGTATTCTGGTTAATAACACCTCTTTGGGGTCCAGTGTAAGGTCCCCTGGCACTTGGGGTATTGTCTCAGGGAAATAGGGACTGGAAGTGAACTGACCACCCATTAAAAAAAAAAATCCAGTAGCAAAAACGTAGCATTAGTTAAATAATTTTACTGAGACTTAACGACAGCAGCAGGTGTGCATATCATTATAGATATTTCCATGCCTTCTATATTAAAACTGATGGCATTTTCTGCATGTGTTTTGTCCTCTCTCTGTTCTTGCTAACCCTTATGATGCTCTTTGGGCATGGAGGGATGAGCCTAGAACAAAACTGGTGGCTAACTTCTCAATGCCAGACACTTTTTAGGCTTTGCCATTTAATCCTCCCAGCATCCCTGGGAGGTAGGCTTTTTTCCATCTCTGTTTCACAGTGGAGAAAAATCTCGGAGCCCCCTTCTGGAGAGATTGCATGAGATCCATAGTCACACAGCCATCCATGTTTTACCCAGGAGTGTTGGATGCCAAAGCCCCTTCTTTATTCTTATGCTATGGTGTTGGTGTTGGGGCCTTTGCCATGTAGGAGCATGTCTGGGGTCTGCCCTTCCATGTAGTCATATCTTATTATCTGACTCTTTGGGCCACAGGAAACTGAAAACACACCTGCAGCATCTCCGGTGGAAAGGAGCAAAGAGCGTGAGCCAGGAGTACAGAGAGAACTCCTGTGCACGCTGCCACCAGGAGCTGGGGCTCCTGCTGAACCGCGGGGCCGTGTGCCAGGGCTGCAGCCACCGTGTGTGTTCTGAGTGCCGAGTGTTCCTGAGGAAGACCCGTGCCTGGAAGTGTACTGTGTGCTTTGAGGACAGGTAAGATTCCTCCCATGGACTCGAGCCTCAGAGATGGTCCCCCACAAACTGCTGACAAAGAGAGCTGTCACTTCTCAAATTCGAGTGATGATTGTTGGCAGAGGGCTTAATATGAAGCTCCCTTTCTAGACTTGGAAGCTATAGTGATTTAGAAATAAATGTTAGGGCACCTGGGTGGCTCAGTTGATTAAGCATCTGCCTTCGGCTCAGGTAATGATCCCAGGGTCCTGGGATAGTGTCCCCTGTCAGGCTCTCTGCTTAGTGGGGACCCTGCTTCTCCATCTTCCTCTGCTGCTTCCCC
Source organism: Canis lupus familiaris (assembly GCF_011100685.1). Taxonomy (NCBI): domain Eukaryota; kingdom Metazoa; phylum Chordata; class Mammalia; order Carnivora; family Canidae; genus Canis; species Canis lupus. The sequence continues at coordinate 48,578,662 of NC_049222.1, forward strand.
TGCTCATGCTCTCTCTCTCTCTCTCTCTCTGTCAAGTGAATAAGTAAATATAGAACTTTTTTTTTTTTAAGATAGAACTTTAAAAAAAATAATACGTTTTGGACAGCCTGGGCAGCTCAGCAGTTTAGTACCACCTTTGGCCCAGGGTGTAATCCTGGGAACCCGAGACTGAGTCCCATGTTGGGCTCCCTGCATGGAGCCTGCTTCTCCCTCTGCCTGTGCCTCTGCCTCTCTTTCTCTCTGTGTCTCTCATGATTAAATAAATAAAATCTTTTTTAAAAAAATAATACATTTTATCACATAAAAAGTTTTTTTTAATTTAAAAAATATTTGTTTGTAATGGCTAAGGACAGGCTAACCCAGAAGTTAAGATTCATTTGGATTTCGTAACTGGTGCCTAAGTTCTCTTAGAGCTTAATTTATCTCATTCAGAGAATGTCAACATAAGGAATATTAGAGTGATCCTGTGTAGAGCTATTTACTTATTTTTAAAGATTATTTATTTATTGAGCATGAGTAGGGGGAGAGGCAGTGGAAGAGGGAGAGAGAAAGAGAGAGAGAATCCCAAGCATAGTGGAGAGTCCCATGTGGAGCTCGATCCCAGGACCCTGAGATCATGATCAGAACTGAAATTAGAAGTCAGACACTTAACTGACTCAGCCACTCAGGTGCCCTGCATTATTTATTTAAAAAATATTTCATTGAAGTATAATCGACATATGTCATTATATTGGCCTCAGGGGTACAGTATAATGACTTGATATTTGTATATATTGCAAAGTGATCAGCACATAGATCTTGTTACCATCCTCCTGATTTGTACTTCAGTTCTGAATGATAACCTTGTTGGGTAGAGTATTCTTGGTTGGCAGCTTTTTTCTGTTCAGCACTTTGGATTCATCATCCCACTCCCCTTTGGCTGCAAATTTCTGATGAAAAATCTGCTGATTATCTTATGGGGTTCCCTTGTATGTAGCAAGTTGTTTTTCTCTTGTTGCTTTTAAAATTCTCTTTTTATCTTTAGCTTTTGACATTTAATTAGAATGTGCTTGGTGTGATCTCTTTGGGTTCATCTTACTTGGAATTCTCTGGGCTTCCTGGACCTGGCTGTCTGTTTCTCTTCCTAGGTGAGGGCACTTTTCAGCCATTATTTTATTTTGTCAAATAACTTTCTGCTCCTTTCTCTCTCTCTTCTCCTCCTGGCCCTTGTAAGGTGAATGTCATTCCACTTGATGTTGTCCCATTGGCCTGTGAGGCTGTCGCCGCCGCCGTCGTCGTCGTCGTCGTCATCGTCTTCTTCTTCTTCTTCTTTCTTCTTCTTCTTCTTTTCTTCTTCTTCTTCTTCTTCTTCTTCTTCTTCTTCTTCTTCTTCTTCTTCTTCTCCTCCTCCTCCTCCTCCTCCTCCTCCTCCTCCTCCTTCTTCTTCTTCTCCTTCTCCTCCTCCTAGTCCTCCTACTCCTCCTACTCTTCCTACTCTTCCTTCTCCTCCTCTTCCTCCTTCTTCTCTTTTTTTGACTTCTTTTTTTCCTTTATGCTGCTCTGTTTGGGTGAGCTCCACTGCCCTGCCTTCCAGATGGCTGATCTGCTTTTCTTCATCTGGTCTGCTGGGGATCCCCTCCATTGTGTGCTTCAGCTCTATGACTAATGCTTGGCACTTGCTGACGTGTTCCATTTCTTTGTTGAAGTTCTCACTGTGCATTCATCTGAGCTTCTCCTGAGTCTGGTCAGCATCTTTATGACCATTACTTTGATTTCTTTATCAGCTAGATTACTTACCCTGTTAAATTAAGGTATTTTTCTGAGATTTTACCTTGTTTTTTTCATTTGGAACATACTTCTCTGTGTCTTCATTTTTGCTTGACTCTCTCTGTTTCTACATGTTAGGCCAAAAAGCGACGTCTCCCCATCTTGAAGGAGTGGCCTCGTGTGGGTGATGAACCTTGTCATTCAACCTCACCCTAGCTCTTTCCAACCTTTGCGATTGCCCAGGGAGCCTGATTTAATCTCTCTCTCTCTCTTTTAAAGATTTTATTTATTTATTCATGAAAGACACACAGAGAGAGGCAGAGACATGGGCAGAGAGAGAAGCAGGCTCCCCATAGGGAGCCTGAAGTGAGACTTGATTCCAGAACCCCAGGATCATGCCCTGAGCCAAAGGCAGATGCTCAACCACTGAGCCACCCAGGGATCCCTAGCCTGATTTATTCTTGACAGGGCTCTGCTGGGGTGCCAAGACCTGTGGATATTCCAAAGGGAAGGATCTGTTAGAATGTAGTTTAAGGCCGATAGGAAGCTAGACCCATAGGCAGCAGCTTTTAAAGTATGCAAATAAACACAGTCCTGTGGGACCACAGTCATAAACTCTGTTGGCCTCCAGACTAGGAGGTCCAGAGGTGTCCTTTGGGTGAAGGTTGCAAAATAAAGGGCTCTAGACAAATGGATAAGCTCCTTCCTGGGAGATTGAGGAGAGTTGAGGCAAGGCCAGGGCTGAGTGCGAGGATGCTGTCTCTCTGCCTGTGTTCCCTGGGAAACAGCTTCATAATCTCTGGTTTTGTGGCAAGCAGGAAGTCCGTCCCTCAGGCAAAAGCTCCAGGACAAGTAAATAAGACTTCTTCATGGTGAGATTGGGGGTGTGCTTCTGTCTACTGTCTGTGCAGCACCCTGGGGGTTGTACCCTGCCAGGAACTGTCTTTGCAATTATTATAGTCCTGTGGGGCCCAGGAACACAAGCCCCCTGGCCACCAGGGCTAGGTGATCAATGGGTGTCCACTGTTTGGGCTGCAGGCACCTGCTGGCTTTGCAATGCAGCTGGAGAGTACAGGGATGGGGCATGCCCACCAGCTTTAGAAAGGCAGTGGGTGAATGCCTTGGCTGTGCACGGCCCCTGGCTTCAGTGATGCTGCAGGAGAGTGCTGTCTCTGCATCCCGTCAGCAGCAACAAGGCGGTGGGAGAATGCTGTGACCACTTGTACCCTCCAGCCTTCCTGGGAAGGCACATGCCCACCAGCTTCAGCAAGGCAGTGGGAAAATATCATGGACCACTCACCCCACTGGCCCTAGCAAGGCAGCAGGAGGGTTCCATGTCTCTGTGTGCCTGCCCATGCCAGTAGGATAGAGGGAGACTGCAGAAATGGTGCTCATCTCTGGAGAGAGTCCCACCTGTCCCCCACCCCTCTGGCAGATGCCTTAAGATTAGCAAATGAATGTCCTTCGTGCAGAGTCTAGATGCTTTTCATCTAGGCTCAAGAGTCTAGATTGCTTTTGTCCCGGGTCTCCACGTGAGTGAGACCACATGCTCCTTGGACATAAGTCCCGTTGTTCTAAGCCAGACTTTTGGGGGGCACATCTCTCTGGTGCAGGTCCCAAGGGTTGGGGTGCCTGGCATGGGGCATAAACCCTTCACTCCTCTGGGAGAAACTGTACTTGTGAAATCCCTTCCTGTTCTGGGTCTCCATGCTGGGGGGCCAGGGGGCTTCTGGCAAGACCATGTCTCTGCCTCTCCTGCCCATCTGGGTGTGGTCTTCCATCATTCCTTGTGGAAGGGCAGTTCAGTGGTTTTCAGTTCTTCAGAGGGAGTTTCTCCATATGAGGCTGCAGATTTGGTGTCGGTGGGAGGAGGTACATTCAGGGTCCTCCTATGCCACATCATCCCATGCAGCTTTACGTAAGGCTGCTTGGAAAGAGGTAAGCTGACTTGCACTGAATACTTGGATAAAGAAATGAGTGTGCTCTCTATCAGTGCTGGACTGAATCTTCACATATTTCAATCATTTGGTGTTGTGATGTTTTTTAAAACAATTTATAACATGGAATTGATATATTGAACTACCCATTTCAAAAATGATAAACAGCATGTTTGGCTTGGGCTCCCACTTTCCAACGCAAGGATGTGCTGGTCATGGATTTCTTGAAAACACAAGAGCAGGTGTTTCTGTTTGTTGGGGACAGCGTGCACAAGGGCACTGCAGAACTTAGGGGAAGGGAGGAATGTTCGTCTGGTGTGAGTCTAGGAGAATAGTCAGAGACTTTGGGATTTGAAAACAGCTTCTTTTTTTTTTTTTTTTTTTAAATTTTTATTTATTTATGATAGTCACAGAGAGAGAGAGAGAGAGAGAGAGGCAGAGACACAGGCAGAGGGAGAAGCAGGCTCCATGCACCGGGAGCCCGATGTGGGATTCGATCCCGGGTCTCCAGGATCGCGCCCTGGGCCAAAGGCAGGCACCAAACCGCTGCGCCACCCAGGGATCCCTGAAAACAGCTTCTAAGTGTTGCTGCAGATGTCTGAGTGCCCTTGGACAGAGATCCCGAGAGCCACTCACGTGGTGCGGGTCCACTGGCTGGGCTTCCTCTCCCCCTGAATTGGGAGAGTTGTGTTTTTTGGGCTCCTGACATTAAAGTCCTCAGATTTCCTGCTCCTTTGCAAGGCCTAATTTCAATCCTTCATCCAAGGAGAAGTGAAGTTGTTCAACCAGATTTCTTTGCTCCTGAACAGCACACCTTCTATTTCCACGGCAGCATGCCAAGTCACGCTGACTTCAGAGCTAACTCACGTCCCTTTGGTTGGTTGAGGCTTTGTCCTTCAGGCTTTGCTTTTTTCTTTTTCTTTCTTTTTTTCTTTTTCTTTTTCTTTTTCTTTTTCTTTTTCTTTTTCTTTTCTTTTTCTTTTTCTTTTTCTTCTTCTTCTTCTTCTTCTTCTTCTTCTTCTTCTTCTTCTTCTTCTTCTTCTTCTTCTCTTCTCTTCTCTTCTCTTCTCTTCTCTTCTCTTCTCTTCTCTTCTCTTCTCTTCTCTTCTCTTTTCTTTTCTTTTTTCTTTTTTTTCTTCTTTAAGAGCTCCATGCTCAATCCCTTGGGAAGGAAAGACAGGGAGCTGC